>NC_090935.1:227492087-227798754 GCF_040938575.1 Ambystoma mexicanum
GACACCATTTGTGAAGGCATCCTGAAGTAAGACACAGACAACAGATTCGATTTCATAAATAAAATGGTTTATTTTTCTTAAAGGTCAGGATGGAGTAAGGCCTAACTTGCCTTATTCTAAGGTGGGATTTCCCTACCTAAAGAAACTAAGGATAGAATGTGTCAGTAAGTTCCACTCAAAGGTCTGTCTGTGCCCAAAACCTATACTTGCCCTCACAACTAAAGATATACAATGTGTAGGGATGTCGGCAACAAAAGAAGGTGTTCCAAATAAAGTTCTGAGCTTCTTCTAGCTCTTGGGTTACTTTCCAGCTTCCCCTTCCCCAAGTTCAAAACAGTTCCAAAAGGTCTCAGGGTTCCTTTCCCCAAGGAGTCAGTTCTTCCAGCTTCAAAAGGCCTCGGGGTCCCTTACCCAAGAGCTCACCACAGTTCACAAAGTCTATGGGTTCCCTTACCCAAGAAATTAGCTCTTCCAGCTTCCAAACTACACCCGTTCAAATCTCTTGGCTTTCAAAAACCGCTCAAGTAAAATTTTGTAATGATGGGCTTTTCAATGGTTCAAACAAATTGCTTTCTTTCTCATTCACTTCAGCATCTGTGATGAAATGCAGCTTCTTTATCTTTACTTTCCTTGGCATTTTCCAAGCATGGGTCACTCCATCTAGGTGCAATATAACCCTTGGCACTTTGTTATGCTTCTTCATTCTCTGGGCTTTCTTGCCAATGCAGGGTTTCTCTCTCTGAACCTGTGTCATTCGTCAACACACATTTCTGATTCTCCTTGGCATTTGTGGGGTGAAATAGCCCCTGGATGTGACAAATAAAGAGGCATTGGTGTGCATGCCCCTAAATATCTGGCCTGCACCGAAGAAATGTCCAAGATCAGGCCTATGAAACCCAAGTAACAATGAGAGAAAGGGGGCATAAAAACATCAAGATGCACAAATCTAAAGATGCAAACTGCCTTGCATGAAGAAAGTGAAAGACACGTGGAAACCGTGTTAATAAATCCATTAAGAGCTGTACTAATATTTACATGAAACAGCAGTCCACAGAATCTTAAGTGAAAAATGTCAAGATTGTTTGTTTAAGCAGCTGCAGTGAAACAGAGCACTTTCATTTTTGAACATTAAAACAAATGCATGTAATGTCGGTTTTCCTTCTAAACTAAAAATATGCTCACAAAAATGCTTGCTAAGCTTTCTAAGTATAGACATGGTGTCTGCCTATCACCAGCTCAATTACAAGGACAATTGCAAAGCAACCCGCTTGGAATTTTGAAACTGTTTATTTACAAAATGTAATTTTAAATGCCTTTAGGCACGAGTAACAGGCTGCTTGTTACAATGGGACGGGGTGTTGATTTCTTCAAAATGTGAAACCCTTCCCTGTTGCCTGGGAGAGAGAGATCTGGATGCCTTAATTGTCAGTGCCTCCCTTAATAATACAAGAAAATAATTACTTTTGAGATCAGAAACATGGTGGACCAGATATGAGTGAGTCAGTTCTCCGGCCTTTGTGAACCCCGGTCAAAAGCCTCAATAAAAAATGCATTAGCTGGTCATTAGCTCTTGAATGGGTAGGCTAATCAAAACACAGACCTCTCTGCTGACGTCATATGCTCCACGAGGGTGGGGGCCTAGCCAGATGATGAGTGAGATTACACATTGACTACAATGGGAGAAATTTATTTTATCGTGTAAATTGGACAGTGTACATTGCAAAATAGTCATTGTAGGAGTTTTGGAAAGATGACAGTAAACCTCTTCTGATCATCTAAAAACGATTTTGTGGGAGAAACATAACTAAAGTTATTCATGAAAATGTGATTTGGGCCTCCTTGTGTTTTCCAGTGATGCGACAAATTGATAAATCATGTAAATGATGATTAGTAAGATGCTCATAAAGGGCCATGTTTTTCAATGATATGGCTCTGGAGTAAATGAAGAAAAACTGTAGCTCTGCACAGGAATGACATACAGACGTCTGATTAGTGTCATTTGACTCGCAGTGAAATAGAGTTGACAAAAATATATTCATACATGTAAAGTTTTGTAAGCTAAGGGTACTTGCAATGTAGTGAGATTTTAAGTGCAAAAACATGACCGAGTCTGTCAAAGTGAGATGATGAAGATATCATCTCTCCTAGCCAGTCCAAAGCACTCACACATTCCCTGGTCCTATCAGCACACAGGTGGGAGTGGAGTGGAGTAGTGACACTCAACCAATCCCTTTCTGCAGGAATTATGACAAGTTAATGATGTCATTTGCACTATAAGTCCAGACCTCTCCTGTAAATAGAACGAAACCCCAAAAGCCATAGGTTGTGTATGCCCTGTATTCTTTCAGCATTGTTTTAGTTATCTCCCCATTGAAGAATCCCCTGCTTGCCTGTGTATTTTAGTTCTTGTCCTCTTGAAAAATCCCCTATTGCCTGTGTAGATCCTTAGCATATTTCTCAAAGTAAATCAATTAATTCCCCTATTGAAATTCACAGGATCTGTATTGTTGGAATTAGAAACCAACCTTCTTTTCCCAGTGTGTTGTGAGCTAGTATAGTCATAAAGATTTGCCAAAAGCATAAAAACCCATGCCCTGCTTACACCTGCGTGCGCAGGGCTTAAAAACAAAATTGTCCCCATGTGCCATTGTGCTCTAAAAAACGAATTTCCATTTTTCATTTTCTTTCTCACATTGCATCTGTCATCCCAGCCCAAAACCAATTTTCCCATTGTGTGCTGAACAATATACCCGAAAACCCTGTGTGTCCTTTTGGTGTCCCAAAAAACAAATTCCCCATTTCTTTCTATGCTTTCCCATTGAAACTGTGATAAGTAATTTAAAAAACGATGTTCCCATTCTATTCTGAACCTAATCCTGAAGTCTAGTGTGTCCTTTTAAGAGTAAGAAAAAACGAATTCCCTCCCTTTCTATTCTCTCCCGTAGCAGTTGTTATAGATAATTTAAAAACCCATTTTACCATTGTGCTTTGCAAAACGAATTTTCCCCTTTCTTTTCTGTCTCCCATATTGTTTCTGTGAGCACTACAAAAAAATGTTTTCCCTTGCATTCCCACTCTCTGCCACTGCCTTCCATTTAAAAGACTCAAGCCTGGCGGTTATCTGTGGGATAAGGGGTGCTGGGAGAAAAGCATAACTTGGTTCTTTTTTCTGGTGTACTTTGAACTGTTCTTTGCTTGCATTGGGGGGCGGGAGTGATGTAAAAGGTAGCTATTGTAACTGCATAGTCTGGTGTCAAATCTGTGTTGGAGGTTTACTAAAAAGGATATTTTGTCTTTCTGTTGCCACAGCATTGGTGGCTGATGTAATTTGTTGGTTCTAATTTGACTTTAATAAATATATATTAATACATATATTATTAATACAAACCGGCCTGGTTTCTAGTCTGTTGTGACACTGGGTGTTGGTTGAGGTTGTGTGCGAGACGGGTTGGAGGCCTTATTAAAAAAAGAACATAATAGAAAATCCAAAGTGTTGTTGTGCGCCACATTCATTGTAGGGGAAGGAGCTCCCTGACTGATTGTGGCCGTCCAATGAACCGCGACAAAACATCTTGGCTTTGCCACAACATGTTTTCCATGCGACTCACTCCGTGGGGTTATAAACCTTTCTCACCACCTTGCTTTCAAAATATTCACAAGTGTTCATCACTTGCTTTTCACTTTATTCATCAGTGCTCATCACTTGCTTTTCATTTTGTTCTGTATCTTCTTATGTTCATTAAATCTTTCCTTCAGTTTGGTATTCAATATTCCTTATTGCACTCTTAAATGTATAAATAACACGGTTTCCAAAACTAACGGTCATCATTTTTAATTTGTTGGCATTAAAATATGCCTGCTCATAGCTCCTGGAGCGCCGCAGTATAATTATTCCATCTTTTTCACTCACTGGTATACGGCCGCTTCTCTGGGTGTCTTCCCTCTCCTTTCCAGTTTCCTTTCACTCCCCTTGGAGGCTACAAGTGGACTGCTCTGCTCGGGAGCCTTCAATGTCCCACAGCTCTGGCTGTAGACACACGGGAAGGGATACAGCAGATGCCTCAACCCTCTCATGGCCCAACCGGGCCCCAGGGTTTCCTTCACCCTTCTACTGCGCACAGCGTCCTTCCCACCAGCCCCTCCAGCCTACTCCACGTCTGCAAGCTGCGTCCTGTCCACCAGGCAGATTTTTTGTTTCTGTATGGCGGTCTCTCTTTTAATGTACCTGGGGCCTGTTAAATGGTTGCAGGTGCAAGTCCTTGTCTTCAGTTGCCTGACCACAATTAACCTTATTAGCTGGACATCCCTGACTATTGCAATGGTATTCCTCCATAGTCCTCTTCCTCGTCTCAGTACCAAAGTGGTGTGAATGAATGGAAGTGTGCATACCTCCCAGTCGCCTCCTCCTTGTTCCAGTCTTAAAGTAACATGGTTGTGGGACATTTTCTGTGTAGGAAATAGGAAATGACTAACAATAACATATGAAGGCAGGGGGGGTAGGATTCATTCTGACAAAGGAAAGGGGATATCATGTCTTACTCAAAGACATCCTCTTTCCACTCCCGAAGGTCCCTCCATGCAGGTGATCCTCCCTCGCATATCCACCACCACGGTCTGGATCCAAGAGCGATGCCTTTTCCTGGCCACCTGAAAGAAGGATCCAGGGGAGTAGAAGTGAGGATGCCCTCAGGTTCTTCACACCATGCAGACGCCGGCCAAGTTCCGATTACGACCCGGCTTAAGAGAGGAGGGGGAAGGGGGTTTGCTCGCAGGGCCCCAGACCTTACTGCCAACACAGTCTTCCGGACCATACTCTGCTCAGGGAACAGGGCTCTGACAGTGTCCGTTGCTTCCTGTCGACTCCCCACTGAAATGGCCTTGTTTCTATGGCACCCGGTGCAGTGAATGTCACATTCCCTGTGGGGCTGTGCATTCCCACGTGGCACTCAGATCTTCCCTCATGGCCACAGACCTTGATCTCCACCTCATCGCCGAGTGTCAGGGCCACTCTCCTTCTAGGATGCAGTGCTCTCGGCAGCTCAGCTCTACTGCCCTGATTTCCTCCACAGTAGCAAGCAACACATGCACCGGTTCATGTCTCATTGTCCTGCGCCGTCGCTGCCTTTCTCACCGGAGGGCCTCTTCTCCTTGGCCACCTGAGGCACTATATAACAGCTCTGATCCAGCTCCTGGCACCTTCTGCCTCTCTCCTAACTCTGCCCAGGGCCTCAGAGACAGTATTCCTGATGCAGGCCCTTGCCGTGTCCCTCGGTCAAATCGCACACAGTCACCACTTTCAGATTGGATCGCGCTCGGGAGTCGACCATACCACCAGCACTGCAGTTTATTTTCCGACCTTAGAGGAGGAATTTAGGATTTAAAGGATTTTATGGAGCACAGGCTCCAGAGCTCCCAGAGAAGTGGCCATCTTGGTATGATCATGTATCATAGTGATAATATGTCGTCTAGCATATGCAAAACGTATTTTGCAAGTCACCTCGGAGTTCTGTGATCTTATAAAGGGCTCAGAGGGCTGGTCTTCCTTTCTGCTGTTCACTGAGTCAGATGTTCTCACCGCTATCCATCGTATCAAGTCTAGGTCCCCTTCAGATGCTATTTCCCTTGCCGTTATGAAGGGCATTTCTCTTGAACTTCTCTGTGAGATTACTGGTGCAGTTAATAATTTGTGTCGAACCGGCAATATCTTGTCTGAATTTAAGACTGCCACTGTGATTACTTTACTTAAGAAACATTAGATTGACCCTCTGGTGCCTTTGAACTATCGTCCTATCGCACTACTTCCGTTTCTTATGACACTTCTTGAGTCTCTTGTTTCTCCCATGTTGTCGTCCTATATGGCATCGACGGGGCTCTTCGATCCTGCCCAATCGGGTTTTAGGTCAGGTCGGGGGACAGAGAGTGTCCTGGTCTCAGTTTTTGATGACATGGTCCGGTTGGTTGATGAAGGAGGGGTGGGTGCCCTGATTTTATTAGATCTGTCAGCGGCATTTGATACCGTGGACCACCCCATCCTGCTTGACCGCCTGGCTCAAGTCAGAATTTCGTGCCAGGTGCACACCTGGTTTACTTCATTCTTTGCCGAGAGAACTCATACTCTTTCACTTCCACCATTTCTTTCCACAATTTTTTCACTTCTCTGTAGTGTCCCTCAAGGCTCCACCCTGTATCCTACTCTCTTCAATATTTACATCTGGCCTCTTGTGTGTCTCATCCGCTCCTTCAGCGGCAAGTGCTACTTGTATCTCCAGTACACTCAGATTCTGATCCATTTAGGTCTTAATCGGGCTGAAATGGCGTCATGTCTGCGGGGGTGCCTGGCGTGTGTGGGGGATTGGATGAACCGCAACTGGCTGAAGTTGAATGGAGACAAGACGGAGGTGCTGGTGGTGGGTTCTCCTCCTGATCCTTCACTTTGTGTGTCTTCCTTATTCTTTGGGTCCCCTTCCTGTTCCGGCCAAAAAGGTGAGGAATTTGGGTGTAATAGTCTGTGCTTCACTTCCCATGGAGTCACAGGTTGCTGCTGTCTGCATAGCAGGGCACTTTCATCTCAGAATTTTGAGGCAGGTCCTCCCGCTGATACCGCCTCATTTACATCCTCTGGTAGTGCCTGCCCTTGTGCTTAGTCGTTGAGACTATTGCAACTCTCTGTACTTATCTTACCAAAGCGCCTTATGAAGAGGCTTAAACGTCTGCAAAATATGGCTGAACGGGTAACCACTGTCTCTCCTTATGGGGCCCATGTATCCCCTGTGCTACGTTCTTTGCAGTGGTTGCTGGTTGTCCAGCGCATTGTCTTCAAAGCTCTTTGCCAGGTACACTGTGCCCTGCATGCCCAAGGTGCTGAATATCTCTCTGACAAGTTCTCTCGCTACCTTTCTACGTGGTCCTTACGTTCTGCTACTGCTGGCCTACTGGTTCTTCCCCTGTTTTGGCGCTCCCGTATTGGTGGGTGCGCTTTCTCTGTTGTAGCAGCTCGGCTATGGAATAGCCTTCCGCTTATTCTGAAAAACTCTGTAAATCATCTTACCTTCAGAAAGGCATTGAAAACGTATCTGTTTTAGGATTGTGATTGTAGGCAATGTTATTCTCTCTCCTGTTTCACCGCCATGATGCCCTCGGGTGAACGAGCGCTTAATAAGTTAACCTAACATAAATGAAGTCTGACTTTAGCCATGCTCCATTATTTGTTTACTGAACTCCTTGGTGACTTGCACTAGCCTTACAACGTACGGTGGGGGTGCTTTATCCCATATACTACAAGCAAATTCTGATGTCAGAATTCACTTATAATAAGAAAATGACGCCATCAAATGTTTACAGTAACTTATTCGAGGCCAGAGGCCGGGAGTTACGTCACGGCGCACTCTTCAAAACAAATGCGCAATGTCTCTCTAATCCTCTTTATTCTTAATAGCTTTCAGACACTGCAGACGGCACACTGCGCAGCCGCCACAGTGCTGCAGTAACACTGTCCTGCTGCTGCCTCCTAAGTGAAACACAATTTAAAAAATATCGACTGCTGAACCTTCTGAAGTGCTGTAGACGAGACGCCGGAAAATAAAGCACCTCATTTAGCGCAATGTCTCCCTGTGACTGAGCTCTAATCTCACAGAGCAGTGTGTGGGCAGCATGGCCTTTTCTAGATTTTTGCTGATCCTTCCCAGGCAAACAGCTAACAAAAGAACACACCAGCTGTCGCTCTTGGCTCCAATATAGTAGCCAGAGCTGCCGAGACAAATGAGTAAAATGTAATTAGGATTGACTCAAACCTGCATCCTTCTGAGATGCGAGATTAAGACCTTTTATTTATAGTTAGGTTATCGTATATACGCACCCGACGTTGAATGTCTCGTCATTGTGATCTGAGCACGTGTGCAGCAATCCTTACCCTCAGACCTAGATAATCAGTATAGATGTTTCAATCTCACAAACATTCTGATATTAGGGTGAGTGATATGAACAATACAATGAACACCAAGCCCAGTGTGCATTGTGTACTAAGTGATTCAAGCATACAACCCTTTTATCAAAGGCATGTTTGCCATATTTAAAAATTGTGATCCGTCTCATAATTCCAAAAGGCACTTTGATTTCAAGCAGCCTGGAATCCTCACTGGTCCTATTTGACACCTTTTTCCTTTCTCAAAGGGGCATTTCGAAAGAATATAATGGGTGTGTAACAGACTGCCCACTTTTGGGTGATAACCTTCGGGCACAAAATTATAAATATATTGTTATTTTTCGGTTTTGCTAGTGTGTTTTGCTCAATAAAAACCAATATGATTATTTTGTTATGACTAACACATATAACAGAAGTGATAATGAGAAATTAACTTTATAACATTTTAAAAAGAGACAGTTTGAAATGTTAGTACAATTAAATAAGTTCCCTTTTTCTCTTTAATTGATGTTTTTGCAAATAAACAAATACATCATAAATAAATAAAACACAGCCTTCTCTCTCCCCAACATATCTGTTTTATTCCCTCTGGTGCAGCAAATGTTAGTACCAGATGAAGTTGCTGTAGCAAACGCACACCTGTCACCCACTTAGGAAGAAACAAAGAATGGCTGAGTCAGAGACAGACAGAAATAGGAAGAGTGCGTAGAGAGACAGTGTGAGAGAGAAAGAGGGGGGGGCGGAAGAATGCTTGATTGGCATATGGTACACCAGGCTCAGCTACTAGTAACAGATTTGTTTACAGGGCATGGGTCACTACTGTGGTGGTCTAACAGTGCCAAGGCTTGGCCAGAAAACGCTTTGTATATCAGGCTGAATTCTTAAGAAGCTGTTTCATCAGACTGAATTGAACACGACAAGATGACATCATATATCAGATTTACTTGGCATACAGTGCTTATATCAAATCTTTTATGACGAAACATGTTATAGTGAATGCATTTAGGGGAGGGGTAAAGGGTTAAATATTTTTGGGAAACCGTCGGGGTGGTTTTTTAGGGGTGGCAAACGGGGTTTTGGAGGTGACCGCCCTCCCCAAAAGAAAAAAAAATGTATGCTCTATAAAACTTTTCGTTATAAAATATTCGATATATGTTAATTCAATAAAAAATGTTTTCGGTATAACCGATTTAGATGAGCACAGTGGACACCTGCATTGCATTGAATGAAGAGTGGGTGCCGCCTGGGTACATGCATGTGTCCGGAATGAACTCCTTCTCAGGGTGCAGCCTCTGGTTTACAGAGAGCGTGCATTAAGATGAATCGGATCCCAGCTCCTAAAGGCAACACTTGTTCTGAGGTCGCCCAGGAGCAGATGAGAAACTGAGAAAGAGGTCATTTGCGGGCCATCATCAGACATGGCTGCAGCACTCTTACTCATGACAGACATCATTACCTTTTCCAGAAACCATTCAGGGCGGCTGCCTTTCCCATCAATTCGGATCCTCATCTTCTTGAGTGGCGCAATGTCCGCGACCTCCATCACAAACGTGTCCTCCTGGCCTCTCTCGAACCTGGTGGAATTAAATACCCCAATGAGTGCACACATAGCTTGCTCGGGTTGGTGCTTCCACTGAGGGTACGGAAGCCGGTGGGGTGTAGGGGGTCAGGGGGGCGGGGTCATACATTTGGCCACTGCAATTGTGGCAACCTTTTGATACCGTATAACGAATGGCCTGACTCAAGGCTTTATTCTAACATCACACATCCAGCTGACGTCAGCATACAGGTGAAGCCAAAACAAACTGGAATCGATTTGGAGTAGACTATTGTAACTGGTATTAAAATCACACTTAATGTAATGCAATTCAACATGTAACCAATATCAAACTATGATTCGTCATTTGTCATGTACTGACATTTCACATGAACTATTGGTTGCCTTTCTGTTTACCCAAGCTACATGCGGTATGTTTCATTACCAGGGCAATCCCGCTTCTACTGGTTCTTGATGACTAATAAGATGACTTTCAGGCTAGGCTCCTATTCATTCTATGACTCATTCAATCAATAACTCATACATTTCCAGATGTGTGCATTTATACATAGAGAACTGTAATTTACTACACCAGGGGTCTGCAAACCGGGCAGGTTTATGTGTTTTGGACTACATCTCCCATGATCCCTCATCATTGACTTTGCTGGCTTGAGTCGTGAGGTGTTCTAGTCCAAACCATCTGTAGAATCAAAGGTTGCGAACCCCTGTACTAAACATTCAAACAAAAGCTTGTTATGATGCGTTGACACTTTGGCTCTATTACAGAAAGGGTGGTACAATTAATACTTGTGGTGAGTGGTACAATAACGCCCATTACAGAAATAGAAAACAAACTGGCGGTACAATTACCTCTGGTCGTAAAGTTACTGCCTGTGGTATATGTTTTATCACTGTCGGTAAATGCATTTTCACGAGAAAAAAAGATGGTGGTAGTTATCCCCAGAAAATCGATTGGTTACAAGTAGGGTAAAAACAAAACTTGCAGCTAGTACTTGCAGTGTACTTAGGATGTGGGACCCCAGGAGTGAAGAGTACCCCAGAAAAGCTTTCTCTGCCTAGATCTATGCTATGACCAACAGTGGTATATTTAAACAAGCAGTGGTATTTCTTTGACTTACATGTCAATATAATATGTGCTTTGATGGTGGCTTACTCTACCGCCAGTGGTAATTGCCACTGGGATAGTCACCACTGGCAGTCATTTGTAATTTTAGTACCACTGGTTCTTTTGCGCCGGGTCTCAGTATTTTCTTTCTGTAAAAGGGCCCTTTGTGTTTGAAATTTCTGCCTGCTGAAAGAAAGGTTTTGGTTCAATTGTTCTCAAAAGACTGATACTAAGTTATATTGGTAGGCAGCTGCAATTGTAAATCCATCAAGGTATGTTCCGCCCAAGAGGCACAGAGGTAGTGACCTCGGAGTGAGACTTGCACCTCTGTTTTAGGTCTATGAAATGTCTCCCACTTTATTTTTTATCTTAGTCTGAATGAAGACATTTAGTCACTTATCTTCGTGTGTATTTTTATTCACATTTTTTATAATAAATTAGAACTCATGTTGTTTCACAATAGTTTCACAACATATGTATTTGTTTTATTCATATTACAAATGGGTCGAAATAGCATCAAACACCTCTTACAAAGCCTGCACTTCTCCATGTGGTAAAATATCTTATCTAAGGACAGTACAGCATGTTGTCCTAATGAAGCATCCATGTTGTCTGTTTGGTGTCTGTGGTTACTCGTTGGGTACGTATTCATCAGCTGTGGAGCAGCATTGTGAGAGCCTCTAGAAATTGCAACCGAAGAATAGAAAATATCTTCATGAGGTTTCTAGACACATCCAGCACTCAAATGGTCATCCCAGAATCCCAACCTTCTTGGTCTCTAAAGCCGTATGTGGCAACGGGATATCAGATACCATGACCAAACACAACCCTACCAACGTAAGATAACCCTACTGCGGTCAGAATCACGTACAGTAGCACCACCAAATTGGCTCCAAATTGACCATCAAAGAAACACCTACGATGCCAGGAACTCCAGAGGCTCCAGCTTATTTCTTCTGGGAAAGGCTACAAATGAATAATAGCCCCCATCAATAGCCTAGGTTAACTCCAAATCAATCGCTTGGATACGAATATGGGAATTCAGCCAACTTCAAGGCCAAGTGCCGAGGAAAAGGTAATTTTCTGATGACTCTCTCATGAACTTTACTTCAGATCCTATCTCCTCCTCTTAAAAGCTACCCATCCCACCTTACCCAGGCACCAACACCCATGTCTCCCCCTTTTATTGCATCTTCCCCCTCCTCTAATCCATCCTGAATTAACCTCCTTTAGGGCTAATCTTCAAAATGCAAATGTTGCAGCCTGGAACAGAATGTAATTAATCTACATGACTTTATCGATTATTACACCTTTTACCTCTTGACTCTCACTTGCTGATACATCTGGAGTCATATTCATTAGATTTCAACCTTCCAACCATAACATCCCTAAAATAAACATGAAGGAGTCCATCAAGGCAGGACAGTTCTAATGTTCGTCCCAAACATCATCTCATGCAAGGAAATAACTGGGCTTCTTTATCCATCCTTGTAACTGGTCTCATTAATTGCATGTGTGCAAATATGCTCTTCTGCACTCCTCTACTCTACCATGCCAAAAATGTGCTCACCATCTCTATGATGCCTTTTAACCAGACGCCTTGAACATTTAGGTGGCAAATCAGTGAGTATGCTGAAGTGGTAGCCAATTATAAAGACAACCTGGGCTTTCCTGAACTCATCGAATACCTCATATATGGACACTTTGCCAACCTATCCCGAACACCTTCATCTCATATTATAGATCCTACATGTGGTCTAACTATGTTCTTGCCAGGTTTAAAAAGTATAGTGAACTCTGCAAACTCTATGCAGGAGAGTGTGCCACCTCATTGGCTAGAACAAAGATATAAAACTGAATTTGCCGGCAGAATGAAGTGGGTGCCACATGTGTTGCCAAAGAGCAAGCATAGCACACATTCAGTCCGATATCTCTGAATATAAAACCTAACAAAAATAACATGTCCATACCTCCCATGACAGTGTTGATCTCTAGGAGCAGGAGTCTGTTATAGTGTTTTCTTGATGTATCCCGGGGTGTCGGCCCATGGAGTTCTGGAACCCACCGGTTCACAGAGGGAGACTGTTGTGCTACTGTTGGTGAGGGTACTGCCACCCAGTTCTCTGGGGGTCTTCTATACTAATAAACCTAGTTTCTCTCCATACACACACATCCTGTGTTCTTACTACAACAATAGGGGATGAGGATCTGCCAGAGAACCCACCTGGTAGGAGGTAGACCCCTGTGGAGCAGCTGTGCCGGTGTGCTTCTCCTGTGGCCGTGGGTGCGCCCCACAATGCAGTAACAGGGTGAGAGTGGCCACGGCATTACCCTGGAGGGATACCGTCAAGGAGTCCTTGGACGCTTAAAGGATGACTCCACATTCCAGAACAGAAACTGAACCCTTTGCTTTGATGAGGGGCAGAATGCTGTGCAACCGTTTGAGCCCTTCCTTGTTAGCAGAAAGTAACATCAAGCCTTTGCACATGGATGAGATCATTGAGAGAGTGAAGGAAATATAAGGAACATTATTATCGTGTCAGGGCTACCCGAAATATTATATTCAAGGAAGGTGACTGCGTCAGGGTGCAAGAACATCGGAAGGTTTTGAAAGGCCAGTCTAAATTCAGATACCCGCAGAAGAATGACAGAGTGGGAAGGAAGTTTGTGGTTCTTGATGATGGGACAGTCTGGTCTTTTGATGACATTGTGCGAACATCTGCCATTACCCCTCGTACTGAAGTGCCATTTGAAGGAGGAGTGCACAATTTTGGAGGTGGGAGGAGCAAGATGGTCCATCTGAGTGGTTTTCTGGTCCCTTTGAGCTGCCTGCCAGGAGAAAGCGGATCTTGTCCAACTTCAAAAGAGACTTTAAGAGCCTCATTACGACTCTGGCGCTCCCGTAAGGAAGGGGGCCGGTACGGGACAGGCACCCTTCATTACGGGAGCGCGGATTACGAGATTCCCTTTGCAGGACCCGGATCAGACGCCTGGTAAAACCAGACGTCTTTTCCAGGTCCCGCGAGGGGAAGAGGGAGGTAACAACGGGACACTTGTTATGGGCCCGTTGTTACCTCCCTCCCCATTCCCATTGAGCCCTATGGGGGCTCAAATGGGAATGGGGAATGGTTCCTGCAAGGAGGAATTACTGGGTCCTCCAATGTTGGAATGACCCGGTATGTCCCCATTGCAGGAACCCGGTATTGGAGCCCGGTTTGGAGGCAGCCCTGGTGCTAATAAGGCCCTTTGCATATTAGTGAACTGCATCCTTTTATTTTTACATTGCAAATATTTTCTCTTTGACCCGCATGTTGACTCAGCTTGCTTCCTGGGGCATTGAGCACTGTTCCACCAGCCTTCAGCGCGTTATTCTGTCCTGCTCCTCCCTATACTCGCTGTTACTCTGCAGGGGTTTGTTAAACCTTGTTACCTGCTCTCCTTGGGTCCTGTGGGCTTTGGCCCCTTATGGTTGCCCTTGCCCCCCTCGGTGCTTCCCTCTTTTACACATTCCATCTGCACTTGTGCTTCTTGTTTGTGATACCTATGTGTACCTTGCACTTATCTCTGCCTGTAAGTATTAGTCCTTGGACACCCCTGCACTTAACAGAAAGGAATGTGACAAGACTGCGATGGTTTTCTTTATCTCCAGTCCCCCTTTCCACTTGTGATGCCAGTTTGACTGCATTTCACAGAGAGCGCCCGCACAGCTGCTATACATTAATAAATAAGAGCGTATCTGTGTGTGTTTCACGGCACCATTATTCTCCTAATGGCTGTTTGTTTTAGGAAAGATGGCATGCGTGTAAAAGACTGATCCTCCTCTCAATGCCTCAGTCAGTAACATGGTCTGATAGCCCACCAGTGCCCCCACCTCCTCCAAGCCTCAACAAATATAGTGGAATACCTGTCTCCATTTTTTGGCAACAGCATCTCCTCTGAGCTCCCGCTAGCTCCGAAGCATGTCATGTAAATATTGGCATCGGTGCCGCCATTTTGGATGTCTCCAGTGACCACCGTTATTTCGTACAGGATCTGGAAAGAATCACAACAAACAGTGAACATCCATCTTACAGTAAAGAAAGCGGCATTCTCAGCAACCAGCCTTGCAATTTGTCTACACGGCCTCTGGATAGTTCCTGGAAGTCGTTTATTTAGGCTTAGGTTGCAGCATGAGACGTTCCCATGCAAAGGCTGCCTACCACATGAAATAGCCAAGACATATCGTTTTACTTGGATTCTAAATGCGCAGCAGGTGTGGAGAAAACTCTAGCTGCAGCTCCCCTGGAGTTTCCGTGTTCATTAATAACACCGATGGACGGATGCCAACAGTTAATTTAACATTTGCAGCAATTTCCTGTGTACTGCGTAACTCATAAACTGCATAATTGATTGATAACAATAATATTACTTCCACTGCATTAATTACTGGTCAAGTCCTTCTGTGCGCGTTCTTCTCATGAACGTTCTTCAGTTACAGGAATATATCATAGGTTTGCAGGGCAACCATGCGCCGGAACGTGGCACGCGCAAGCGCAGTCTTCTCAGCACGTACACACTCTGCTGGCGCAGAAGGGGGTTGTGTTACTACACTTGGCAATGATGTGGCTCAGACAATATTGCAGGCACATACACAGTCCACTTAGAAACTGTCTCTGTGATAGCAGGGGGGAGGTACAAGGAGGGGGGTTTGGGACCAGTTGACAGCCCCCTTTCTCTCACCTCTGTCTTGACAATTTTGGTGTTCTGAACCTCTTATGCATAACCCGCCGCCCCAAAAGCGTTTGTTGCATTCTATTCCATTGGCTCCAATGATATTACTGACCTGACCCCCATAATTGTCTTTGTCCAAAATAGTACCTGTGCCTGCCAGCCAGGCAGCCGCACTCCAAACCTCCCTTTTAGGTTTACTATCTGCCCTTTCAGCAGAATCACATTTTACTCCAAGTTCCAACTCCAAGCTCCTAGGGTCCATTAAAGAAAATCATTACTGGTGGTCAGTAAGAGGTATTTACCCACCAGATGTACAATACCACCCACTATAGCAATAGAAAATTGATAAGGGGCAAAAATGACCACCCGTGGTAAAACTGTCACCGGCATTAATGCATACTACCAGTAATCCTCATCAAATAGGAACACGATGCCTAAAAATGTGGGTCGTTCACGTCAGGTGGGGTCCCTTGACTCTCAGATTATGATGTTGGAGTACTGAAATGCATGTGTGCTATGGCAGACAATACGTTACTTATAGCCAGTATTACATTTTAACCATTTACTGAGAAAGGCATACATTTCCAGCAATCTATTTCGGCCACGTAGGAATTCAAAACCGCCGGCGGTAATAGAAAATTGCAATATGACCGGAAATGCTACCCCGCATCGTGGTAATCTCAGTGGAGCAGTGATTTAGCACATACATAATAGACCACTGATGATGAGAAGTTCCTACTGCTCTAAACAGCTTTAAGGTCCAGTCCATCGTCCATCACAAGCACTATATCTACATCTTGTATGGTCCTGCCTGCCTACACCCGTTTCCATTTGGAGCTTGAGTCTTGACTGCAAAAGAGGTCATTGGTGGAGGGTCCATTGTGTACAGAAATTCCTGCCCACTGGCCTGCTACACTGCCTTCCCCAGGAGCGTGTATAAGGCATCAGAGCTTGCCAGGCGGCCAGGATCAGTCTGTTCCACCCAGACCTACGGAGAAGACTAGGCCCAACCGAGAGTGGCCTCGGTTCCTCTCGGCTAAGCTGTCTGTATGCAGTATAAGGCTCAGAGGGCGACCAGGCAAGTCTTAGGCACTTAATACAAAGATGGATTCCACTATTTGAGTGTAGTGTAGCACACTTTCAGGGAGCCCAGACAAACTTAGACGTTCAACCACTCCATAAAACGGGCCACACGCAGGGCGCATGTGTCTTTGGTGCAAACTGTGGAATACGTTCCATCACTTGGTCAAAAATGTCACCTTTTCAGCATGAGTGGTGGAGGAATTCTAGAGCATTCCATCTGGTTTCTTTGGATACATAAAATGCACGTGTGCAAGCAGCAAACACATCTCCCCATTGCTTTCCATTTCCATTGAATGAGTCAGTAAAACAACACTAACCAAACCTGACATAGAGGAAAGACAGCAGTGGGGAGAGTTGCCTCTTTTTGCCTATTCTTGTTGCTATTCCATGCTCGTGCACTCAACCTTAAAGCTTCCTGGCCCCCACTGCAACACCCTAGCTTTATTCCTATATTTCCATAATTAGCCCCCTCAAATCTAGATATTTTCCGGTTGCCTTAAATGGTGCGTCTCCAATAATCTACTGTTGTGAATTCTGCACTGAGCCTCGTGGTGCCCAGGAAACTCTACTAGGCTAACTCATTCTGCCCCCTAACTGCTGGCATTGCAATAAACAGATTGGCTCCCTCACACACAATATCTGGGAGCTCCCCATGGTGAAGGACTGTTGCTAGGAAGTGTGGATCTCATGCAAGACATTGGCCCTCATCACGACACAAGTTTGCCGGTAAACCGCCTGCACTACCGGGAGGGTAACCGGCAAAATCACCTTACCGTTACCGATATCCCAGTGGTACCGGAAAATTACAGGTGCCGGCAATGGCGGTAGGTTCCCATCTGGGATGGTAACCAGTGAATCACTGGCATGTTGTTGACAGTGCCAGTGATTCAGTCATTTCTCTGCTGGGAGGGGCCTGAAATCTTGGCAGTTCAGACCTGCTGGTAGTTCACTGCCCCTACAGGCAGACACAGAGTGAGCCGGTCTGGAAAAAATGCCAGAGCCGGTAGTACTGGCATTGTTTCCAGCAGTTTTATCTGGCCGGTTCACCCGTAATGAGGGCAATTGTCTCAGTTTAGGCTCTCTAAATTGTAACCTTCATGTCACATGTTTTGCCTGAAATTACAAAGCCCTGTCTTGCAAAATGATCCCATCTCTACATTTCGAGAACTAACGTTGTGACTGTAAACTGGACATCAGCAATCCTTCAGTCAGTAGACACAGGGTGTTTAAAATTAGGTCTATTCACACCTGGGGACTTTTATCCATGGCGGGCCCGCCATGTATCCCACAACACTACATTTAGAGGCGATGGGGCCTTCTAGGGACCGGCTCATAGGCACTTGACTGATCTGGCTGATTACTGATCACTTTTCTCTTCTGCCCCCGTTCTTCCATACGCTGGTATTTAGGTGCTGGGATCTGGATCTAGATTGGGTAGTGAGAGATGCCGCCGCCCTCACTACATATGCAATGTAAGCTCTTTATTCATGGAAGTGGCTACATGGAGATATATGACTGCTTCAAAGAACTTGCATGTCACTTTTAGCTTGTCGAATGTCCTTCTTTGATACACTGCTTTATCCACACGGGTTTAGGTAGAGCCTAATAGGATTGCTCTTAATATACACAAGCTCCTATATAAGGTGCCTATGTTAAATATTTAGTGACATTGCGTGTGCTCCTTTTTCTTAGTTTTTATTTACCTCGCTTCACGCGCTGCTTGATAGCACTGGCATGTTAAGTATTGTGCAGTCTTAATCCTCTTTCTGATTCTGTTTTTCCTTCCGTTCCAGTCTTTCCTACTCGTCCAGTTTCTTGTATGTCATTACGTTAGATCAGAATTGATGTATTTTTCATATTTATTTATGTATGAATTAGAGAACTGTTATATTGATGTGCCTTTCCCGGGATAGCTTTAGGACTGCCACACCGCTCCTTTCATTACTTTATTTATCTTTTCCCAACACTTTCACATGTTTCTCCCTGTATGGAATCTTGGGGCACTGTATGTTCTGGAGGGATGAGGATTGGGGATTCGAGGGGAGACGTTTGAAAAAGGCTGAGAGGGGAGGGTGGTACCTGTCCCAGGGGCACGTAGCAGTAAAATCAGCCATCTTGTCACTGTTGCGGCCTTCTGCTAACATTTGGACTGCCATAATAAGAGGTTTATATCATGCTCTGGAACAGCCACGATCGAACCGCATGGTATGATATGATAGTTTATTTGTATCGCGCTCGTACACAGGTGTTTCAGAGCGCGACAAGGCAAGGGAGGGGAACACGGGAGATCACAACAACAATCTTACTATGCCCAGTGAGATTGAGAACGTGCAAGTGCATGGGAAAAGGAAGGGGGAGAGTGGAAAGTGCGGAGCAGAGGAGAACAGATAAATAATAATAAATACAAATAAATAGATAATGGAGGCAATAAACAGTGGTAGTGCAGCCAGCAAGTGGCAAGTGCTGTGTTTACGGCAGCAGAACTGAATATGTCTGATAAGTGCAGAAAAAGAAGAAAAGAAAAGATGGGGGTTCTGTATGGGTACCGATACAGTCCCCAGTGCAATGGTTGGCCAGAAGGCAGTACAGGAGGGTGGCAGGGTGAGCAGGTACCTGGGCCCAGGGGACAGGGGGTGGCCAGGTGCACAGTGCCAAGAGAGAGCAGATCAGCAGGAGAGGAGGAGCAAAGGCAGAAGCAAAGAGGAAGGTCTTGAGGTGCCTCCAGAACCGGAGATGGTTCTCCTCAAGTTTTAGAGTGGCAGGTAGGCTGTTCCAGAGGGAGGCCCCTGCTGAAGTCAGAGATCTACCCCCAGCTCGTTTAACTGAAAAACGACTGACCCTGAGGGAGTTAGAGGTAGAGGAGTGAAGAGCTCAAGAGGGGAGGTATTTGCAGAGGGATAGCTGAAGGTATTTTGTACCCAATGCAGAGGGTTTTGAATTGAATCCTTGCATCCATTGGGAGCCAATGGAGGGATTTCAGAGCTGGAGGGATATGATTGCAGGGCTTGGGGACAAGAACAAGTCTCACAGTCGTGTTCTGGATTAGTTGCAGAGGGCAGAGAGAAGAGGCAGGTATATTTAGAAAGCGGCCGTTACAATAGTCCAACCTAGAGAGAACCAGAGCTTGGGAAACAGTGAGCTTCTCGGGGAAGGAGAGGAAAGGCAGAGTACCTCTGAGGAGCCTGATCAGTGATAGCCAGGTTATCACAGAGACGGTTGAGCAGGATGGTACGGGTGACCATGTCGAAGGCAGAAGAGAGATCAAGTAGGATGAGGACAAAGGGAATGTTATTGTCAAGGTTTGAGAGCAGATCTTCACGGATGTTCATGAGAGCAGTTTCCATGCTTCTGGCCATTCTGAAGCCAGACATGTGATCATGGAGACAGCCAACAGAATCAGAATGAAGGTTACGCTGAGAGATGGCCAGCTTTTCCAGGAGTTTGCCCAGAAAGAGAGTAATGGAGATTGGACAATAGTTATCCGGACAGGAAGGTTCAGCTGTGGCTTTCCTGAGAAGAGGATGCACAAGGGAGTGCTTCAGAGGGGAGGAGAAGGATCCCGAGGCAAAGGAATGGTTGCAAAAATCGGCAAGGGCTGGAGCAAGGGTGTCAATGTGGTCCTTGATGGTTTTAGAGTAACAGGGATGAACCTGTTTCGACAAGGCTTTCATAGATAGGACTTGTCTAGCGACCTCATCAGGGAAGAAAAGAGGAAAGGAAGAGAAGGAGGGTGGGGGTGGTTAAAGGGGGATTAGCAAGCACAGACTGAGTGGGAAAAGGAAGGGGAGGGGAGGAGAGGGTAGACAGGATGTCCTGGTTTTTTTAGATGAAGTGAGAGGCAAGGGCATTGCAAGGGCCTGGGAGGCAGGAGGAGGGTTGGAGACTGCAGCAGGGTTGGCAATCTCCTTTCAGACTTTAAAGAGTTCAGCCAAGTTGTTAGATGCCGCAGAGACACGTGCTTGAATGTAGACTCTCTTCTTGGTGTGGACAGAGAGTCGGTATTACCTTTGGAGCAGGCGACAGGCCAGTTTGTCAGAGGATGAACAAGAAGCCCTCCATTTCCTCTCAGCCGCCCTACATCTATGTTTAAGTGTAGCTCGGACTGGGTCATACCAGGAATTACACTTGGCTTTGGACTTCAAGTGAATCCTCATGACAGGGGCAAAAGCATCAAGAGTATAAGAAATAGAAGAGTAGAGAAGGGACAAGGTTGTGTCCGGGTATGAGTCAGCCAGAGGAGGAGGAGGGAAAGAAGGTGGCAACGAAAGCCTAAACTGACACACGCTTCATAGGTCGGATGTCCGAGAAGGTAGGTGGCAGTGTTGGGGTGAGCTTGGCTTGGGGGAAAGAGAGTGAGAGATGAGAGTAGAGAAGGCAGTGGTCACTCCAGGAGAGAGGTGTCAGATGGATAGAGAGGGGGAGCCCAGAGGAGATCAGGACATCAAGTGTGTGTCCTGCAGAGTGCGTCGGGCCAGAGGGGAGGATAGAGAGGGAGAGGGAATCGCAAAGGTCACAAAAGAGCAGAGATGAGGGACAGGGAGAATCGAGGTGGATGTTGAAGTCACCAAGGAGGAGGAGTTGAGTGGGTGAGTTCAGGAGGGAGGAGGAGAGGTCTGCTTACTCGGAAAGTGTCATCTAGACCCTGCTCACCCACTCTAGAGAGCGCCTATGTATGCCACACACACCACTCACCTACAATGCCAACTTTCAATCTGGAGTTTTGGGGATGCAATGAGTTGCGTCAGACAACCAGGCTGCCAGGTCCAGCATCCGAAGATGGTGCCATTCACGTGTGTGGCCCCAACTTCCTGGTTAATAGGCGACTGATACGAAACGGCATCGAACGAATGAGGTGCGCAACGAGACGCGGTCCGTTTGGCATGGCTAGTGAGATGCGGCACATGAATGGTGGTTGTTTCTCACCCCGTTTCTGGCATACCCATTGCCACCAAGCCCAAAGAATTATACAAGCCAGTACTTAACCAAAGCCCACATTTCTCGCACTGCTACACAAATGTGCCCGTACCTTAGGCCTGAGTTATATATGAGTGTTTCCCTGTCTTTTTGCCAGTACCTTTAGACCCTAAGACTCCAACATTCCACTCGTACCCCTCCCCGTCAGTTGTCCCTTTCTGATTTCTACCCAGGGCTACCTTTCTTTGACTTTGTACCTTCTTAGTCCTGCAACCCTGATGATGCCCTTTGCAAAATCTGACAATGCTGAACTGTGATCTCCTTACTGAAAGTTCTCCAGTGTTCATCCTCTCTAGCCATAGTTATTTAATTTGATTTTGTTGCTAAAGTGCTTCCCTACTTGCACCAGTAGTAGCTGTTTAAACATGTTAGACAAGAAAGGGAGTACCGGGTTTAGAAAGTCCTTCTGAACTTCAAATGGGCTCTACCATTAAAGCATGTGTGTTTTGGGAAGCTGATCTTGTGGGTCTGATTGGCTGGAAGTGAGGAATACATTGAGGGGAGCTTGACCATAGAGAGCTCTGTGAACAATGTATCAATGTGTTGCTACATTAGGAGCCACTGTGGCAATTCCATTATGAGTCATGTGGCTTTGGACCCGCGTCATCTGGATGCCACGCAGTGTTTGGCAGGCAGCACAGCATGGATCCCAGTGCAGGAATTGAGCGGGTACATGACGATTGCAGTGACGTCTGCGGGCCTTTGAGACCCCCGTAGCAAGAGAAGAAATTAAGCTGATTTTGAGAGCACATTTACTTTGTGTGATGCCCAATCAGAAATTGATGCCTAGATTGGGGACTGTCACTCTACTTTAGGGCCATTTCAAGGCACTAACACAATTGACCTATGAATGCAACATTAATCAATAAGAAAATAACAGAAAAGAAAAGTATTTCAGGCTTTGGCTATGTTTCTAGCATCTTCCTCCTTCAGGCTTGACATGGGAATTCCCTTACAGCATAGTTGCCAACATGATCAATTCCAATCTGTAGGCACTTATCAAGTCCTGTTTTTTCTTTGCATTCTGGGACTTGTAGTCTGAGTATTATAATGGAAAATGCTGTACTACAAGTCTACGAAAGCAAAGAGAAAAATCACTGGATAAACACCTACAGATTGGAATGTATCATGCTGGCAACCATATCAGAGAAAACTCCTTGCAATGAATTGCTGAGAGCCCTGGGTTTGCTTGACACTTCCCCTGAGTCATACTCTTTTGCATCTTGAAGGCGTGTGGCAAGTACTGGATCACAAGGCATTCGAATCAAGGCCTGGACCTCCAATGAGGGGTAGCTAATTAGACACAGGGAATTGCGATAGGGGCTTGGATCTCACTCACCCTGACACTATAAGGGGGGAGGGCAAGCCTGAATGTGACCAGATGATTGCACAGTAGTCGAATCAGCAATTCAGACCCTATATTTAGATTCAACCAAATTCAATAATGATTTGAGCTTGGGATGCTTCATGGAATGTATATGGGCCTAGGCAGCCCCAGAAGGGTGCCTTGGGATAATCCTAAGGGAGGTGCTCATAGTAAACACGCACAAGTACATCTTAAACATTGCAAGGACGCTGCAGAAGGAATTCTTCCAAGAACGGGATATGAATTGTAATTGTAAAACTCTTTTACTTAATAACTGTGTTAATTCATTAACCTATCAAATACTTTATGGCAGACGGGAAGAATTTCCTTTTCATCTAAATGGCAATTTCAATAGCGAATGTTGTATAATTTGAAGAGACAGAACAAACGCAGGCCAAGATAAGCAATATATTTGAGAAGCATCAGCAACGGAGAACAGAGAGGAGGATTTCAAGTAATAATCTGATGCCGACACAAAGCAATATTGTGGAGGCCCACACTTACCTCTTAAAGTTTCACTGGAAATTGCTCTAACTGGTATGCAGTTATTTATAAGGAAATTAACGAAACACATTTTTTCCGAAATAGTTTGAACGAAAAAAATATCAAATTTTTAAAAATATTTATATGGCGCTCAAGTAAGGGGTTACAACGGATGGAGAAGGGGTTGGATTGGGATGATAAACAAAGGGAAACAGGGGGGCTGTGGGGAAAACCCCCAAAAAAGAAAAAAAGAAATTTGTATTTTTTCATTCAAAATGTTTCGATAAGTTTTCGTTATTTATCAATTCAGTAAAATCACATGTAACCGTTCTAACTATGTAATTTGATATAAATTGATACATAATTCTTTTGAGAAATATTTCAGATTCAATGTCACATGATTATTGACTGTTTTCAGATTGGTTACAACTTGTATTAGATTGTATTAGATTCTAGGGTTAAATATGTTATGCTATCGGCACATCTATATGATAGTGCAGCATTTTAAATGGTTGAAATCCGTTTTACTAAATTTTTTTATTGAGTTTTTTTAAAGCAAAATACGAGGGAGACCCCCACACCTCTCCTCCTCCTCTGCCTTTCCCTCCAACCATCTACCTATTTGCAGTAAAAACAAGAACAGTATGAGGTGAATAGAATGCAGCCAGTTTGTATTTACCCACAATACATTAGTCCAGGCTACCATCTGAAGAGTCATTACCTACGACTTCAAAAGAAGGTTAGGAATATTCACATACAAATATCACACGTGTAATGAAGTTAAAACACATGGATATGAACTTTTTTCTGCAAGAAATATTGTGGTTTACCTTATGGCCAACCGTGATGGCGCTTGCATCAAGGATGTTGAAGACACGGGCTGTGCGACCATCGCCTCTGTCTTTGGCTAACCAACATTTGCAAACAAAGGTGTACATCACCCCTTTGGTAGGCACGGTGAGCCGAATCTCGTCTACTAACCAGCAGCTCTCTGGCGTCGCGCCATCGTGGCCCATCTTAGAAGCAAGCACAACACAAAAACACAATTGAGGAAAATGCTAACAAAGGGCCTTTGGCATTCCATGTGTTGTGCAAAAGCTTGAGATATACAATTGGCCTCATTAGGAGTCTGCCGGTATCCCGGCGGTAATACCGCCAGCACAAATAGCGTTACTGCTACTCGGTGCAGTGTTATTAGCGCCGGATCACGAGAAGCGGTACAGCAGTAAGTTCCCATTCCCCATTGGGTCCATTGGGTTGGAGCGTTGTTGCCGCTGGCGGTAATTGCGCAGGCGATATTAGCACCACAAATGACCAAAAACAGGCAGTAAGTGGACATTTTTTTACCTCCAGCAAAAAACTCATGATCGGGTCAACCCTTAAATGTGGCAGTAATAGCGTTACTGCTACAGTTGAGGGCTAAGGCCCAACTCATAATGAGGCCCAATAGCAGTGAAGCCCATATAGTGGGAATGACGGAGCACCAGGTGCCTAGAGTGACGAGCGGGGGAAATGGTTGTATCATTGCCATCTGAGTGGTAAAGGGTTCATAGTGCACCTCAACCCCTACCTTTTATATCCGAAATTGCATCAGCGTTTGTTGGGAATTCATGCTTTTAGTTGTCATTTTTGTAATTACTTTTGTTGCATGGAAGTAGTGTTGTAAATTAAAAAATGTGGATTGTTGCAGGATAGGGGGAAAATACGTGTTTCGTCGTGGCTTTGTGGATAATGTCTGCAACATGTCAAATAATGCAACATTTAAAAAAAATTGCTAATGCATGCTTACTGTGGCATCGTGGAAAAAGCGAAGAGATCACAGTGTACAGATCGATATGGAGATTGGCCTTTTTCGCACTGATTCAGGATATTGTACAGCCTTGAGAATTTATACGGGATGCATGTGTGTGGTCGGTGTGTGTGCTGTGTGTATGTATATGTTTTGGTTTGGGTGGGGGTAGGGGTGCTGGGGCTCTGAGGTTGGGGGGATTGGAAGAACAATGGGGGGCTCAAGGGGTAAAATCCTCGAATATTTAAAAAAAAAAGATTTTAAAGGTCTCAAGAGAAAAAGACCTTTACAATGTTGTTTTTAAGATCAAAAGAAAATTGAACATTGTAAATCGGTCTTTTTCTCTTGAGACCTTTGAAATTAGGTCTATTCACACAGAACCATTTAATCTGTTGTCTTCAGAAAACTCTGCCCTTTCCCTAAATTAGGTTGCAAGTTTAGAGACTCAGATGGTTTCTTTTTTTATAGTTGGTGTGATTCAAGTTGTATTATGACTTTGTTTTAGATGTGGCTGAGGGTTTCAGTGAGGGCCGCCTGTGCCGGTCATCTATGATTAGGATAGTTTGGGTGGATCTTTTCCATGTTCCTAAATGTAAGGGGTGGCTCTCGGCTGGCCATCTGCTTGGTTTTAGTGCTTATCCAAATGAACACACTCATGAGTTGCATCTGGAGTTTCACGGTGAAGAATAAGAGAAAGTCAACACCAAAACGGATTGTGTGACCTATTTTGGTTGCGACTAGTCGAACATAAACAAGATTGCCCATATCTACACTGGTGCCTCCGCACAGTTGTTGGATGTGCCATCTGCTGAGATATTTAGTTCACACAGGATGACATCCTTCGTTGAGAATGCAAAGATGTGTTGGGCTATGTCGGTCATAGAGGACATCTCGGAATGGTCAAGATTTCATTTTCTGACGTGGCGTGGGGATGGTTAGGCGGTGTTCACTTAATGGAGGTGCATTGGCTGGTGACACATTTTGTTAGCAGATATTCACCAAAAGCATATGGCAGGCATTGGATTTTTCTTCCAAGTGACTGAATCTTGCTTTTATGATGGCCAGTTCTCTGGGTATCCCTACATTTTATCCCCACCAAAAATATCGCTGTACATTTGGTCGTTTGTCTCGCCATAGGCGATATTTTTTGGGGGGGATAATTTGTGGGAGCAGGGGCTGCGGCGGTGTCCCCCCATTCATTTAAAAGTAATGCAGGGGTTTCGGGGGTGTCCCCCGCAGGGTCCATGGCTCAATATGGTGATATTTCTGTATTGCAATATTTTTGCTGGTATATTAACACATGGAACCGTTCTCTGCTGATGGGCTGTATTTCTTTAGAGCTGACTAGATGGCTGAGATGGGGCATATTTTAACTGGAGCAGATCTATTCATAACTCAAATCATGGTCAGTGCAAAGATTTGGGGGAGTTTTCCATGATCATGCCATGAATGTGACAAGTGTCTTCGATGGAACACCTTTCTTTAGCAATGGTTCCCTATGACTCTTGAATCCATATGACACCCATTAACGATCAGTATTCGAGGCCTGAGAAATGGGAGGCGGAGGAGCAGGTAGAGCGCTCAAGATGGTAGACAGAAGCATTTCCTTATGATTTTTGGGATGGCTAGGTGGAGAAAAACCACTGGTGGGTGGCCACAGTTAGTCACTGCTTGTCTCAGGGGTAACATCCCTATTGTGTACTAGTGAATGGGGCACTGGGGCTACGCAGAAGAAGAAGACCTTCTGGCCCCTATTGGTCTCTCCATCGTAGTTCATAATTATCTCATGGCTATAGTAAGTACACTGTGGAACACATACTGGGCTAAGTCACATACAGTCTTAAGGTCATTAAACAGGAACTTGTCAAGTTGTTTCGGAGTGATAGGTGTCTGAGGGGTTTCTTCCAGCCAATAGAATGTGCGGTCAACTGCAACATGTTGTCATGATTTGCTGCGACTCTTGTATTCATAGTTGATGATATTTAGTGCTATCAGTGCTAGTGGGGCCATTTTATGAGCTTGAATGGTGTTATATATTTCAGACGACCGATGGATAAACTAATTGGAAAGTACTTAAATTGTATCTTTTGGGGAGCTCCATAAGTAGAAGACAGAAGATAACATAGATGTCCACGTCTTGCAGGGCACCCTTCCCCGCATCAAATATTCTAGATGTCTAACCCCCGCCGGCACCTTTGTGAGTTTTTAAAAGGCATAAAAAGTTCCTCAACTATGTGGTCATCATTAGAACAATGGATGTTCATTTTGTTCCTTTAGATGCTCCCTCACAAAGATTATTGAATAGTCAAAAGATTCCTACCACATTTATTAGCTAATACTATTGTCCTAAAGAATGGTGGCTTCCTATGGACGTTGTCAAACAAATGTCCACTTGCTTGTTGTAGGCTTCATACATCTCTTTTTCCTACACCACCTCTGTGCAAGCCGTTTAAAATGGTTGTAAGCAGATGCACCTATCACATCAGACCAAGGGAGGCAATCTGAGCAGTCTGCTATCCTTGGTGGCAATTATGTGACCCACCCTGTGGCTCCGCGGCCACTTGGGAAGACCCATAAGGAGGAAAGGGTGTGGTCAACAATATCTTCCTCCAGAGGAGTCGTGTGCAAGGCAGTGGGGGACCAAGAAACAGTCTCTGTGACAAAGGGGGCTGGGGAGACATGAGGGATGCAGTCCTGTTGCATGCCAAGGAGGGGCAGACGAGAGGCATGAGACCGACATCCAAAGGTCTATCCGAGGTCTAAGAATCCCCAGTAAAAAACGCTTCCTGGGGGATATTACATCGAAAATCTCAGAGTGGCTGAAAGAATCCCCTGCTGTGTAATCACTTTTAACAGTCATGTGATCCGAACAGCAACTATGTGGCTGCTTGAAAATGCCTACTGTGAGGAAAGGGCTGGCCCAGCAAAATCCTACTGAAAAGGAGATCTGAGCCATGCTGTGTCGGCACGAGAAGCAGTATCGGCAGCATAAGTATCAGCACGGAGAGTGGAAAGCTAAGGCTTAATGCTGTGTAGCCCGACGAGCCAAGGAAGACGAGCAAAACATAAAATGCTGGTGTAGCTGATTTGAAGAAGAGGATGTCCAAGTGTTTCGCAGCTGAGCGGTTAGGGATTTTGATATTGTGCTTGGCTGCAACAAGGGAATTGGGCAACAAATAGGATCTTTCTGGAGGCACAGGGGATAACGGGTGCATGGATGAATCAGGCTAAGTTCAGAAAGGGTGAGAATAGTGCTGTCGAGTTGGGTGCCACCCTTTTTGTGGGGAGAATTGAGGGTGGTCACCGAGTACACAGTAGAGTTGTCCAGGGTGGTGCTGCAGAAGGGAGGGTTAAGGGTAAACACCTTTGTGGACCGTTGGTTGATAGAGTTCCAGTGGCAGTGAACCGAAAGAGCACATCAACTTTGTGATGGGGTGGAGAGCATAAGTATTCCAATGATAACATGGAAAACGGGGCTGGGAAGTTGGTGCCTTTAGCAATTGCTTAAGCCACCTATGTAATGTGTAGAAATCGATAGATTGGACTCCCACAAATGCCTCTCGGAAAATGTCTTTGCTGTTTCGATGCTGTAACCTTTAGCAGAAAAGGTTGCTTCGTCTCCTTTACTAAGAACGCCAATATTGTTTTTATGCACACACATTCTGCATCACATGCTTGGACTGGTTACTGTGTATGCATTCTTTGAAAGATCTAAATTAAATTCCTATTTTATTCCAAAAAACGAAAAGATACTCTGAGACAATTGTTATGGTACATCATAATTCGGTCCCTAAATTAGATAAAAACACTCTGAAAGAACCATTCCACCCTCTCCCTCTCGAGTCCCGTCCCTTCTATAGCTAGTACTTCAGTATTGCCAGCAATTGTACCTCCATTTTCTTAATCTCCCCGACATCCAGTCCAGCGACAGCAAACTTCTCCACGGATCCAGGGGCAAATCCTTTCTTCCCATTTGGAAGGTCCAACCACAGCCGGGCTGTCTGTATTTTCTGAGGTCCCATGATGATCACGTAGGCGCGACTTTCAGTGCCCCCGTCGCGGTCCAGCCCAGTAGTGATTGTGAGATGGTAGGGAATGACTGAAGGCGATAGAAAACCGTGAGCAACACAAAATCCATCAGTAAACAACATTCTGAATTTATCACACCTAAATTGTTGCACAGTCTTTCATATGGTAGGGTTTCTAATTAACTATTAAACACATGAATTCTATTAACTTGTGGCACAGGAATATAAGACATGATCGGCTTGATATCGGGAGATATGATATGATATGATATGGCATTTGTAATAGACCAAAGGGACAAGCCGTCTTGATATTAGCATAAGTCACAAGTGTGATAAATGATATACAGACCCCCCCCCCTCCTGCCACATGGGTTTTAACAGTAACCACTAATAATCTTGACACAAATCTCTCCTCGTATGGTAATCCTGACACAACCATCAAATCCGCTTGGCATGAGTGACAGAAATGGCAAATAAAGTCAGTCCTAGATTCGGTAGGGATTGCTTGGTGGTGGCTTGGGAACATTTTGTCATATGAGTATGATGGTTGCGATATGAAATGTATGTTGTGATCATTTTTGGGGCAATATTGCTGTCGATATTACTTTGTGAGGAAAATGTTTGTTAGGAGATTATGCACTAGAATTCTTCCAACTCATAGCAAACAAACAAGAACCAAACAGCTACTTTGGACCTTTCAGTGCTGACCCTCATAGAGGCCCAACTGTCACAAATGAAAAAAAGGTTTGCCTTCAGTCCATGTTACTTGGGGGCACACACACCTCCTCCAATAATTTGGGATGTATATTTGTACCAAGGGCAGTCAAAGTGTTTCCCTTCCCAACCCACTGCACTATTTTGTCCTACTCCCTAATTGCCACATGCCGTACTTTCCATGTACCTGTGCTGAAATGACTAAAACTCCTGCTCAGCCCCACACTACTACTAAACCAGCAACAATCCTAACCATAAAGATGAAAAAGGCACAGTCCGAAAAGTATACCTCCTTGGCCTCCTAGGGTAGCGCAGGCCGACGGCAGGCTAAACTCTTCAGGAGAGGTGTGAGCTGGTATAGAAGAATACCAAACGACAATTGTAGTGTAGTACCAAAGTAAAAGTATTTTCAACCAAGGTTCTATAAAAAAACATTGGGCATCATTACACGGTAGGCGGTAAGGGTTTACTGGTACCGGTGTTTTACCGGTAAATCCTTACCGCCTTACTACGAGGTCCCTTTGCGGGTTGGGGAATTTAACGCCTGCTTTTTGCAGGCGTTAAAAACCAACCCGCAAAGGGACCCAGGGAGCTAATTACGGTACCGCAATTTGCGGTGCCGTAATTAGCACCTTCCCCTTTCCCATTATGCCCTATGGGGCAAAAATGGGAATGGGGAAGGGCAATGGTGGAAGGGGGAATTACCGCCCGCCAACCTTGGAATGGGGCGGTAATTCCCCTTTCCACCAAGGCGGTGCCGGTATTTTACCGGCATGAGGCCCATATTCTTTAAGTCAACTAACAAAATGCACTCCACTAATAAAAACACCAATGGCCCACCCCTGTAAGTGAAAATACAGGAAGCTTTCTTTAGAATAAAGAGAAACTCTGTGTTTGTAGACAGGGTGCTCAAATAATGATTCCGGCAGCAATTGTCAAATGTATTGAAGACGTTCTAAAGAAGGAGAAGGTAGTGAAGGGGCACTCACAAGTCGCTAGGGCCCTTTAAGGAAGGCCATGAGGCCGAGCTACTTCAAATACCTTCAACCACTTGTCTTTTGGGCTTGACAGCATCAAACTAGGCTTGTGGGAGCTTTACTGCAGGTGAGCTGGTGTCAAGGTGGTCGAGTTGTGCTTCCCAAAGGTGGGTCAGCATCAGGGCGAATCGAGGTGATTGCTGCCAAAGGACCGAGTTGGTGCTCAAAAAGGGTTGATGGCTTCCAGAAGGTCAAGACGGCAGTTGAGTGCTTCAGCTGGGGTAAGTCAGCATTTGAGATGGGTTGAGCAGATGGCTTCCAGAGAGTCAGTCGCCCTTCGGGTCACATCAAGACAATACTTCTGTTGTAACAAGTTGTTGGTTGAGACGCAGTGACTTGATTGCTTCCACAGAGTCGAGCCGAGAGAGAGACAATTGGCTTCAGTGGGTGAGTTGGCGCTTAGACAGCTCGAAATGTAGGTTAGTGGATTGAAGCACACAGACTGCCAAAGGCAGTACCACAGGTCTTGTAGTGGTTCGAAGTGAGTGGTTCCAGCTCAAACAGCATATCGAGGTGGGAGACAGGCTTTGGGGTGCTTTTGGTCTTTTGAGTTGGTGGGAGACCCTGCCCAGGCTCTCACGCGCAAGGTGAGTACTTCCTTCTGCCCTTCCCAAGTAGAAACGTTTTTACAGGGCACTTGCAGGGTTCTGTCACCTCGAGTGAGCAGGGCCTTGGGTACCAGTGTTCTCATTTCCAGTTGGCATTGTCCTGCCAGCTGGTTATCCCAAATAGCACTTAGGGATGTTTTGGGAGAAGCGCTTGCCTCTTCCTTTAAACTCTGTCTTCCCCCCTGTGGAAGAGGGCTTTGGAGCAGACTGTACTCCCAACAGACTTGCAGGGGAATTCTTCTTCAAGAATGGTCAAAAGATGAATCAACTAACAGAAGCCCCTCCCACCTCCCTTAATATAGTCACAATGGCACAGCATTTTGGGCCCAACAAAACCTGCTGTTAAGGGTTTGATCCAGGCTGCTGTAACAAGTGTCCTTTGCCTTCTCATATCATACCCACCGTGCTCTGTCTGCAGGTAACTGGGTGGGTGACAGAAATGTTCAGAACCCTAGCAAAATCCAGCATTGTGGGAACCTTCGTGGACTGAAGCCCTCTGCCAGGCTACTCTAACTCTGACATGTTCCTCTGCCTGCCTACTTCAAAAGGACTCCAGCAATCAACACCCTGGTGAGGGACGGCCATTGTGACAGGACTGCCTTTGAAGCACCAGCTCCCAGCTAATCCTCTGTGGGATGTCCCTGTTCTCTGGTGAATGGGTCAGGTCTTCTCGTGGGTATCAAAGAAAGGGCTTCCTGGGTGAGACCCACATTGTTGAATTTGCTGCAACCAATCCAGACAGCTGGATACACACCAGGCCCCCTCATGAATGAGCCGCTGTAAACCAAGCTGAGAATAAAATGGCATCCATTGCTTGTGGCTATATAATTGGGATCTAAGTGATCCGACCGCTGCTGATTTTGCTGCGGTTGGAACGTTCGCATGAGAAAGGTGTGAACTACCAAATGTTTGCACCTTTCTCATGCGAACACACGTGCATACTACAGGGGCTGCAGGGGTTTCCCCCTGCACAGTATACTTCACAGTACAGTGTGCGGGGTGTTGCGGTGGACACACCCGCAGCCCTCGCAGTCTTTTTAAAAACATTTTACTTACCTTTCAATTCTACCACCAAAGGTTCGAAGTTTTGGTGTTCGAACCTTTGGGGGTAGCATTTTTAGAACTTTTGGTCCTTGCTGACCTTTATTGTCGGTAAAAAGGTACAATCCCATATAATTGTATAAGCCCAGTGGACACCATGTCAAAACCAAACATGGCTTATATTTAGTTTATCAAACTGCCACCAGATTTCTGGGGATCACAAATATTATATTTTGAACGAGGAGTGCTCACAGTTAAAAAGTCGCGCTTGCATATTGGAACTTTAGGTACTAGCAGCTGTGTCCAGGAATGCACGTGACCTATGAACCATGTCATGCAACCACTGCGAGGAAAACTTTTGCGGATGTACTTAGGCAGTCAAACAGAGGTACATGTTTACAATATACTTTTTGGCCTGGGGCAACATGAGATTCAGGTGTGATTAACTGATGTCACTTTTATAGGTACAATTACAAACATAATCGTATCATTCAAAATTAAAAAGCTCTGGCTAGTACACCCTCACAGATAGTATTTGGTCACAGTGCCCCATGCCATGAACATCAAGTGATACCAGTTCCTAATTAGGTGGTATTTTTAAAATACCAGGTTTTTACTGTTAGCAATATCTTCTTAATTCATTACCGTAATTATATGATATAATAAGTCATTTATAACGTGCCTGTACACAAGTGTTTCTAGGCGCGACAAGACAAGGGCGGGAAGACAGAGGGAGGACAAAACAAACCATCTTACTAAGCCCTGTGTCATTCAGATCATGCAAGTGCGATAGCGCAAAGTTCCGGGGGGAGGGAGAAGTGGAAAGTGCCAGGGAGAGGGAAGGGGGAATGAAATCAGGTCAGCATTGCTCTGAATATGTGCAGCAAGGGCAGCGCATCTATGGGTAAGTTAAGGACTGTAGGGTAACAGTTACAGCCCCTAAGTGTGTGGTAGGCCTGGAGACAGTGCAAGGGTGACTGGTCATGGAGGAGCCTGGTACCCAGTGAGACTCTGAGGGTAGCCAGGCAACCAGTCAGCACAGTAGACAGGTATGTCAGCAGGGGAGAGAGAGAAAGCAAAGGCAAAAAGGAAGGTCTTGAGTTGCTTACGGAACTTCTGGTATCGGCTCAAGTTTGAGAGGGGCATTGAGGCCATTCCAGAGGGAGGCACCTGCACAGGATAGAGATATACCCCCCTTCCCACCCACTCTCTGTTTGGAGAAGCATCTGACCCTCAGAGAGGTCCAGGAGGAAGGAGGTCAACCACTCCAAACACTGATCAGTGATGCCCAGGTTCTCACAGAGTCGATTCATCCGGATGGTTTGATTGACCGTGTCAAAAGCAGAGCAAAGATCAAGGAGGATGAGGATAAAATTAAGGTTTGAATCGAGATTAGTGAGCAGATCTTCACGGCTGTTCAGGAGAGCAGTTTCTGTGATTCTCGCTGCTCTGAAGCCAGACTGATTGTCATGGAGACAGGCAACAGATTCAGTGTAGAGAGCAAGCTAGAGATGGCCAGCTTTTACAGGAGTTTGCCCAGGAAAGGAGTAATAGAGATCGGGCGATAGTTTCCCGAACAGGTAGGATTGGCAGAAGGCTTTTTAAGGAGAGGGTGCACAAGGGAGTGCTTGAGGAGAGAAGGGAAAGTTCCAGTGGCAAAAGAGTGATTGCAGAAATCAGCCAGGGCTGGAGCAAGGGTGTCAATGTGATCCTTGATGGTTCTGGAGGCACAGGATAGCACCTGTTTGGGCTAAACTTTCATAGATCGGACTTGTCTAGAAACATTGTCAGGTATAGCTGTAGAGAAAGAGGAGAAAGGAGAGGCGGCCAGAGTGGGTCCGAGAGAGGTAGAGGGAGAGAAAGAGGAGAGGATAGGATGTCCAGAGTTTTAGTAGTGAAGTGTGAAGCCAGAGCCGTACAGAGAGCCTGGAAGGCAACAGGAGAGGTGGAGACTGCACAAGGTTTGGCCAGCTCCTTGCATGTTTTAAAGAGTTTGACCGTGTTGTTAGAGGCCGCAGAAACGAGGGCTTGGATGCAGTCTCTCTTCCCTGACAGGACAGAGTCTGTATTGCCTTTGGAGCAGACCAGTTTGTCAGAGGATGCGCCCAATGCCCTCCACTTCCTCTACGCCACCCTACACTTGTGTTTCAAGGCGGCGAGGTCAGAGTCATACCAATATTTACACTTGGAGGTAGGCTTCAGATGGTTTCTCATAACATGGGCAAAGACCTCCAGAGTGTTAGAGATGGAAAGGTGCAGGTTAGAGAGGGCTGTGCCAGAGTGTGAGTCAGCCACAGGCATAGAAGGAGAAGAGAAAGTAGCGGCAAAAGCATCCACAGATACATGCTTCATGGGCCGAAGAACCGATAAGGTAGGTGGCAGTGCTGGGGTGGGCTTAGCCTGGGGGACAGAGGGCTTCAGGTGAGAGGAGAGCAGAAAGTGGTCAGTATAAGAGAGAGTGGTGAGAGGGATTGAGACGGGGATGTCTGAGGAGATGAGAACAACCAAGGTATGCACGGCAGAGTGTGTCGGAGCAGAGGGTAGAATGGAAAGGGAGTGGTGCAGAGGTTGCGGGAGAGCCCCGAGGAGGGTTTACAAGCATCCAGGTGGATGTTGAGGTCTACGAGGAGAGGTTAAGAGGTAGTGGACAGGAGAGAAGAGGAGAGGTCAGCCCACTCTGAGAGGAAGAGGGTGACTTGTCCAGGTGGCCTATAGCCACAGTCCGAGAGAGGCCAGGAGAAATAGAGAGCCTGCAGACTTGACATTCAAAGGAGGAGTAGGCCTGCGTAGGAATGACAGAAGCAGGAACTCACCCGGAAAGATCAGGGCTACTCCACCGCTGGGCGGTTGGTTCTGGGTTTGGAGAGGATCTTGTAGCCATCAGGGAGGAGAGTGTTAAAACGTGTGACAGAGATGTGTTAGGCAGAATCCTGTGCAGTGCCCTTAGGGACCACTACACACAATTAAGACTACAGGTGGCAATACAAGTCTACCTTTGGTACAAGCCTGTACTACTAAGTTATAGTGGTAGCAGTAGCAGAGCAGCCAGGCTTATCTCAAGAGTATATGAGCAGTAGCAGAGATTACACAAAGGGACCACAATTACTGTGACTCAAGCAAACACTGACTCAAGGTTTCAGGTAAAAAATATAAGTACATTTATTTTGAAAGCATCAGTTATAAACACAACACCTCTATTAAGCTTTAAACAAAACCACACATTAAATATACTACAACTAACCAATTCACTTTGTACAGTATGTCTCAAGGTAAGTACCTTGTGTTTGAATGAACCGGTGTTATGAACAAAACACGATACCGCAGATACGGTTGCGATCACTTTTAGACAGTTCGGTCTACTCAATAAACGCGTATCCGTGACATGAAATGCTACTGGGGCAAAAGCACACTTAGCACCTGAGATACCCAGAGGGAGTTGGAGGCAAAAATCACAGGCAATATTTAGGTTAGGCAGACAGTATCAAGAAACACTCAGAAACAGGAGTTCAAAAGTCAAAGGGTCGGAGCCAGGTTTAAGTGACACCGGAGACCTGTGCCGAAGATCACACTGTTAGACAGTTCACTATTCAGCGTAGCCTAAAAGTACTTGGATATGTTCGGAAGCAAAAGTTATAAGAAGGAGGGAAGACAAGGACGAGCCTTGAGGATGAAGAAAAGGGATTCACCCAGTTTCCTCGAGTAGAGCACAGTACCTTATTCCAACGATGCAGCTGGTGCCCTGGCAGTTGTTCCTGTTGGTTTCCCGCAGACCCACCATTCCTGGAGCTTTGTTGTGAAGGAGGACGTCTGAAAGGGGTCTGCACCACACAGGAATGAAGCCGGCAGCAGTGACAACGAAAAAGGTGTGCTCCTTAAAAACAGGAGAGGCTCAGCAGGGGCTATCCGGACCACTACAGCAGTGTGCAGCGATTTCGACCACGGTGGAGATCTCTGGCTGAAGAAGATGAGCTGGTTATCCCCACCAGGCTCAAGTGAAGAAGTCTCCGGACTGGATCTCCTCTTAGTCGTTGAAGGGAAGATAGCTCAGGACTGCAGCATGGCTTCAACGGGACGGGGTAGTTGCAGCAGCCGTCGTTCTCTCCGCTTCTCTTCGGTTCCTTGTAGTTTCAGAGGCGACTCTGACTTCTAGCCCAAGAGACCTGCCTTTTATGTGCAAAACCCCCATTCACACAGCCTGGCTGTCAATCACGCAGCAGGGGGCTTGACCAGCCGGGACAACCACCTCAGCCAATCATGGCAAAGTGCGACCTGGGTTTGCTAGGATACCCTGTGCAGGGGGTGACTACACCCCTTCCCCACATACAGTCTACCTAGATACCCAGGCGCCAAGAGGAGGGCTTCTGCAGAAGCCTGCCAAAAGACAGTGAACAAAGAAGGCAAACCTAGTTTGCCACGCAAAGTAAAACACAAGAAGGACTTTAACAAAAAGAAATGGCGAATAACCCCAACCGGAGCCAAAAGAAAGACGATTTGGTCAAGCGGGTTTATGTTCGAGGCTAATATAATAGCCAAGAACAGTACCACATTTATCTAATATAATCACGGTAGAAAAGTTAGGGTAGATACCACTGCCACCAGCCAAGTCTAAATGTTAAAATAGCGAAACAATGCTCAGGCAGTAACAGACAGAAAAGGGGTACAGATTAGCCCTTTCCAGTACCCCATGTAAGATGGGGTGTACTGGGTCTGTGGTAAAAACGACTATGTAAAGTAAATGGCAACTTTACCTTTCTCTGGGGGACAGTAGTCAGCCCCAGCGAAATGGAGTCAGACGGAAGTCTTAAAGAGAACTCTGGGTTACTACACTAAAGGTGCTGTGTAACCCGTACAAGAACAGGGGCACCTGGAGTGGTGTGCTCCAGTGCCCAAGATCACACAATGAGTAAAAACACATAGGCCAAAACACATGTAATAGTGGAAAAAGGATGTACACTCTTACCAGGTGGAAAAAATAAACTCCAGAAATCCAGCAAAGCTGCTGGGGGACTCACTAGGTGAGGGAAATTATCCCTAGAAGGAGAATTCTCCCTATCAAGCTGGCCGTGAACCATGTCTCTGTGAGAGCAAGGACATCCAGATCAAGTTCTTCGAGGAGGTGGCACATGTGAGAGGAGTGTTTGACAACAGAGCGAGAGATGAGAGTAGCAACATGGAGCAGTCTGCCACATTTGAAAGACTTCCGTGGTAGAATACAGGCTTTAGGTACGCCCTGCGGAAGTGGTAAAGGACCTGATAGTGGGCAGCGGTGGTAGGAGGTGACATAGTAGCCAGAGAGGAGGAGGATGGTGCCAGAGAGGTGGCGGAGGACCCAGAGAGGTGCTATGATGAGTAGCAGAAGGAAATTGGTAAGACGCAGGAGACACCTATCGAAGAGGAGATTGGGCTGACGATCCTGGACCAGAATGGTGCCTTTCAGATAGACATTAATGATGGTCTTCGAGGAGGACCTCCCACCGAGTGCCACCATTAACGCCTCTCGTAAATAAAGACAGAATCTATTGAGCTTTCCATCAATCCTATTGCACTGTGCTGTGTTCTGAAAACTTGTCCACATGACAATTCTTTTTGATATATGTTTAGGGTTAGAAATGCTTGTTCTCTAACAATGTTATAACACATCGCTTGACATGTTTTTTCTTTTACCTAGCTCTAGCGTTAAATTAACAGCGATCATTGAAGGGCTTTGAATCAGCAGAAATCCTTTGTGAAGCGCTATAGGAAAACCTGACATTATAACAATATGACAAATCATTCTATTCAACATCTTACCCTCAATTATTAGGCTTAATTACAGTTCATTATTTCTAAGTAATGCTCATAATTTCCGTTCATTGTTTTTCATTAAATCATTTGACTGAATGAAAATCCATCAACGTGATACGATACAAATACATTTTCGTCGCAATGAGACATCATGAGAAACGTACTTTTTTCTATAGAAATCCTACATTATATCATTAGAACCGGAGCAACTGCACATACACATTTCAAGAAAACCAGCTTCCGTGATCTTTCGACTCTCGGTTTATTCGGAACACTGAGGCTGATTTTTGTGAACTCGTGTAACACCGAGGCTGATCTTTGTTTATTGGGAGCTGGATCTGCCTCCCTTTCTTTCACAAGGCTTTTATAAAACCGATGCTTCGACAGGCGCTGCAATCATATCCGAGTGCAAGTAGTGCACCCAGAATGCACTGCTGCCTCCGTCCGACAGCAGACGCACGCTGGCGCGCGCGGCCGGCGCACGCGCTCTATAAATAGAGCACGTGGATGTTTGGCCGTTACTCATGTGACGCGGCGGTTGACGTTCGTTTTGTAGCCAGCCAGAAACAGCAACGCGCTTTTCGTAGAAGGAGGCACCGTCCATCGCTAATAAGGTTCTCAGCTGTACCTACAGCTGTTGAAATGCTGACCCCTCCGCCGCACCCCGTGGTGACTAAAAATATAGAGGCAGCAGCAGTAAAGCACGCGAGTCTGTGCGCTGGCCAGCCACCCACGCAAACTAAGTCACACAGTGGTTGTGTCCACGGGCTCGTACCTCCCGTGTGTATTAGTACTTAGTATCCTACTGTCATAGCGTGAGATACACAAATGCCACGGCTATGATTTCATTTTGCTGGATGTTTTGCATCAAAGGGCTACAGCATGCACATCATCGGGTACATTTAGGCAACGGCTACACTCAAAATTGAAATTCTAGATTATGCTCACTCGCTTGAAAGAAGAACAGTGATTTGAAAAACCTACGTGGTTGCTCCAAAATGCATTGCCACTGTCCGGTTTATCAGACAAAATAGATGCTTTAAATTCACCATCATTCGTGTTAATTTTTTATTAGGAGGATTTTATTTTTACTCATGTATGTCTTATTTTTGTATATGGAAGCGGGATCTGCCTCCCTTTCTTTCACAAGGCTTTGTGCGAATGGAGCAACATTGCATATAGCACAAATTCGGCACAATTTGCACACGCACATTATGCGCCCAATTCCGAATGGCCAGATTCTGTGTTTCTGAAGCGAGCACAATTTGTAGCACCCACAATTTACAGCAACACAAGTTATTTGTGAATCTCTTAAAAAGTATCGTAACATACTGTTAAAACTATTTTGTACTGTTCCAGCATGCTACCAAAATATGTTTGTTCTGTGTGAAAGCAGTTTATTTAAAATGTGATTTTAATTTGTTAAGGTTCGAGGGCGTCAAGTAACATTCACCTCGAGCCATCTGCAGTTGCAAATGGAAGTAAAAAAGAATTGTCCAGAAAACTTTTTGTCAAAGATGTTAGGATAATTTTGAATAGGGGGAGTCAGGGGGCGCTCGGGGAGAAGCAAAGGCATGTGAAGGACTATGGGCATCTTTCCCAAAGACAAACCCACTTTGATGAAATATTTTGCACAGCGATGGTGATGATTTTAGATGTCAATCTTTAAGGTATGAAATAGTCAACTTCTTTAAATTGAGTTGTCAAGCCAATTTGAGGTGCACATGCCATTGAGGAGATGTGGAAGCTACGGAAGTTCCTCCAACGTATTTATTTATTTATAGTGCATTTGTACAGTGTTTATACATCAAGAAATTGTGTTTCAAAGCGCCCACAGAGTAAAGGGAAGGGAACCGGGGAACAAAAGGCAAATAAAAAATTAAAAAAACCCTGGTGAACAAAGACAGAGGCGATCCTACTAGGCCTTGTGAGAATTCGGACATGCAACTGTAGAGGCTGAGATAGAAGGGGCAAGGGAAGAGGGTAAGTGCTAGAGGGTCCACGGAGGAGGAAGGGCCAGAGAGTCATTTGCAGGCAACCAGTAAGTGCCTGTCAGAGATCACTTAGTAAAGAGTGGTCACCTGCTTACACACTGAGTGCAGGCCTGTGGGACAACACAGGGCAGAGGGTGCCTAAAGGCAAGTGCTGGGGGAGGGTGGAGGCTGATGGCGATTGGACGGAAAGGCCAGGACCCAGAAGGACATATAAGGGTCCAGGCCACCAATCTCAGCAACTGGGGTTTAGTACGGGAGGGAAAGGGGGAAAGAGGAGGTGAAGAGGAAAGTCTTGAGGAGCATCCTGTATTTGAGAAAATCCTGATTATGACTGAGAGGAAGGGGGAGGCAGCAGAGGAAAGGGAACGGCCACTAGCTCACTGCTTAGAGAAGCGCTTGACACACAGAGAGTTGGAGCCGGAAGAAATTAAAGATCTGGAGGGAGAGTATCTGGTGAGAGCAAGTTGCAGAAAGTGTGGTCCCCGGCCCCAGACAGCCTTATGGATGATGCAGAGGGATTTTAATTTGATCCTTGCAGCAACCGGGAGCCAGTGGAGAGATTTTAAAGCTGGAGAGATACGGTCTCTGGGCTTGAGGCCAAGGATAACTCTTGCAGCCCTATTCTGGATAAGCTGGAGGGGGCAGAGAGAGGAAGCGGGCAGATTAAGGAAGAGGCTGTTGTAATAGTCCAGCCTAGAGAATACCAGGGCTCTAGAGACATTGAGCTTCTGGTGAAAAGTGTGGAAAGGAAGGATACCTCTGAGGAGGTGGAGCAGAAATAGTAAGCATGTTATGTCCATGCATGATGTGCCTTCAATTGATTAGCTCTGTTTGGTGGCACCAATATCTTTCTGGTAAATCCTTATATAGTAAATTTTTCTGCCATCAGAATGTGTGTCGCTATCACTACATCAGCTTTGGAAGACAAAATAACCTACTGAATAGGCTCAGTTGCTTTGCACCTGATGTGGGGCAGGTCCTAGTCAATAAAAGAAACTCAGATCTGCACATATTCATACAAATTGAGACACAGGTGTTTCGGGGGATTTGAAGTTCACTAGACCATTAAACATTTGTAGTGAATTGTCTGAGTAGGTTAAGCCTTGATGGCTGCTCATACGAAGGCATGTAGCCATTTCCTCCTGTTGCACAAACCTGCCCCACTTCCCCTGCAATGTCTTGGTAAAGCCACCCGAGCTAGGAATATAAACACAATTTCTAGCACTTAGCGACAATGTGCTAGAAATAATGCTAATGTTGGAGGGCATAGGACATTTATGAGACAAAACCTGCCTAAATTGGAAATGAGAATACAAATATTTAGATATTTCCACTGAGCAGACCGCTTATTCTCAGAATATTATATTCTATTTCTAGCTCGGGCTCAATAAAAATAGCAAGAACACTTTTCTTTCACCGGGACAGTGCTAAAATATGATATACTATTTGTGTTACAGCCTTCAGTCTTGCTCTCAAAGTGCAACACAAATTCGTGTAGGGAATCGCACACCTAGAGTCACATGAATATTTGTGACCCCGCCAGAGATTTACATGAGGAGACCATGAGAAGGCGCGAGAATATTTGAGACTTGTGCATTTTGGCAAGCGAAAACTGAAAGAGAAGTCTTTTGCATGGTTTTGTGGGAATAAGACTATTAAAGCCCAACAAGCATTTAAATATCTGGGGTTTTATTTCTCTGGAACTGACTCTAATGTTCTGATAAAAAGTCAACTCAAATTGAAAGCGGACATTGCTATTAGACAGATGAGGGCAATTGATATCAGATTGGTAAATTTACCATGGTCCCCCTGAGGGAATTCTACCTCAAAAAGATCATACCGCGGCTGATGTATGGCATGGAACTTTTTTCTCAAGAACTCTACGAATATCTGTATTTCATTGAAAGTAGAATATGGAGGTCAGTTTTATTCCACTTGCCCAAGTGTATACCACTGGATCTGGTAAAATAAGATACACTTTGTATTCAAGGGCTTTTCAAGAAAAGTCTAATCACTTCCTACACAAACTACACTTAGAGACAACAAGTTGCCTCGCCACCTTAGGCATGTCAGTCATTACCCTATGTAATAATCCAGTAAGAATTAAAATCAGCCCTATGGGTTTTGATTGGCAGAAGACTAAGCATAAAATCTTGGAATCGAAATTGTATAAGTTTGCATGTTCCACTTGGAAGTGGTTTCCAGATATAGAAGGATACTTGACTCAATACCCGAGTAAATGTATGTGAAATGACTATATGCGCTTTCGATTCAATGTCTTGCCAACAAATCAGATCCAAAATATTAGGCAATGCAACTCAAATACTTGGCCATGGTGTAGATTTTGCTTGAAAGAGGGCGAAAGTGAAACACTCCAACATATCTTGTTGGTATGTCCTGGCCTCAAGACTGAAAGAATTAGGTACTTTGCACAGTTTGTCAATTCTATCTACGATGTAGACAGAGACTTTATATGGCATAAAATGCTACACGATAACACTATCAGGCTAAAAATACGAGTGACTACATTCTTGCGTAATGTGTGTAATCTATGCCAAGATGTATCAAAGCCTGTGGTCAGTTGAAATGTAATCTGGTCTTTGCCTCCGAAATCGTGCTGTGTAATCACTTTGTTTAGGTGGATTCGCTTTTGTTTAATTGTGATTATGACTGTTTGCATATGATTTTAATATGTGCTTAGGGAATTTGGTTTGTGACTAAGTTATTACTTTTATCTTGACAGTAGGATATTAGCTAATGTATTCTTATTGTTTGATTCTCTTTTAATTCGAAGAAATTAATTTGTAATGTATCTTAATCATTTGTATTTTTGTAAAGGTTTATAAATAAACCAAAACAAATAAAGAAAAAAAAAATATTTGAGATTCCTTTTCAACTTTTAATTTTCAGCCGTTTAACATTTCATGCAGCACTAGTTTAATTCCTTTTTAGAATTCATGATGTGAAACAATGAGCTCAGTACGGTTTTCTGAACGAGAACCTAATGTAAAGAGTTGGGTTTTAATAACATCAAGTTTGATGTCTCTCAGGCTCTTTCAAACATTCATCTATATCAATAGATTTATTGTCCACCACCCCCATATTTGGAAGCTGACAGAAACCTCCACAGCCGGGATGCCGGTAGGGTCCTTTACTTGGACAGGACCAGAGATTTCCAAACGTCTGGCCAGCTCTTTGTGCTTTGCAGTGGTACCTCTCGGGAAGTAGGCATTCCAAAGTGACTATTGCCCGTTGGATAGGTGCTCTCATCTCAAATGGAGCTACTCATTGGAAAACCTTTTGCCTCTCGGAGGCCTTCAACAATGTGTGAGAGCCAAGTCAGCCTCAGCGGGCTTCAAAAGGCATATCCACTAGGATGCCATTATCGGGTCTACAACCGTCTCACACCTTGCCATCTTCCCCACAAAAGCTGACATCAGTCAGGTACAGTCTTGGCACATGGAAAGGAGCTGGTGGGGAAAGGTGTGCGAGATTATTGTATGCTGGAAAAATGGATCTCCTGCAGATGGAACTCTCGAGAGAAGGAAGTCCTAGAGATTACGACCGTAGCCACTACAGTGAGGAACTTTGACTAAATCTAACAAAAAGTAATCAATGTCACCAGAAAGGACCTCCATAATACCTCCTCAAACGCTTCAGCATTGGCACCGCTATTGCTGGGTCGGCTTCCAAGCATGCACTTGATATCCATAATCTCTTAGAAGATTTAGTCCTTTTCTCACTTTCCCCCAGAAGTTCATTGTCTCCAGAGCTCTGGTTCTCTCTAGGTTGGACTACTGTAAGAGCCCCTTTCTCAATCTACTTTCCTCTACTCCCTGCCCTCCCTCTAGGCCTTAACCACCAGTTGCAAGTAATACAAAATAAGGCAGCCAGGTACATTCTGGATTGAGCTGCCCTTAAATCCATCTTTTGGATCTCCTTAGGCATATGATTCACCTTTAAACCATTGTGCATCATTCATCAAGGATACAGGGGAGCTGGCCCTGTAATTATCAATTAGAAAATCACCAAGTTTTGCCCTACCAGAGTCCTAAGATCTGCTGGCTTCTTTCCACTCACCATGGCCTGCCATTGGGAATAAGATCTTTTGCGAGAAAACTGTTTAACGCTGCGGGGTAATGCTGAGGAGCAACCTACCCAACTTGTGTCTGTTGACAATCGCCTTCTTTTCAGGGGAAGAAAAAGCCTGAAGACTTTCCTGTTCAGGCAATCCTTTGACTCTTGAGATTATCCTCTGACTCCTGTTGGGGCTACATTCTCCTGGCATGCCATCTGTTGTCTGGATGCTGCATATCCTAACTGTGCACCTTAATGGTTTGACTATATGCATGTCGGTGTTTATTGACTTGCAGCTAACCGTGCACATCTTTGCTTTTATATCATGCACACGTTATGCAATATTTATATTTATGTGTTATATACCAGCACTTTTTCAATTAACTGATCTGGAATGATCAGGCTGCTTTTTTCCACCTTGTCCCCTACCTTTTCCTTCCTTTCCATTTTGGTTGCTACAATGTGACTGCGTTGACGGTTGGCACCTTATAAGACAACAATAAATAAAGATGACTATGACTCAATATAGGTGGGTAGGGGACCGAGGACCAGCTTGTTCCTATGAAAAACGGTATTTTGCTCTGATGCTGATAGAGCCTGAAGTTCACCAGGAGGGCAGAGGCACATCCCTCAGCTTTGCCTTGTAACAAGACTAATGCCCATCGTTGCCATGGGATTGAATGGCGTATGAGCCCGGGCAGAGGGGCCATGTTAGAGTCCCAAGGAGCCTTGACTGGGGCAGACAAGTAAATGGCAACTGATACGTTTTTTTAATCATGGGATTAGAAAGAGCAAAGCAAGCACCTGTGGTATTTCTGTTAAACCAATCCTGTAAGAACGTCTTGCATGCTTCCATTGCAATTCCTGAACTGGCTAAACCTGAAATGTTAGACACAATCTCATCCAAACCACAACACAGGTTCATCTCCCACTAAAACATTGATATAACCTAGACCTTGATGTTATCCAATGACAGACCAAGGTGACCTACGATGAGGCCCTCAGGAATGGGCACGACAAGCTAAGCAATTGATGGGAGAGGTTTAGAACCTTGCCCCACCTGTAAGGCAGAATATCAAATCTGTGAGGAAAAGGGATTGCTAGAGAAGAACACAGAGCCATGAAGCCCAAGAATCCAAACTGGACGAACCACCGGGGGACAAAAAAGATCATCCTGTAAGACAGAGGTCGGGAACCAGCCATCTGGATGAGGGAAAAAGGAGGGAAGGTGTAGACGAAGTGCCGCTCCCACAAGATCTCCATAGACATATCCAACACATTTGCCTTTTGCCTAGTCGAGACACACATTGATGGCATTTGCTGTTGTTGTGGGAAGCAAGAAAAGTTCACCAATAGGAAACTCCAAGCCGAGAAAAGCTTCTGAAGAATCCTGGGGTAGGTTTTAACTCTTGGTTGTCTGCTTTCAACCTGCTGAGGGGATCGGTTTCTGAGTACAGTTCTGCTAGCAGGTGAAGCGCTTGAAAACCAATCCTATGTAAAATAGCACACTCCCACATGTCGGCAGCCCCCCATGCCAGCTAGAGGACTTTGACCCTGCAGGCTTGTTAACGTAGAACATGGCTGTGGGATAGTCAGTTAGAATCCGAATTGCCAAGCCTGTAAGATTCTGCAGGAAAGCCAGGTGGTTATTGGAGACAACCAGCAGTTCCACAATATTGATCTGCAAATTTCACTTGGGGCCACCAAAGATCATGAGCCTGAAGGTCATCGAAAGTGCTCCTGCCTGCAGCAGAGAGTAGTTAATGGTGATGGTTGCTGTCGGGGGATGGGTTCTGATGCAAAATGGACATCCTCTGAGAGGTTTGAGGTGCTGTTCTGCAAAAAAAGGTCTCCTCTGTGGTCCTGCGTGATTGTGCTCACCGTATATTGAGGATGGGAAACTTGACTCCACACGCTGTTCAAATGGAGTTAGACTCTTCTGCCGCCAGTATGAGGGACCAACAATACTCACGAGGACATCGCACCATACATCTGAAAACGTCCTGGCTGAGGTGGAACTGTTGCTTTGAAAGAACTGGCAAATTGGCAAAATATTCTTGATACTCTGCAAACCCAAGTCACTGTTGTGTCAAGTCTAGCCCAAACAAGATCAGACTCTGAAACGCTGTCCAGGAAAACCTAGTGCGGTTCACTGACAAGCTAATGCCAAACTGGAAATCAAGGAGGAACTGCAGTTACCCGGTCACCTCACGCTTTAGGCATGGATAAGCACATTTTGCAAGAAGGGTAAATGTAAAAGCTCTGAAGCTTCCACTGCTGCCACCATTTTTGTAAATACCCTGGGTACTGGGTACAGCCCAAAAGGGAATACCTGGTACTGTAGTTGCTTTCTTGCCAGTGACAATCAAAGATATTGCTGGTGGAGCTCCAAAATTAGAGTATGACCATCAGATCTACTGCACCGAGCCAGCCTCCCGGGGAAAGTGTAAACCGAAAGGGTAAGGAAAGGTTGAAAAGGGAAAGGTGTGGAGTGGTGTGCAGGAAGAGCCCATCAATAATCATCACATGAGCAACTTTCATCTTTAGTCGTCATTACTGCTTACTGTCCTGGAAGCGGTGCCCCCGATAAGATTTTCAAGTGGGAGTGTTTTACTTCCTTTTTTTAAAAGGGTCAAATTATTTTTTAGGCAGTAAAAACGGAAGTCCCATTCCTCATGGGAGTACACATATTTTTTAGCTGTAAAACAGAAATGTTTTGAAATACAATTTCTTTGCACCAAGTTATTCATCCACATTAAAATATACATTTATTTCGCTTGAGATAAGGCAGTCATAATTGTAGTTGCTTCCTGAGGCTCAGTGTGCACACCTCTGGTCTAAACGTATCCATGGAGCTGCGTGAACGAAAGTAGTGTGACCTGTTCCTATGTGTCTTTTTTCCTATTTTTGTTTTTAATCTCTAGTTTTATTTTTGGGGAATATTTGCCTATTTTAGAGGGTAAAAGTGGCCGATATGCACCTTATTTGTTTGGCTGCATGAAAGAGTTTAAATATTAGCAACACAATCCATGTTATTTGTCAATTTAGTAGTATTTCCAAAGAAATATTCTAGAGCTATTCAGTGCCATAGCAACAGTGGGATCTCTATGGATTATAACAACCTCTCCCCATTGGTCCATGTTGTGTCATTGTAAACTCTTATTTAAGCAGAATTTCACATAAAGGGCCGGTTGCATCATCAAACAATCGACCAGCCATGGGAATCCTTCTTATGTATTACTCCCAATGTAAATATGCATTTCTACTCCGTGCGTGAGTTTCTGGCATCGACGCATGCAATATTTAGTCCTTTGTTAGTATTATCTCTGTCATTACATTTCTAAAAGGCATCGTTTTTATTTGAAAGCATAGCCTTTATCAATTTTAAATGCAAAATGGGATTTTTTGGACATCTGATTGTTATAATTTGATTGTAATAAATGATAGTGTTATTGCCCAAGGGATACTGCATAAGGCCATGGCTTTCAGATCTTGCAGGCCCAACGGGTTGAATTCTTCGACCAACGCTAGCGCCCAGTCTGGCTGTGCATGTCCTGATCACCGGCTCTTCCCATCACGTGACGTGGCCATGTGAATTTCTATGGGCAATTAAGGCCCTGATGGTAGTCTATCGGTGCAGCTAGAAGCTAACCCCGTTGCAAGTACTTTCCTGTAAAATAGGTTTTCTTTGGGAAAAGTGAGTAGGGCAGAGAAAACCAGAGGCTCAAACCCCAATCTCTGCGCACACAAGGTACTGATGCATACTCTGAAGACCGCTTGCATGTCGGGCGATGAGGTCAAATACATTGACACGACCAAGCAAGGCCCAGGGATCACACATTAAGTGTGGCAAGTAGACTGTGCTTTCTCCGGCACTCTACACGTTAAAAAAACATTTCTGTTGAAACAAACCAGTGGCAACACTACATAAAGGTGAACATACATTGGAAGATATAGCACTTATAGTATCCATGTTGATACGTAGGTCCTGCACAATCAGCCAGGAAGGCCCAGTTTCGCCCCTTCGGTAATGTAACCGGGAGATAAGATAATTTATTCAGTTTGCACCCTCTACTAGCCCGATCCTAGTCCCAGACCTTAATATTAGCATCGCAGGGCACAGATGATCCTGTAGCCGCTTCTTGATCTTAATGCCTCACTTGTAGATAACGTTTCAGATCTTGCCAAATGTCCTTTGGGCAAGTTTTGGGATTCACAATATTACATATTTTCTCTTCCAACTCGTTATCCCAAATCATGTCTGACAACCATTCTGAGTCTCCAGGAGCTCTATTTGACGCCCATGGCACAGCAATCCTACACTTAGCCAGTAGCAATGCCATCCAACTAAATTTCGAGTTGTACACCTTCGCATCAGCAAATACACCCATCAGGCATCTAGTAGGAGGGTACTTAGTTGCCAGTCATGGGACCAAGCAATTTTGTTTTCTCTCCTCAGTACTTCTGGACCTCAGTGCACACCAACACTCTATGATATAAGTTGGCCCTTGGGCTTTTACATTTTGGACATTCCTCTGAATGCGAGGAATCTATTCTATGTAATCTCTTGTAGTGTATTAAACGGTAGTGTATAAGGCATAGTCTAGGGCTAATTGATATTTTGCGCATGAGGGTACAGGTCTGTGTCCATTGTTGGTCCGTGTTCTAATCAGAAATATCTGCCTGCCATTTGGGGCGTGCTGTGTCCTCATTGCCTTTTCTGCCAGCTGCAGATGCCAGTATAGCCTAGATAAGATTTTGTTGGTAGCATTGTGCGATACCACTATGCCAAGTTTACCCATGGGGCAGGACCGGGAACGAAAACTATTGTTTCCGCATTGTTGCTCTCATGCAGTAATATTGCAGTATCACTGTTGGCCTGACTGGTCGAGGGTACTTAGAAGTGTCTCTTGAAGTGAGGCAAATTCGCGATTTTGAATCATGTGTTCCGACTTAATAATGCCATGTCCTCCCCATAACGTGCGCATGTCCTCGTCAAAGGAGAGGTCTAGTCCCCTCGTATTCCAGATGTCGAGGCTTGGTAATAAGAGTTGTACATTGCCCAGAAGCTGTTGAATGTTTGCATGCATTCTGTAGAATTCGATCCTCTCGGAGAGCGGCCCCTTAGGTTTGCCACTAATTGATTGAGGAACCCCAGTGGGTTTCCCCCTTTCTCAAGGTGTAGCTATGGGTAGTCTGGTTCCCCATTATACCAGCATGTGGAGAACTGTGCCTGCGCCAACATGTAGTATCAAAAAGGATAGGAATTGGTAACCCTCCCTGGGAGTAGGTTTTCGATAATGTGGCCCATTTAAGTCTAGGGCATTTACCTCCCAGTACCAGTTCGCCCAGCAGCCCATTTACTTTCTGAAGGAAGTCCCGGGAGAGATGTATGGGTGTCGCTTGAAAGCGATAAAGGAGCTTAGGTAGTAGCAACATTCTTATTTTTGAAATCCTGCCGGCTTAGAATACGGGAATGGCTTACCAGTTTTGTAGTCTTGATCACAGGTAAGTCAGCTGTGGGGCGTGATTTAGGTCGGAGTGTCTCCGGGTCCATGCTCAAACAGATACCCATATATCTAGCCCCAGAATGCTTCCAGTTGAAGCTCTCAAATACTGTCCGTAGCCTCGCCACCCTGGCCAGTGACATAATTTCATATTTGGTCCAATTGAGCTTTAGCCGGGCATATGAGCCGAATTCAGAGATTATTGCCATCATCAGGGGCAGGCTTGCCCCCTGGTTCGTTCACATATAACACCAAGTCATCTGTGTTGAGGGATGCTAGCGATGCTCGGCCGCCTCCTTGAATTGCCTGTTGCAGTTGACTTTGCCTGAGTATACACATCAGTGTTTTTATCACTATGACAAAACGTAACAGAGACCGGAGACCTTCCTGTCTGGTTCCCCTTCACAGCTCTAATGGGTCTGATATTGTTGTGCTGGTGATGACATTTCGCATGACTTATAGTAAAGCATCCGTATCCATCAGATCATACCCGGTCTGAATGCCATTTTCCCCAACACCGTCCATAGATATACCCATTCCACAGAATTGTACGCCTTTTCAGCATCCAAAAATGTGGCTATAGCATCTGATCTCGGGTCTATGTTTGCCATAGTGGCAAACACCCTTCTGTGGTTGAGGTGACTTGTTAGAGACGAATCCTGATTAGCCAGTTTGTACAATGCCAGGGATATATGGGAGGAAGCGGGTTGTGATAGTCTTTCCAAGGATTTTGTTGTCTAGGTTCAGTGGACAATGGATGATAAGACCTGCAGTTCTCCTTCGTTTTACCTTGTTTTGTCAGCAAGATAGCATGCACCATGTTGACAGGAGGTGGCAGAGTGCCTGAAGAGAAGGCTTCAGCATACGTAGCTAGCAGTGGTTGGCAAAAGAGGTCAATGTTGTCTTTCAGCCAGGTCCACTATGGCTTTTTCACCTCAGCTAGGGTAATGGGTTTTTCGAATGCCTTTGTCGCTACTAGTGGGAGGCACGTAATATCTATCTGGTCTAGGTATTGGGTAGTTTTGGCTACAGAGCATGCCGTCTTGGTGTCGTAAAAATCTCTAAAAACAGTGCTTATCCTCGTGTGTTTGTGATTGTCCCTGAAGCATCCTCAATTGCCAGTATGACTGTTCTCCCAATCTCCATTTATCATACCTCTAACATGATGTGGGGGATTGCCGCGCTGTGATCAGAGAAAGTGCGTGGCATGCTACTCTTTAACACTACTTTAAGGCAAAGTTTCTATCAGGACTGAGCAGTGGCACACATAGTTCAGAGAACAAGATTGGTGGCACGAAAAGCAGCACCACGCCAACTGTATTGATAGGTAAGGTGCCAAAAGGCCACAGAGGCGCAGGAGTTCTGTGTAACCCGTCGGCATGCACAACGGAAACTCACATGCCAAAAGTTTTAAAGAGCTGCACCATGTTAAGCAAATCCTACACCTCACTTATGTTGAACCTTGATACCACAGAACATCTGAAAAGTATAACGTTAGTCACCTTACAGGAAAAGGAACAATGGATTAGTGTTTCACCGAATTGCAAACATGACAATAATAACTACAATCACAGCAAAACTATTAACAAAAAATGTAGTTAAAGCCATAAAGCCGAACATGCCCAGGACACAAACAATAACTAAGCACTGCAAACCTGAACATCAGCACACAGAACTTCATATTTAACCAAACTAAACTGCGGTAAACACCAAACGTGTGCTGACCGCAGGAAAAAAGGTGTCGCCTAGAGAACTCCCACTTTGCACACTAAGAATTTACAGAGATAGTTCACATTACTCAACATTGATGAATTCTTCTCATATCAATTCCTCCTGCTTCTAAGCACTATAATATTGGTGTGATTATCAGGGTGCAAACATTGCCATTGGCTAGTGATATTTGACTCTTGGAGTGTAAGAAATGGTGTGCTTTATTCATTTGTTTTATTTATTGGATACTTGTAAGGTGCTTATACAACAAATGGTGCTTGAAGATGCCACAAGAGAAGGGGGTGCGGGGGAGGGAGAAATAACAATACCGGTCCTACTAGGCCTTGTAAGTGCAGTAACAAGAAATGCGAGGGAGATGGTGGGGGGTGCCGGTCTGCGCAAAATGGTGTTAAAAGGGGAGGGGGAGAGGAAGAACAGATAAGGAGGGTCTTGAGGAGCTTCTGGAACTTAAGGAGATATGCCTCAAGCCTGAGAGTGGCAGGGAGACCATTCCATAGGGAGGCTCCTGGGGAGGAGAGAGATCTACCACACACTCCCTGCGTCTGATCTACAGAGAGTTGGAGCTAGAAGACTGAAGGGTTCTAGCAGGGAGGTATTTAGGGAGAGTTGGATGTAGCAGGATCTTAGGCCCCAGAAAGCATTGTGGATGATGCAAAGGGTCTTAAACTTGATCCTAGCAGCAACCGGGAGCCATTGGAGAGATTATAGGGAAGTCAAAGATATGTCTCGCAGTCCTATTCTGGATTAGTTGAAGGGGCAAAGGGAGGATAAAGGAAGGTTGAGGAAGAGGCAGTTGCAGTAGTCAAACCTAGAGCGGACCAAAGCTCTGGAGACATTGAGTTTCTGTAACGCTCACCTGGTATCCACGGGGACGTGACTCAGTCTGTTCTGACCTCTTACGACCTCAAACCCTTCCCTGGAGTCTACTCGACTGGAGACTGGGCCTTATTTTCTTGGAAAGTGTGCTCTCTGTCCTGCTTTCAGCGCAGGGGCGCGTTGATTGATGCAAGCTCGTTGCTGCCTAGTTACTTCACTGGCAAGAGTCCAACAGGTAAGTATAATGAGTCTTTTGAACAGTTCTCTAACTTCGTTCCTTTCCTTCCTTAGATGATGGCCGGCGTCCGGGGATGGCGACGTGCTGCTGAGATGAGTAGCGCTGAAGGTGAGTGAGAGTGCGATGCGCGAAGCGACCCTTTTGTATCTGTATTGAACCGAGTTCTTTTTCTGTGTCTTTTAGGTGCCGCAACGTTTTCAGCGTGGATGCCGGTTATGAAGAAGAAATGTGGTGAGTAAGCGCGGTATGCGGCGCATCTAGATATTTCCACGCTAACCTGGAGTGTCTTTTCCCTCTTGCAGATGCATGAGAAGTTCCGGAGACAGAGTTCCCCCAGAGCAGCTAGGATTCAGGTAAGCGTTTGAAGCTCGTACAGTCTTTTAAAATAAGCAAAGATTTGCTGAATGCTTACTAATGCCTTTTTTCTGTTTGTTTCCCTTTTCCTTAGGAAGCGGCGTGCCGGGATGGGAACGACACCGCCGAAGATGCCCGCAGAACAGAAGGAGCGATGAATGATGGGTAGAAGTGCCACAAGGTAAGGCTGTTCCTAGCGGTGTTCTTGTTCTTGCAGGTGCTGAGCGCAGAAGAAAGATGCAGGCCTACTGGTGACCGATCCGAACACGGTTAATGTAACGCTGCAGGTGCAGAAACCACAAAGCATGTTTCTCAGCCTGGGCGTGGCTTAAATAGTCTCGGGGTATCCCAGGTGTCTCTGGGCTGAACCACACCCAAAAGACTAGACTGCACATGCAGTTCTGGGAACTGAAATATGTGGGGGCATCCATCTTGTCCCCATCGATGCACTACAAGTCCAATCCCCAATGTTATCCTATGGGAGTGAGTGAGTCTGGTGCCACAAGCGCCAAGTCTGACTCCAAGTGGGTCTTTGGAGAGATGGAGAGGCCCTTGAGGGCCATGTAGGTGATCGTGGCCTGGCTCCAGCCTGACATCTTGGAGGGCTGGGGGCATAGGGGCAGGAATCATGACAGTTTCTGGAGAAAGGTGAGGAAAGGCAGAATGCCTCTGAGGAGGTGAAGCTGATAGTGGGCCTTCTTGGCAAAGTCCGCAATATGAGGAGACAAGGAGAGAGAGGAGTCAAAGATGGCACCAAGGTTTTTTGCCTCACAAAAGAGTGAGGGAGGGGACCCATAGAGGGCAACCAGACAGTAGGCTGGAAGGAGGAAGCTGGGGTCCGAACGAGAAGGATCTCAGTCTTACTAGCATTAAGGCAGAGATTATTGGCAGCACACCATGCCTGAATTGCAGTCAGACAGTTAGGGATGAGTGAGGAGGAAGTAGAGGGAGGCTTGAAGGAGAGCCGTGTGTCATCTGCATAACACTGCAAGTGACGAGGGGAGGAGGAGGAGATCAGGTGGGCCAGAGGGGCAAGGTAGATGTTGAAGAGCGAGAGGATAGAGCCTTGAGGGACACTGCAGTTGGAGAGTGTGATAGGGGAGAGAAAAGGGCCCAGTTAAACCTGAGAAGTTCGGTCAGAGAGGAAGGAGGTCAACCATTCCAGTGCCAGGTCTGGGATGCCAAGGGTGTCACAGAGCCGATTTGTCAGTGTGGCATGATTGACCATGTCAGAGGCAGAGGAAAGATTCAGAAGAATAAGAACAGATGGAAAATTGGAATTGAGACTTGAGAGCAAGTCTTCCAGGGTGTTCAGTAGAGCAGTTTCATTTCCTCGGGTAGATCTGAAACCGAACTGGTGTTCATGGAGACAACCAACAGATTCAGTGTGTTGGAGCAGTTGGGAGATAACCAGCTTCTTGAGGAGTTTTCCCAGGAATGGGGCAATGGATATAGGTCAGTACTAAGCCGCGCAAGAGGGTGCACACAGGAGTGCCTGAGGGGTAGCAGGAAGGAGCCAGGGGCAAACAAGTGATTACAGAAATTGGCCAAGGCTGGCGCAAGGGAGGACATGTTGTCCTTGATAGTTCTGGAGGAGCAGGGGAGCACCTGTTTGGAGGAGACCTTCATAGAGAGGACTTGTCTAGACACTTCAACCAATACTATGGATGAGAAAGAGGGGAGTAGAAGGGAAGGGGTTAGGGGGGCAAGGGAGGCATGAGAGCTGGGGAGGGACGAAGTAGGAGGGGTAGAGGAGAGTGAAGACAGGATGTCCTGAGTTTTGGGTAAGAAGGGTGAGCCATTGATTACAGAGGGTAAAGGATGACAGGGGATAAGTGGAGACTACAATAGGATTGGCGAGTTACTTGCAGATTTCAAACAGTTCGCCCATGTTGTTAGTGGCCCCAGAGATCTGGGCTGGAATATGGGCCCTCATTCTTCGAGCGGATGGAGAGTCTGTATTGCCTTTAGAGCAGGCGGCAGGCTAGTCTGTCAGAGGATGTGCCTGATGCTTGCCACTTCCGCTGCTGTGTGTATGTATACAATTGAAGGGATGACTCACGTTCTTTATGGCTGGCTAGTAGCTTGTAACTTGAATAGTTACCGTATTTAATGGTACTCCAATTTATTGACGTGGGATGATGTTAGCCTAAACTGACGCTGCCAGGATTTGAACCGGCAAGATGTGAGCAGGCCACGTGTCTTACATGAGCGGTTTACTTGAGGAGCTGTCCCAAGGGTATTATATTATCAGGTTGGACCCTGCAGCATAGATGTAACCGTCTTATCGCTCGATTCATGGAAAATCTATAGAAGTTCTTACTGTGCTGTCTTTGACAACACACTAATCCTTCTCCACTGGTACCCCAGAAATGCAGCGTGTACAGTTTCGGAAGAAACTCTAAACATTTTCAGTATCAAACTAATTAAGTCTGAATCGTCATAGTAAACACTTATTTCCCACGTTGCTTCTAATAAATCAAATGTTTAAATGCATCCTCAACTTTGCCTTATGCAATTAAAATCGGGTGAATATGTATGACCTGCACTTTCCCCGATGGAGAAGGACCATCGTCCAATGCCTTAACTAGCATCATCCCCATCCAATAAAAGCATAAAATAAATAATGAAACACAACGCTTAAACATACCACCATGTGAAAGCAAATAAAACTCTGTAGCCAGAACTAGTGTGATGGCACAAAGATGAGGCCACATTTCCCCAACACATAGACACTGCCATTGGTTCTTAGTGTGTGCCTGAATTGGATTGAAGCTTCTGACAATTGCCCATGGATAACATTGAAAGTGCCAGTCAAAATTGGACTAAGTATCCGCCCTCCATCTATTCAGATTCTCTCAAAACTCCACCCAGGATTTCCCTAATCTAGAATATGTGCATGGAATAGCATGACTTTACACAATTCCATTTCCTTCAAAGAACTCTTTGGGGGGTATTTGAACTTGTTTGCTAAATGCCCATGTCCCCTTATTCACAAAAGTGACCGCGTTTCATTGAGGCTGTACAACAGCGCAAGAGATGCGCTGTCAAGCCCCCTTGCATACCTTAGTGTTGGGAATGCGCTACTGACACTAATATATGACGGGCTCCCAGCAAACACAGTGACAGTTTCTTCACTGAAATGTAAACAAAGGAATTAAGCATTGCTATCCCTGTTTGAGGGATAGACTGTGAGACAGCAGTGGTTCCAATTACAAAATAATTGCATGACAAGGTCAGGAATGGCTCTGCCATGCGATGTAAATTCCGCTGCTCCAATCGGCGGAGGCCTTTGATTTTCACGCAATTAAGAAGGCCAATCTATTGGTGCATCCAAGATGCCCTTCAAAAGGCGTAAAAATGCCACCTTACTTGCATGCATTTCCAAAGGGCAAACGGATGGCATTTGATTGTGCTCATCTTTGATGCAGATTTTCAAAGGGCTCAACTTTTGAGCGGTGCAAGTCAAGGGATGCACAAACAAACCTCATAACTTGCTCCAATAAAAGATTTGAGAATTGGCCGCTTTATCTGTGACCCACACAGAGTGAAAGCAACAAAGATGGTGGAAGGCGTGGTTAATGTGGGTGTGGGAGTTGGGGCTCAATGCAAAATGAAAATTGTGGTCAGCCTTTAAAATAAGCCTGTTGTGTCATAACAGTTATCCCAGCACATGCCTCTAAGTCCGGTAATGAAAGGGTTTCTCTTACTTGTTCCTTCCTCCATGGAGTCGTCCAGCGTGCCTTTGCTCTTACTCTTCAGGTTTCCATTGTTGTCTTGACTTTTCAGGCTGATGGTGGATCCCAACAGACCCCTGGAGGAGCTTCCCATGCTGACCCGTTCCCCGTCATACTCCTAGTGACAAGAGACAACCAGACGACCAATCAAAAATAAGTTCTTTACTCAAGAAATTGTACTAAAATCCACATTGTCCACAAAGAATGCTGCCTCATGGGAAGTGCATGTTTTTGTTCTGCCCGGCAGAAGATCAACAATGCCCATTTATTGATATTGTAAATTATCTCCTAAGACCACTCTGGGGACCTCATTCCATCAGATATATTTCCCCCGGTGCCCTAATGCTCAGTAGCAAATAACATCATTGCTCACTTTCACCCACCTTCTGCACCTACTCATTAACACCAACCGCAAAGATCCTTTGCCAACAGCCCCCCCCCCACCCACCACTTATCTACAGCCACCATCAGCAGCACCTCCCCAGTAACACCTCCCACTAGCACCAACACCAAGCAGCTTCTCCCCTCAACAGTCCTACACAGCCAAATTCACCATGGCAACCCTCATATCGCTAATAGCGTTCCAAACTTTCGAAATACCCACAATATTGAGAGATACTGATACAAAAATATGCCTCACATAGGCATGTTATTCATACTTCTCAGCCTGCTGTCACCAATGAGAATGACAAAATCCACGGCTTCCCCCTGAACTAGCTGATTCCAAGAACTAACACAGATTCAGGAATAAACCAGCCTTTAAAAAGTTTCACTGCAGTTATAAAAACTATTTTGACCATCTTCCCCCATATCTCTTCTTGTCCCTTGTGAGCCAAGAACATAGTAATTTTCATTCTGCTGATAGGATATTATTTATAAATGACACAATGCTCCTTTGTACTGCAGGAAGATTGAATCCTATTCCTCCATTGTTTAGGATGAATAATTTACATTTTTAGGACAGCTATGACATAACAAATAATTATTCACAATTTCTGTACAATTGGGACATTAGTTTGTTGCACATGCCTTTACCACATTTCATATATCCATGAAGGTACAACACTAGACTGGTTGGGGCAAGTCATGATTTTATGGTGACGTGTGTGTGTGGTGTGTGTGTGTGTGTGTTTATTTGTTTGTTTTCTCATTGCCTCCCTGTCCAAACAAGTATATAGGTTTTTAAAACTTGGTATATAGTTGTACTGTGCCAGTGACTAAATACTGTACAACTAAAAAAAAAAAGAAAATCAATCACATTTTCAGGAAGCCTTTTCACAGAGATCTTCTCTTTGCTGAAGGAACACAAACAAATTCTGTCAGTGTGTAGGAGGTCCGACAGTCATGACTATCATGCGTGAAATTTATTAAACACCAGACAAACTACAACGCAACCATAACCAAAACATGAAAACTATCCAACACTGGACGGGAATCCAAGCCATTCATCACTCTGCCAAAACAATCACAGGTTTGCCAATCTGCACCAACAGTGGAAATACTCCCCTCTGCACAAATCACCAGTTTGCAAACCACAGTTGTGCACATGCCATCTGCTAAGCAAAGCGTGTGAAGAGAAACAGTGGTTACATCAACAACCCGTCTCTCAAACACACAATGGAGGGGTGGGGGGTTCAAAACAGCCATGAAAAATTCATGGAAATATATCTTGGGGGTGTCATTTGCCGACCTTAGAGTGCTGGAGATACAATCGCCCACTGCTGCACTCTCTTTTGCTCCCTATACTGGGGGGAGGGGAATGAGTATAATGGTGGGAGGAGTAGTACAGGGTGCGCCCCCCACCTATAAGAACAAAGTGAAAATATTGCAGTCAGTGTTTGTAACAACATTTTAAAATGAGCATTTACACAAAGAACCAGAAATATACATTTCCTAATTCAGTGCGTGTTGCATCACCACCACAAAAGAATACTGCAAATCCATCTAAATATCTCTATAAGGACAACAGTCTTTGAAGATGTTCCCACATAGCCTACACAATATTACCATTCCCTTTCTCGTCCACACATCCCCACCTGCATTAACCCTAGAAGAAATTTCTTATTTTATAATCAATTTCCTGCTCCAAAATGTAAAATAAACAATTGAATTTTGAAAGCTGTGTGATGCAAAATACTACTATATCAATCAACGTATCTGTCTCTGGGCGCAATCATCCAAGCATTTGATGGCGGATACATCTGTCTGTATTCAATCCATATGCACTGTGTAATTACAGCCCAATTGGATAGCCGTATCCTTTCCCAACATATGCAGAGTGACTGCTTCTCGCATCGCACCTTTAATGGGGATCTTCATGTCTAATTCATAGCGTTCCTGCATAATTTATAGATCTCTCTTATGGAGCATTGTGCCGGCCTGAGCTTGATAGAGACCAAAGACAGCAGAGTTGGCAGAATCGCATAATTGACCCGGTACGGCTTGCACTTGCATCTCGCGGGACCAATGCATTGTGTTCTGTGAAGTGTGGTGTAATGTGGAGACATTGCGAGCAACTCTATGATCTGCTTTTTCTTTTAATGGACTCAACCTTTTCGTAAAGGATGCGCTCAATCCTCTTGTCCTCCTTCTTCTTGGACAGCCACCGCTCGCACACAAACAGATACGTCTCTTCTGTGTCCTCGTTCAGGATCTCCACCTTCTCTAGGTACCAGTCCGCATTCAGTAAGGTGTTGTCGTGGCGAATCTTGATCTTGTATATGACACCCAGGTCTACTGCTTCAATAGTGAATCGATCCATCTGCCAAGAAAACAGGGCAAATGATTGATTCGTTGCATGCTCAGCTGACACACACTACCTTTTGCAGACATTGTAGACACTCATTGCAACCTAGTCAACCATCTGGCATGAATTTTAATATATTAACAATACTGAACTTCTTAAAGCAGAACACTTTTAATTGTAGAGGGATTTGGAGAACACACCAAAAGGGGATATGTATACTATGAAGTGTAGGAATGTGACTCCAAAATCCAATGTGAAAACCCTCCAGCTCCGACAGAGAATAAATGCACTTTGTCAGAAAAGCACGTGTATTGCATGCTAACGGCCGGAAGGCGTTGGCCTCGTCAAACTGGAAACTAACAATTCCTTGCAGTGCTCAACAAGGTTGCACCTTTCATACACACTGAAACAATTTGCATAATTACACCTGTTTTGTCACAAATGCATCCCCCAAAATCCCATTGGCTAACCCTAACACAAAGAAATGTAATCCCTTTAAATACTCTAACCCCATTGGACAAACGAACAAAACACAATCCCCTTCAAAATGTGGTTTCCTTACATAGTCAATCATACAAACCCTTACTAAAATATAATTGGTTTATTAACACAAAACAATTCAACAGTTAACTTGCCCCATTTGTCAGAGAAACTTTAACCCAGTTCGTCATGTACAAGACTTTTCATACATTCCTCAAAAAGAAGAGGTGGGAGAAAAACCATAATCATTCCTTTGAGCCAGCAGTGCAATTTATATCACCCCAGATGTGCTGCCGTCTCATTTTAATTATTCCTGACATTCCTTCACATCACCTTATTTGCAACTACCTATTTGAAACTACCATCTCAAACCATACATCCCTCATCACACATCCTGCATATTTTCCTGAGCCCGTAAAACACAGGACAATCTTTGCCCTAAAACACCTCTTGCATGTGTTATATTAACAAACCCCCAAATCAACCTACCATGTAACCAGAATTCCCTGGTCATCGAACAACAACTCTACGTGCTCTCTGGAAGATTGCCACTTGTATCTACAAACCCAATTTGGCCATAAAACCCAACCAGGTGGCCTTTCATTCCGTTCTCGCCTTCAGGTCTTTGTGATGCTATTACCAGCTGACCAAATGCGGTTTGCTCCCTACCCTCTTCCATGACCTCGGTCACCCAGCTTTCCAAGCCAGGAGAAAAACCATTCCTGCAAATACAAAAGACTCTGCGGCTCACGTATACCCCAACGAAGCAAAAAACACACTCTGCGATGTCTCCATGTACCCACAATGACATGTTTCCCAATGTCCTAATATTTCTCTTCAATTGAAACCATTGTCGAATCCCCACATTTACACTATTCAAGATTACTGTTGCAAGATTCTCTCTTGTGTGCCCAAAGCTCCCTGTTACATGCTTCTAAGTGCTACAAGCTGTATATTGCAGAATAACATTGTACCAGTGCTACTGCTAATTATGTTGCTACCTATTGTAAATCTAATGTATTCAAAACTAGACACTAATTAACCTTATTCTTATTCCCTTAACTACATAAAAACACATTTTTAGTTGCAACATTGAATCGAATTCAGCGGCATCATGGCCTAGTACAACTTGCGTAACGCAAACCTCTTTCCCGCATTTGGACCTCGAACATCCACTCCAACAGAAGACAGGTCAAGAGTAATGTAACCTACAAATATAAATGATTGAATACATTGTCCTTGGGAGTTGTGACATAAAATTTCACTTGAAACGAGATAACCACTAGACCCAGACTGTAATAACTTATTATAAATGTCTAGTGGTGTCATACCTTCCCTTGCAAGCTCAACCAGTAATTGGTATTTCTCACTCATTAATTGTTATAGATTTTGCAAGACTATGAAAGCGGTTTCTTTTTACAGCAGGAAGAGCTTTTTTAAGATGGTGAAGGGTCAGTAGCTTTGTACAAAAAAAGGCAAGGCAGAAAGGAAACATAATGAGGAAAAGAAGGGTAGAAAATGGAAGGAGGGGAAATGAATGAAGAAAACTCCAAAGAAACAGAAAATTCTGATGAAACGACTGTAAAAGAGATATAGGGACTCATTATGGGTTTGCAGGTATCCTGGTGGTTTTACTGCCGGGATACCGGCAAACTGAAATACTGTTACCGGCACTTGTCTGCTGGTAATACCGGCAGATTACCAATGCCGGTATTCATAGTAAGTCCCTATTTCCCTATTTCCATGTAGTCCCATGGTGGGATTTAGCTGCAATTACCAGCAATAGTATTACTGTGCCGCTAATACAGGCATTTCTTTGCCAGTAGCTTTCAAATTAACCTTCAGCTTGTAGCTGGAGGTAAATCCGTCACCCCTACCAGCAAAGTTGTAGTTGGCCGCTCCAGTAATAGGGACTTCATTGACGGCAATTGTACTGTGTACCGTCCAACTCTTAAGGTGGGCAATAGTCTGAAATAAGGAACAGGAAATTAGTTAAAATGAGAATGATTAAGTAAAAATAGCTGGAAGATCCGAAAATGGAAAGTGATAGACGTTAAGTAAAGTGAAGATGTGAAAGGTAAAATGGGAGGGCAAAGTAAAAATGGGGAGAACAAGAAATGAAGGGAGCGAGAAAATGTAGGAAATAAGAAAAGCTTGGGGGGGGGGGGCAAAGGGAGTTGGTTAGTGACTGGGCTGACACCGTTGTGCAGAGAGAATACAATATGCCAACTGTACGTATACAAGTATACAAGGTTGCTGCAAGTCACTTTGAGCTCGTGACCTTGCAAGGGCCCTCACTCTGCAGCTTTGTGCCCATATACTGTCATGGAACACCTCAGGCTTTGGAATATTCTTGTGAAGAACATCTGTTGGTACGTGATCAAATATTTACAACCGTGCCAGCAACATTTATTTTTTGCTTTTACTGTGTTTAAATGTTCTGTATTCTTGTAAAACTCAATTTGTTTGTGCTTTTAGTTACTCTAAATACAAGCCTCCCATGACCGTTTTGCTCATCCTCAATAGCCAGAGTAAAAAAGAACAAATACACGAAGATTGAAAGAAAAGACGTACGCTCGAATATGAGGACATTTGATGACATTGTAGTTTTTAGGTGCTGCTTGGCCTAAAATTATGAAAAAGGCAAAGGCGCTTCCTGGGACTTGACATCTTGCAGATGGTAATGTAGAGACGCATAGAATTTTCTGCAAATTGCATACGCGTGGGCGTTCCAGGTGCGATGTTTAAGGGGCAGTATGTTGTTCCCTATTTAATTGAAGTTGGGGGGTGAAATAAAAAAGCTCCCTCCCAAACGGGAGCATAATTTGGGCTAGTTAAAATGTATCGGAATTCTAAATGTTTATCTTTTTGTAATCTATACATTTTTGCCCCTAGTTCTTGCGAATTAAAAAAACAGTCAGGCAGTCCTGATATTAGCGATCCTTCCTGGGGCACTTCTCTGATGCTATGACAGAACATATCTGCGCAGCTGTGTGGGTGGAAGCAAGGCGCGTGCTCATATGTATGCAATTGTGCGGCTGTGGGAGCAGAGGCGTAGACAGGGTAGGGCCTGAGCGAGCCAGACCCACCCAAAATCTGTAAATGCCCACTCGGCAGCGCTCTGTGGGCATTTGCAGACATTAATGTCACTGTGGTGGGCCCAAATACATTAGCTTTCGGCCCCACTTGTTAGACAATCCTGGCTACGCCTCTGTGTGGGAGTGGAAGCAAGAGGCATGCTCATATATACATGTGTGCAGATATGTGGGTGGAAGCAAGGCGCATACTCATATGTACATTGCTGTGTTGCTGTGTGAGTGGAAGCAAGAGGCATGCCCATATGTTCATATCTGTGCGGCTGTGTGGGAGGAAGCAAGGCACATGCTCATATGTACATATCTTTGTGGCTGTGTGGGAGGAAGCAAGTGACATGCTCATCTGTAAATATATGTGCAGCTGTGTGGGTGGAAGCAAGACACATGTCTGTCTGCATTCTTCTATAGCGCCACTAACCCATAGGCCTCAGGGCGCTTACAAAGAAAAACATGGAAGACAAGGAAAAGAGACACCAGAAACAGGCCAAGACTAAAATATGAGTATTGAAATGTTGGAATGTAGCTATGTAATAGTGTTTTCAGATCAGTTAACCAAGTTCACCATCAAAAAGAAACGCTTTCAGATGTTTCTTGAAGAGAACAGTAGAATCACTATCGGAAAGATGTTTGGGGAGAGCATTCCACAGGGCAGGAGCCCAGGAGTTGAAACTAGCTCCCCCAATGTTTTTCCAGGACGATGCTTGATTGACTCAGACGAATGAAGTCATTAGAATGTAAGGTACGTCTAATGGGATTCTTAGTTATTCTGGTTTTCAGCTAGAACGGTGCCTCGTCATGGAGGCATTTATTAACTGTGACTCTGCCCTTAAACTGGAACCTCTGTCGAATGGGCAACCAGTGTAAACTCCTGCGAGCTTCAGTAACATGTGCTTTACGCTTCAAGCCACAGACAGCGCTTATAGCGCCGTTCCGAATAACCTGAAGTTTTTTGATATTGGTCTGCGAGGTTCCTATCAGTAAACTGTTACTATAATCCACTTTAGAATTAATAATAGCAGCTGTGATCATCGCTCGATTAGCATCAGATAGAAAAGGACGAATATGCTATAATAGTTGAGTATAGTAATAACATGTGGATTTAAGATGGCTAACCTGACAATTAAAAGATAGATGGGGTCAAGAAAGTCTCCCAAAGTCTTCATTGTTTTGGAAACCGGGATAACATGTTGGGCAATGGTGATGTTGTCATAATTGGATTCAAGCTTTTTCAGCTTGTGTTTGGTGCCCAAGATGAGAAGCTGAGTCTTTGAGTTGTTCAGAGCTAATGAATTCATTGCCATCCATTTTTGTATCACCATAAAGATGTTATTGATCTGCACAGAATCGTCAGTGTATATGCCTGATAGCCTCAGAACGATCTGCGTATCATCAGCGTAATTCGCAAAATATACCCCCAGAGTGGACAGGAGGTCACAGAGTCTTCAATAGACATTAAAAATAAGGGCGACAGACATGACACATGGGGTACACCACAGGTAAGAGCAGTCCTGTTAGAGTGCGCAGGTTCCTTTACAACATTCACACTTCTTGGACCAAGAAAGGATTTGAACCATGCTGTTGCAGAGGGAGTACATCTGCCTACAGTCTATACGCCAAAAGACAGTGATCCACAGGATCAAAAGCGGCGGATAGATCTAAAAGCAGGAGCGACGCTGCATTGCCCTCCTCAATAATGGCTGTAATATGTGACTTATCAAATCTAGCAAAGCTGTCTCAGTCCTGTGAAAGGGACGAAACCAGACTGCTGAACTTCTAGAATGTCCTGGCTTTAAACAAACATTTGATACTGCATATAAACTATTTTATCCAGAATCTTAAGGATAAGGGAACATTGGTGATGGGGCAATAATTTTCATCTTCTTCCGGGTCAAGATTATCCTTCTTCAACAAGGGGGTAACCCATACCTCCTTAATGTTTTCAGGTACCGGGGCCTCTTGGAAGTAGCGATTTATAAACCTTGTGACCTAGGGTACTAATGTTGAAATAAAATCTTTAAGCAAAGTAGCAGGAAAAATATCACCTCTACAGGAAGTAGGTTTAAGTTTGTGGACTACTTCCAGGACTTCCTTGTCTGATACTGTTTTGAATGCCAAGAGTGCTAACTCAAGAACAGGCCCTTTGATCACATTAGGGATGAGATCTGTGGTAGCAGACAGTAGTTTTCCCTGATCTCGTATATTGTCCTGATGTTTACATGTTTTCTCTGTAAAACCATTATGGACACGTTGGCACCAGTTATTATCTACAGGTGTTGTGGGATTTGTAGTACTTCCTTTTAGCTCCTGTAAGATTAAAAAAAAGCTCCATGAGCCTTGATTCTGCTGCTAGAATTCTAGTATTTAAATTGGATTCCTTAGCCTTAAAAATCACAGATTTAAATATTTTAGCAGCCTGTTTATAGGCACTAAGATTGGAGTCAGTAGGATGTTTACTCCAGTTGCGTTCCAATTTTCGCTTCTGCGCTCTAGTCTCATTACCTCAGGCATAAAAGGCACATTGGGATTAGTTGATTTTTTCTGATATGTGAGTTTCTGCGGGGCAAGTATATCAAAGGCCTGATTAAGAGTCTGTCTAAAACCAGAAATACAATCTTCAAGAGAGGTGTTTTCCTCTAATGAGGGAGAAACTATTGTAAGCTCATTTGTACATGTGTGTGGGTGGAAGCAAGGCACATGCTCATATGTATATATCTGTGCGGCTGTGTGGATGGAAGCAAGGCACATGCTTATATATACATCTTTGTGCGATGTGTGGGTAGAAGCAAGAGACATGCTCATATGTATATATCTGTGCAGCTATGTGGGTGGAAGCAAGGCACATGCTCATATGTATATATCTGTGCGGCTGTGTGGGTGGAAGCAAGGCACATGCTTATATATACATCTTTGTGCGATGTGTGGGTAGAAGCAAGAGACATGCTCATATGTTCATGTGTGCAGCTGAGTGGGAGGAAGTAAGGCACATGCTCATATGTACATATCTGTGCGGCTGTGTGGGTGGAAGCAAAGAACATGTTCATATGTACATATTTGTGCGGCTGTGTGGGTTGAAGCAAGGCACATGCTAATGTGTACATATCTGCAGCTGTGTGAGCAGAAGCCAGGTACATGCTCATATGCACACATCTTTGCAGCTGTGATGGTGGAAGCAAGTCTCAAACCCATATGTATCTGTTTCACATTTTTACTCCCCATTTTATTTTGTTGGGAGTATTTGTTTTTAAGGGTAGAAGTGGCTGGTAGACTGCTTATCTGCAAGGTTACATATATACATACTAGCTGGGGTACCCAGTGTTGATGTGTCCTGATTGGGTGGTGTATCATGTACCCTGGAGGATGTTGCTCTTGTCCTCATGTCAGCAAGTCTTGCTTCAGTTTTCTCTGGGTCTCATGTGCCCTGGAGGATGTTGCTCTTGTCCTCATGTTAGCAAGTCTTGCTTCTGTTTGCTCTGGCATCTCATTTGCCCTGGATAAAGTTGCTCTTGTCATCTGGTCGGCAAGTCGTGCTGCTGTTTGTTGTGTTTCAGAAGCTATTGATATTGATTTTCGCTTTGCATCAGATTGAGCTTTTCCAAGTGATGTTCTTTTTCTGTTTGGCATGTTTCAGTCACTCAATGGCTTCAGCACATTTAAGCAAATGCCCAAGAAAGATTGATTGTGCTGTCTTCTTGTGAATGAACTTAAGTAAACTGTAACCTTGCCATTTCCCATATTTGGAGCGGCGTGATAAAAATATCTTTACATTTTTCTTTTTATTCCCTTTAAAAATGCTTTAATAAACACTTTCCAACTGTATACAGTGGTAATACATTTCAAAGGAATAACCAACTCATCGAATATTTTGCTTCAGACACTTTTCCAAATGTTGCCTCCTTCTAGTACCTACTGTAGTGAATCGGGGCGAGCATCAGTAAATGAGGGTGTCTACGGAGTGATATTTTTGCATCCAAACATAGACTACAATCTTGCCCCAGACAAATGAGCAATCCATGCAAAATTTGGTAGCATGGGTTTAACAGTATGGCTTTGTATAGCCAGACAAGCATACACACATCCAACATTCAGCTTTGTATACAAAAGTTTAGTCCCGATGTTCGCTTGGAGGACATGCTGGTGATATACAAAACACTATGAATAAGTAAACCAATATCAAAACTGGAGTGTTCTTTTCGTACAACAGAGCTATCCGTATTTTCTTAACATTTCTTTGCTGACACAATAACAGCCCTGGATATTGACCATGTTGGAGGACCGCTTCCCCATATGGATTTGCCCATTTCCATGCGTGCTGTAACACTGTAAACCCTAATCCCTGGCTCTCTTTGCTCATACTCTAATACTCCCTAAACCCCTTTTAAACCTGTTACCCACGTTACCCCTGATGAAACTCTGCTGGATCCGCAAGTTGCCCCACCCTTTCTTTCAAAAAGACCATTCTTATGCCCATCCTGAGGACTCCCTTCCACTTTCGATGCATCTTGTTTGAATCGTTTATCTGGATCTACACCTGTGCTGTTTTTGTTTAACTTTTCAATACCTACTCCCTTAGGCATTAAAATCTATTTTGAATCTTCCATTTCGCTCAAGTAATCTCTGTGCTTTGTATATTGATCCACTTGCTCGCTCGCTCGCCCTCCCACACAGCTACATCACAGTATACAAATTGGAGCCATTGCAGCTCCCTTCATAAGACTTGTGCTGCAGTTAGCTATCAGATTTTTCTTTCCATATTCTCCTTTAATCATATGTCTGCTTGTCTTGCCACTCCTTTGCATCTCAAACCTATTCCAGCTTACACTTCTTCACCCCATCTCTGTCCCTTGTATGTGCCTACTTTCTTTCCTTTCCCTGTACCCCTCTCTTCCTTTTCTGCTTGAATCTTCAGTATATTTAAAATGTTCTTGTTTTCTTCCCCACCCAAATCTACACTGATAAACATGACATACATGCAACGTGGATCTCTTTAATACTTTAGTCGCACTATAATGCTCATTCAAACCACAGAGTTCATGTACCCCGATTTACTGTTTTCTATAAGTGCAGCTCTTTATCATCTTTGACTGATCACAAACCCAAGTGGTGGGTGTCCTCCTCATTTGCTATAGTTCTCTCGCATCTCGCCAGCCTGGCTCGCTCCCCCTGGTTCTGCTAGCTCTAATGTCTTTATACATAGATTGCCTGCTTGGTGCCCTCCTCATTCATGCCATCTGCTCAGTCCGATTTGTCTTTCTTGCCATTTCTCTTCTGACAATCTGAATTTGCTGTTTGCCTCTGATTAAGACTGCACCCCGTCTTGCTTCTAATCCTTTCCTCTTGTCCCGTAAGGAACCCCACTTCCCATGAGTTTCGCAACCATAAAAGTGGTCTCTGCGAAATCTTTCTGGGTGCTGGTAGGCACATTTTGTGGGAAAGCACCTACCGTTTTGGTGGCGTTGTCTTTTTTGAGCAATGCCAATGATGGCATCTCTTTAACCTACAGGGGTCTCTGACGTCACACTTGTAGGAGTGTTTATGCACAATGCAAAACTGCTGAATTATGTTACAGTGTCTAACTTTCTGGGGGATTGTTTTTCTCGGCAATTGCTTCACCATAAGGCAGGAAGGTGTCTGTGGGGGAAGGAGATTGAAGAGCATGGACACAAATCAATGAAAGAAAACACGGCCCACAATAGGACAACCAACAAAGTTAGAACGGGTTTGACCCTGTGTGAAGAATGGACCAAATCTGAGCAAGAGAGGAGACAAGGTTCCCCCTGTGAGACCATGAAAAGTGGGCATCTACAGGAGGAGTGGTTCCGGGATGGGGAATAAGGTCCAGGGGTGCAAGAGAGTGGAGAAGGAGCACGAGTGCGGCTAGGCTACCCCTTGCATGTGTCAATGAGCACACCCTGAGAGAAGATGGTTGAACGGGGAGTGGTGGGCACAGAAAGAGGAACGTTGCATGAATGCATGCTGTGGATGATCAGATGAGCCTCCCCCATTCCCACAGTAAGACACTTGTTTCAAGGAGCCCAAGGGCACAGGGACAGAGACATATTGTAGACTGTCAGAAGGCATGCTTTGGTAGGAGATGGCAGTAGGTGGGAACTACATTTCCCATTACCGCTAGCAGCAGCCATCTTGTTTCAGTAGAGTTATGTAACTGTACCATGCATCGGAGCTAATGCTCTTTATTCCCTTAATGTCAGAAATTAGTTTTCCTAAGCATTTGCAGTCCTTGGGGGTGTTGCTAGGTCTGCAAAAGATCCGGGGCTACGCTTATGTTGGAACTGTCAGGACAGGGGCCTAGCTAGCCTTTTGGTTGTAGCCCCAGAGCTTCTATCCGGGGCAGCAACCAAATGACCCGGGACTATAGCCCCTTCTGCCCCCTCCTAGCGACACCTCTGGCAGTCCTATTTGCCGAAACATTTCACAACTGAGCCCTCTCCGAACATTCAGATCAGCAGTTGCTCCAGAGCCCCACGTGAGCTAGGGCATTCTTTAGCAGACCAGTTGACCCTATATTGAATCTGTGCTGCTGAAGGCATGACAACTAGAGCACTGGGGGCCACTGGTGCATAGACTTGGCCCAAGCCATCTGTATGAATTGTGGAATTATCAGTGCTGGTAATGGAAAAAAATGTACTCGGGATCCCTCTCATCCTTGAAAGGACGGGCCATGGGGAGGAAGAGGTGTGGCCACAGGCCAGGTCATGCAATACACTATCTCTTCATAGAACCAAATCCTGGTGCTTTGCATGAAAGCAAAAAGCATTATGGGAACATAAGAATGTCCACGATTTTAAATGTAAACCATGTCTTAGTGATTCATTAAAAAACATTTTGAGCGAATAATACAAGTCGCTCCCCACAGTTTTTATTGGTCATACTACTCAGCCTAAGAAAAACATGTCTGTACATTGTGAAACATACATACCAATTTGGACAGCTGCAACAAGTATGTGAGGCTTTGGCTGTTTCTATATTCAGTTTCCCCTTCCGAGTCTACTGAAAGTGTCTGCTTGTTGAAACGTGGGTTGCTCGTGCATGTGATAACGCTGCTTCATGACGGATCTTGCTCTGAGTATCCTGTTCTGAAGCTGCGTTATCACTTGCAGTATACCCACAGCACTAAGGCAATACTTGTCCTGCCTGAGCGCCGCTCTGTCTTGTTCCGGCTCATTTCCTGCACGGGGATTATACATATAGTGCATGCAATTACTGATTACTAAAATAAGGATTGTGGCCTACATTGTTTAGTAATCATTGTGCTTTCTCTCCACTTGCACATAGGTTGCACACCCTTCCACTCGGGTGTATGGTGCAGCTTAGTGTCACAGTACTTTCTAAGGTGGTACTGAATCTTCGGAGGATTGGGTGTATGTGGAGAATACCCTGCTGCTCCTGTGGCAAACCCAGGACTGGCACGTGATCCCTAACCTCTCTTCATGGGTATCGGGTAATATTATTCATATAAATAATGTCGGCGTACATATAGTCACCGGGAAAAGGCATAGGCGACATTATTTATGGGGATCACTTATGGGGTAAATGGGATGGAGCGACCATTGCAGGGGTGTCCCCGCTCCCTTAAACAAAATATGTGTTCCATGGGGTAAAATCGCTGCAAGAAATTCTTGTATGGTGCAAAGTTTGCAGGGTTATTATCACATGTGACCTCTTCAGGTTCCTAACCAAAACCACTGGCTACATTCCATCCCAACTTTAAAAATCTAAGTACTGGCGCTTGCTTTCCCATTATCTCACTGCATTAAATGCATTTGTGAAATTCACTGTTAATTACTGATCTGCTTTGACTTGTAAATTACCAATGGAGAAATGCTTTATAGAAATAAAATGACACAAAAGTGCACGCGTGTTATACCATACCTGTCCTCTTTCAAACTTATTGGAGTTAGCTTCAGACTTGCTGAGTTTCCTCTCCCCTGTATCACCCAGGTCCCCATAAATTGTTATAAAAACATTTGCGTCAGTTCCAGCGCCGTAGATGTCACCGGTGAACACGGACACTTTGTACGTATTAGCTGTGATGTGAGAAAAATAAAAACCGAGACTTAGCCACCAGGTAAGAAATCAACTTGCAATGCCCGTGCACCTTTTGCAATTTTATCCACACTTGCAAACCCACATGGACAATGTAGTAAGCCAACAAATTGACCCTGCTCAGTAGCAGGGATTCTAACAGACACTGTTTATGGGTACCAACAATCTCCCGGAAAAAGCTATAGTAACCTACTCCAGCGGTCGTTATTTCAACAAACTGCCGTTCACTTCTGCACTCTGTACCCACCAAGCATTAGAAAGGGAACAGCTAAACATGGAGGTTGTTGGTGCCGTGTGAAATATGAATTAGTGCATTCAATTATGCCAATTTGTTTTTTTGTTTTAAAATAGTTTATTATGCATATCAGATTCACAGAGAGTAAATGAGTAATACATGCGTGAAGAATACATGGCAAGAGAAATAATTAATACAGCTAATACAGAAGCTCCTTAACAAAGAGTTGACTAGTGGGGCTTCCAGCGTTCTATGATATACGGTTTAGGTGTTTTTACTGCTTTTTTTTTAAAGTGGTCATTTGAACCCTTTTTTTATTATAACGGTCGCTTGATAAATCCACTCACTAATTTACGCGACCACATCCCTCCCCCTATGCTATCGCACCACACCGCGACTTTCCTACCCTTACATGCACATATACATGCACCCATTAAAAAAACTGGTCAAATTCTGGTCGTACAAAAGTGCACTACCACAGTGAACACTAACCCTCTAAAAGCATGTGATATGATGAGATAAAACATCTTTACTCTTGCGGATTAGCCTTATTCCCTCATTGATAATTTCTGGGTCACTCCAGACCAATCTCTCTTCCTATAAAAATATGATTGGGAGCACACCCAAATTATAGTAAAGTTCTCTCTCTCTGTTCCTGTCCACAGAGCAGCAGCCTTTCGGTGCTGAAAGCATCCACTAATTCTCCCCACCCTTTTGCCACCATGGGTGAAGACATAATTAGACAATGGGCCTCATTAGGAGGTCGGCGGTAACCTCGTAACACTGTTCCCGCCGCCTGATATCCCGGTGCCAGCGGGATATTGCAAGTCGTGGTGGATGCGAGGGCAGGAACTGTAAGTTCCCATTCCCGTGGAGTACCATAGGGCTCCATGAGAATGGGGACACGGAAGCACCGGCACTGTGGCTAACGGTGCCGGTGCTTCCATGAAAACCATGGCTGCACGGCCGGTTTTCCCGGCAGGACAGACCTGCCGGGAGCACCTGTTCCTGCAGGCATTTTCGTAGTCTGGCGGTCTGGGAAAGGATCCCGGTATGTTGCTACCGGCAAACTTATTTCCGGACTTCCAGACTAGGTAGGACTGTAGATTTAAAATGTAGCTGAAATCTTGTCAAAACTCTTTCCTTGGACCTCCAAATATTCAAAAGTCATCTAATTTCACTATCTACAATATCGCTCAGTTTGCTTTGAATCTCTGACCAATAGTTGGACAGCCTTTTTTGCACTTGTATGTTCTGTATCAGACCCTAGCCACTACATCAAGAAACATTTTTGGAATCTTTCAGGAGCAAAATGGACGCCTTCTTTTAAAAAAGAAAAATGGTTTTGTAGTTTGAGTCCTCGGGATTTAGTTTCTTTCTGATGAATCCAAACTCTTCATTTCCATAATGTGCTTGACATTAAAAGAATCCTTCCATTTTAACATGGCAGGAGTATTTGTACCACGTTTACATAATACCACTTTAATTGTTACATTACATTTTATTCAATAAAGTATGGAAATATAAAATGGAATCCTTCCCCAGCGGTCTTTACAACAATTAGCAAAGCAGTTGTCTATAACTTCAATGGTTTTTGTAATGCTGTTAAATTGCTTCTGATCTCATTCTTTACTGGAAGATCAGACACTTTAACCAACTGCTCAGATGTCTTAACGCATTCTTTTAACTGTTGCCCTACAAAAATAAGTAATTTCCCCTGACAGCTGTGTACCTCTGCTGGTATATATCCTGGAAATAAATCTGTACCTGTATTCTTGAACACCGGACAACTCGGGGATAGACAGATATTTGTAGATCGCTTTCCAGGCCCTCTGAAAGGTTTCAATTAGGGTTGATCTATGTTTGTTTTATTTTCATTTTATAATCCAGTAGATGTTCCCTAGCAAACCTCTAATGCATCAAAGACCTCCTTAAAGTAGATATCTGTCCACGTCGTCTGTTTTTGACTACAACTCTTGGGATCCTTCAGCACTGACATTTGAAAGGTCACATATTGAGAATGTATGGATCTAAACGTTTTAAACCGACTAACCATAATCACTCAATTATACATCTGCATATTATATTACCCATTGCTAATCCGCCCTTCATCATTTCCATGGATAACATCTACATGCTTCTCATTGAGTCATTATTAATTTATGTGAAACTCATAAACATGGGCAGACAGGGACCGCCGCCCAGCTGAGATGGGGCCTCAATGCTGTTAGGGGCTGGATGGAAAGTAACTGGTTAAGGCGTAACAGTGATAAGACTGAAGTTTTGATCATCGGCCCGCCGCGGCCTCTGAGAGCTGGACCTCAGAATTGTGGCTGCTGTCGCTGGGCCTGCTGCTGGGCTCAGGGGGGTGTGGTCAGGAATCTGGGTGTAGAACTATCTTCAACTTTGGCTATGGAGAGCCAGATTAACACGGTCTGTTGACTAGGCTTCCGTAAACTGAAGCAGCTCAAAAAGTCCTTCCTTTAATTCCCGAGGATTTTCATGCTCAGATGGTTGCAGCTTGCCTTAATGGCAACATTATTGAAACGCTATCCATCTTTCCCAGCCTGCTTACCTAATTCATTGCTTGCAGGTTTTGCAAAATACAGCAGTTCGTCTGGTCAGGGGTATTCCCTACGGCCACCCACTGGCGTTGCTAGGGGGAGACCTGGGGGGGCCAGTGCCCCTCTGAAATCCTGTGCCCCCCCTTGTGCCCCCCTTACCTAAGGAGAGCAGTGACTGTGTTCTCTGTTTGTAGTGTTATTTGTGATACTCGCCAAGTGCGGTCACCTTTACTGCACACTGTGGTTACATCCATGTCAATATACTGTCCACTCCCAGATTTCTCTGCCCCCGACTGACATTAGAGAGGGTCAGGGAAATCTGGGAGGGGCATCTTAGTCTCAATGGAATTATAATGTTGCTTGCACCCTTACTATTGTCGCCATTGCCTTATTTGCCTTCTAATTCATTTGCCCAAGCGCAATGAATGTCGAGAAGTTGACAAATAGAAACTAAACCTGGAGTGAGCACATAGATTGTCTTAAAGACTCTACCTTAAACTTTTTTTAAAAAAACCATATGAATGCTTTTTTAACACTAGACAGCCACGAAATCAATATGGCTTGTCTTTGAAATAACGTAGGTCTAATTATATAGAGTCAGTGGATTATGACTGACAGGCATCTTCCGCAATATTCCTTTTGGGCCCATACCCCACTAAAAACAAGCACTGTCAATGCCAATAGTTTGGGTGTTTACTGCTGATTTTTGCATTTTGCATTTATAGGCACCAGGTGCGCAAAGGTTGAAAGGAGGATGCAATACGGGGTGCAGGTGTGCAATAGAATTAGATGGGAATAGAGCAAAGGATAAAGCCATAGACGGGAATAGAGCAAAGGAGAAAGCCATTGACGGAGGGTGCCATCGATGATGAGCAAGAAGAAATACAAGCGCTAACGAGTGAGAGGGTATGAAATAAAGCAAGTATGTGAGAGGAAGGATGAGAGGGGATAGAGAGAGGGGCTAAAATGGGTGGGTGGGGAATAGTGGAGGTAGGATGAGGTAGGGTGGGTGGGGGAAAAGGGTGTATTGTGGTTTGTGGGGGTAAAGAGAGGTGGTAGTTTAGAAAGGAAAGAGGGGATAGGATGGGTGGTGGTAGAGGGTGGTAGGGAGGGTGGCGATAGAGAGAGAGAAGGGGTAGCACATGTGGATGGGGTACAGAGGGTGAGGGTAGGGTCGGTGGGGGTAGAGAGAGTTGTTAGCGTGGGTGAGAGTAGAGAATTGGTAGGCTGGGAGGATGGGGTAGTGAGAGTTGGTAGGGTGGTTGGAGGCAGAGAGAGTTGGGTAAGGTGGATGAGTGGGGGTTGGGCTGGTGGGAGTAGAGAGAGTGGGGGTAGGGTGGGTGGCTGTAGAGAGAGTGGGGGTAGGGTGGGTGGCTGTAGAAAGAGTGGTGGTAAAGAGTGGGGGTAGGATGGTGTACACAGTGGGGGCAGGTAAAAGGTGGGGGTAGGGTGGGTGGGGGGTAGAGTGAGTTAGTGGGGGTAGGGTGGGTGGGGGGTAGAGTGAGTGGGAGTCGCATGGGTGGGGGTAGAGCAGCAAGTGGGAGTAGGGTGGGTGGGTCACTGAAAGAGAGAGTGGGGTTAGGGTGGGTGGGGGTAGAGAGAGTGGGAGTGGGGGTGGGACGGTGGGTCGGGGGTGGTAGAGTGGGGGTAGAGAGAGTCAGGGGAGGTGCAGGGGGTAGAAAGGTTGGGGGAGGGTGGGGGAGGTAGAGAGAGTGGGGTAAGTGTGGGTGGGGTAGAGAGAGTGGGGGTAGAGCAAGTGGTGGTGGGGTAGAGAGAGTGGAGGTAGGATAGATAGAGTGGGGTGGGGGTAGAGAAGATGGGTGTAGAGAGAGTGGGGTAGGGTGGGTGCAGTAGAGAGTGCTGCAGGTGGCGGACACAGTCTCCCTCCATGGTTTTAGAGTTCACCAGGTGCTGCTTAAAGTAAAAATAGTCGGATAGTTGAAGCCGCGCATAGAGAGAGAGAGCAAACATTTCTATCTCAGTCCCTGTGCCCCTCCACTTGCACATGGGGCTGTCTCCTTCCACAAAAGAGTGGTGCTGTGCATGCCCACTGTCATGATCTCTGCTTCCAAAAGGTCAGGGTTTTCCCAACTCCCTTGGAAGCAGATCCATAACCCAGGTTCCGAGTGCCAACCAGTCCCAATTGGGACCTTTTGGACCCAGTCCTGGCGCCAGTGGCACCAGGCTCATAAATATGCCCAGTCCCAGCGCTGGAAGCGCCGGGCTCATAATGCTTGGGTGGACTTACCTGCAGCAGACCATGCTGCTTACTTGCCCGCCAGTTGAGCCTCTGATCCTCTTCTGTTTGGAACTACTTTTCCTGTTGGGTGGGGCAGGAGCCACTCCCTAGGTTCAGAACACTGGAACTCTTCTGGAAAGCAGGAACTCTTTTCTTACCTAGGCGTGGCTGTGGAAGGAGACACCTAAGCACTACAGGAGGCTATTTAAACCACACCCGATGGATGAATCTTGCTTTGCGTTATTCTGCATCCTCTGCAGCAGAACGCTCATCGTGTCTTCTGCATCTGATCCTGGGCCTAAGGAAAAAGGCTTACCATCCTGAATCCAGTCTTCAGCAACACCTATAAAGACAAGAAAGAACAGGTTAGCATTACGGTCTTCAGTGACAGCTCTTCACTTACCTGGTCCATCGGCTGTCACCAACGCCTCGCGCTGCATTCCGACATCTGAAAGACAAAGGCTTACCTACTCTTCGTGCGCTCCGGAGGTCTTCACACTGCATTCCGGCATCTGAAAGACAAAAGCTTACCAACTCTTCGCACGCTCCGGAGGCCTTCGGCCCTGCATCCCGCATCTGAAAGACAAAACAAGGTGCGTTTAAAGACATTGGGGAACTTTAATACTCACGTGCCATTACTCCTTTCCACATCTAACCCAGTGGGTATTCCGGCACCCTGCAGCCGCTCCGAACTTGTACCTGCAAAATAAAAAGACAATTAGAGCGCATCGTGAAGCAGGCAACAAGCGCTTACTTACGTGCTTCCAGGCGCTTCTATTCATCACACGGGCTCCATCTTCAACTCACTTCAGCCCGTCATCCACCATCGCCGGAACCCTGCAAAACAAGAGACATCATTACTAAAGACTTTAAAGACATTAGAATTACTCGAAACTTACCGTTCGTGCAGTAAACGACGGACAGCAGTCCTCTGAAGTCAAGAGGCCTGCTCCCCTTATCCAGTGAAGAAACTGGTTACAGCACCCTGCCCCGAGGCAGATGGAGAGCACGGCGTTCACTTACCTAAGGTGAGAGCGTTAACCTTCGGGGTTCTACAGGAGAAGAGAAAGGGAAGAAGAGAGAGACATTTAATAACCCAGTTCATTAATCCCATATTTTCTATCTGCAGACATCTTACCCTTCGAGTCAGACATACAGTGCACAGAGGTCCAGCCCAAAGAGCCAGCCGTGTGTTACACATCACCTTTGAAGATACGGTATACGCCCAGTCAAGACCGGCGCCTCTACGGGAATCAGGTGAGCGTTACACCCACGCCCCACATTGCATACTTGTTTTAAAAATATCTAGAAAGGCCCTGAAAGTTGGCAGCTATTTCCAAGCAGGATTTGAATTATTGTATTAGGGTAGGGATGATGAGGTCAATTGGTGAGGGGCTTGATTCTGCAGACACTGCAGGAACGCCACAGGCACTGATTTCAAACGTGCCGATAGGCTGCAGATATTCACACCCAACGCTGCACTTTGGGGGCAACAGGCAGGTTTCAGATGGCAAGACGGACAGCAAAGGGTTAATGAGACATGCTCCACCACTAACACTGCTCTGAGAGGAATTGTAGACTCTCTTGCACATTTTAGTAAAAGGTGGCATGTTAGCCAAAGGTGGCTGTCCACCCCTCTTGAGTGGAATTGCAGACTCTTGCACATTTTTGCAAAAGGTGGCTGTCCAGCCCTCTTAGTGGAATTGCAGACTCTCTTGCACATTTGTGCAAAGGTGGCGGTCCACCCCTGATGGGCTCGAACCCCTGCCCTTGGTGTGAGCATAGCCTGCGCCTTCCCCACTAGGCTAGCAAGGCCATCCCGAAGAAGGCACAATCTTGCACTACAAACCTGTCGGGTGCTTAATTCCCACGAGAGCACCTGGGATAGACTAGCCTTTTTTCTATATATTTCCCGATTCCGTATCTGCTGCATTTACATTTTGAGAAAAACCTGGATTTCCCCACATTGTTTCCATTGGGGCCCGATTCCTCAATATGAGGGCTGGACTTGTAAGCAGAAGGCCCGACTATATTTCGCTTGGGTATGAGGCACAGTGGTGTCGCTAGGTGGGGGGGCTAGTGTCCCCCCTTGTGCCCCACCTACCTAAGGGGAGCAGTGACTGGTGTTCTATGTTCGTGGTGTTATTTGTGACACTCACTGAGGCAAATGTCTGCAGATCACATAGCAATACTCCTTTTGTCTCAAAGTGAGCAGTGATGGAGCAGCTTGCAGCCCCTCCCATCAGAATGTAGTCCACGAAAGTGCTAATGATGGGCCATTAGTCACTGAGTGGTTTTGTGCTTGCATTCTGATGGGAGGGGAGGTACAGTGGGGTGTGGGTATTTGGTGTGCACAAAAGGCTCTCTGCAGGAGTGCTTGTGACGTCACACATTAACTTTCATAGGACCCCCCCACTTGTGTCTGTGCCCCTCTACCTTTTTCTTTGGTCCCCTCTGTTCCCCTCCTAAATTTGATTCCTGGCAATGCCACTGCGACCACCATGTCACAGCAGCTCGACAATCTCTGCACTAGTTACTTATTTCAGCACAAGTTCAGTTTAAAACTCTGTGCATTATCCATCGAGCCCTGAATGGGAAGGGCTGCGTAGCTATCCAGGATAAATTACAGCGCTACTCTCTGGCTCATCCCTGACTTTGTGAAAGGCAGCCAACCCCCTCATTGTCTGTCCAACCTCTCCATCCTGTCCTGACATACTCAATGGTGTGATTCAACTCACCATCTTCCCTGACAGCCTCATCCCAGTCTTGCCTCACGACAGTAACATCATTCACCACAAAAACTTGATCCGTTATCTTAGTCACCATCTCTAGACTCACTTACGTATGTAATTTGCACCAATGGTTCTGGATAAATAATCTGCGCACCGTATTATCCTTTTCTGATACATGTTCCACTACAAAATCATGTCCCTGCAAGGAAGCAACCCACCTGACAATTCTTTGAGAAACTCCATTTGGACCATTGCTCCTGAAAATCCTCATCAATGGTTTGTGATCCATGCACATCATAAACTCCCTTCCCCGAAGGAAGGCCTTTTTTATTCCCCATACTACACAGAGAGCGTCCTTTTCTAGTAGATTACTATGTTTCTGCACCTCTCAGAACTAGTGAAGGGAATCCAGTCACTCTGTATACCCCACACATTTGTTTTGCATAAGAACCACACCCAAACCAGTGTCACTGGCATCCACCATGATGAACGTCTTGCACTTAGTGTCAAAGTTCGATAGAACCCGACACCCTGGTAACAGACACCTTTACAACTTAAAACTCCTCCCGACACTTTCTACACCAGACAAATGTGACTACTTATTTGCACAAATCCCTTATGGTCCTACACCGGTCTGCAAAATGTACCACAAACATGACGTAATATTAGACAAGCCCTAGAAAAGAAATGTTTTTGTTTAAAGCGCGCACCTAGCTTGAGAGCAGCAGAGTGCTGTACAGAGTGTTAGTATCCAACATTCGGGCTGCCATCTTTTAACAGTAGTGCGGTACGGTGGGGTCTGTGTGTCGGTATGTGCATTCATTGGAATTAGTCCTTCATAATGTTTTGTTGAAAGAACCATGTTTGGAGAGATTTGCGGAATTGGAGAATGTTGGGGGCATTCTGAGCCGAAACCTGGATTGAGTTCCAGAGGGTTGGTGAATGCCAGAGAAGGATTGTTTGCTGATGCTCTCTTTGTGGATGAGTTGTGATTCAAGCCAGTTGTTTGATTTGCTGCACGAGGAGCGTGTGCCACCAGATATGTGGAGCTTAGCTGCCAGGTACGCTGGTGCGCTACTTGCGACTGCTCTGTAGTTGATACATGCAGTCTTTAGCGGTATCCTGTCTTGGAGTGGAAACCAATGTAGTTCATGCAGGATGGGGGGAAATTCTGTCAAATTACCATGCTCCTGTAATAAGACGTGCTTCAGCGTGGTAGACTGCTTTTAGGGGATCCAAGTGAGCAGCTGGGAGCCCTGTCAAGAGAGCATTTGCCCATTAATGTGTGAGACCACAGGACATGACCTCCTGTTTGTTTGTGAGAGGCCCAACATCAGTTATGGCTCTCACCAGTTCACTCCTTGGCTCAAGTCCTTTTTCACTAAGCTTGTGTCCCAGGTACTCCATAGACTCTTTCCTAAACTTGCATTTCTCCCTTCGAAGGGTCGAACACGCCTCCGATAACATTGCTAACACTCTGGCTGCCACTGGTCCTGCTCCCCAATATTCTTTCCCGTGTGTAGAATGTCATCTTGAAAATAGACAACCCGTTCATTCATTTTAAGAAATGGCGCCTCTCTCTGAAACAATGCAGCCTCTGAAGGCAGTCCAAAGGGCATCCTCTTAAACCGGGCACAAACTTGGTGAGGTTCCTTTAGTCGGGGTGTAACCTCACCTGATGATAGGCAGAAAACAAGTTTAGTGTACTGAACACCCTGGCACCTGCCACCATGATCACCATATCCCTGATGTTGGGGAGCGGAAACCTATCCACAACTACCTCACGCTTCAGTTCTCTCAAATCTATGCACAACCATACTGGCTCATTTAGCTTATAACGGGCGAAACCCATTCTGATGTTCAATCACGCCTTCATCTTCCAATTTTCTTCTTTCAGCAGCAACCTCCTCCCTCAAAAGAAATTGGCACAGCTCTAACCCTTACCACCACTGGTTTAGCACCTGCTTTCAAATTGAACGAGATGATGATACCCTTTCAAACAACCTTAAGACTCTTTGAATGCTTCTTCATATCTGTCCTCTGGAGCACCTTTATCAACTTTGCCCCTGCAGCAATATGACCCGAGAGACTGGGATCTACTACAATTCCTATCTCGCTTTGCTCATACCAACCTAACAAACGTCCTCCCTGCCTCGAGACTTAAGCATCCACTATGGTCGATTGCTCTTTGCATTCCAATGTTGCTATAAATGCACCCAACATCTCTGTGTGCTTCTCCATAAGCATTGGCTTTCACCAAAGGTGTTTTGAGCTTCATACCCATGACCTTGTCTTCCCACACTTGGCTATCCAAAATAGTGTAGTCTGAGCCGGTATCTACAAGTGCATTGACACACCCACCACATTCACCAACACAATGGCATGTGGTTTCTCACCCCTCCTTGTCCTTCCACCCACCTGACTAAAAAGTCAACACACTGCTCCCACAACTTCTCCCTCCAAATCCTCCTATCAATCTCACAATCTATGCCTATTTCTTTAAGAACACCCTTTGATATGTTTTTATAACAGAATCGAAATGTCCCTTCTTTCCACATTTGTGGCACAGTGCCTTGAGTCCTGGACATGCTCCATTGCCTGTAAAGTGAAGGTACTTTCACATCTGAAACATCTTTTCACCCCCAAAACCTTTCCCTTGTTCACTTCTGATGTGTGTCATCAGTGCCCTTCTTGTTAGTTCCAGCTGTATGGAAGGAATGGTATCAACAGTGATGACAGACACAAGCGATCACACTTCAAATGGGTTGGTTAAACGCCTATTTAAACCTACATCTAAAGATGGGAGCAAGCTACGACCATCAAAGTGAAAATAACAAAGCCCTAGTGGTATCTCTGTCAAAATAAAAAAACCTATACAAGTGGTCTTCAAACTTTTTTGGCCTGGGCACCCCTGAACAAAGTTTGGGCAGCCCAGACCACCCCCCCCATAAAGCCAAAACAACAGTATGTACAAATGGCTATGAACAATTTCGTGCCGTCACCGCACCCTACTATAGTATAGTCCCTGGGCTCCCCCATCTGCTCCCATCACAGTCGCTGGGCTCTCTCATCCCACTCCTACCCAGTACCTGGGCTCTCCCCACCCCATCAGACCCTGGGCTCTCCCCACCCTGCCCCCACCACAGTCCCTGAGCTCCGCCCACCCCATTCCCAACACAGTCCGAGGGCCAGTGAGAGCAGGTGAATTTTTTAAGTGGAGGGGCATAAATATTCCCCACATCAATGCCATAACTACCGAGCAGCGCGAGGGAGCCAGAATCAAACAATCAAACAACAAGGGGGGGTTAACCCCCTGTAAATTTTTTTTAAATAATGGGTTCAAATGTTGCATTTTACAGTATATTTTTTAAAAATATTATAATGGGTAAAAAGCCAAACAGTTTGCAATTGGTGCTGGGTGGCCAAGAGGGAAAGCATGGTATTTTTGACTAGCCATCTATGAAAGATATCCAGTAAAAAAATACCATCCCTGTCCCCTGGGCTCCACAGCGTCTCAGAAGGAGAGCTGATTTTGGCAGGTGGGTAGGGGGATTGTGTAACAAGGGCATGTTTAAAATGCCTTTGTTGTACAACCCTCCTCCCCCCCCCCTCACCTCCCACTTGCCAAAATCAGCTCAACGGACCAAAACAAACAAACACACACACACACACACACACACATTCACACAGCATTCACTCTATTATTCATATGAGCACTCATTCATAACACAAGCATGCACACATCCATACACATATTTAAATGAAGAATAATTGAACATAAACGTACCTTCTGCAGGGGCCTGCACGTGGGTGGACGCCCCCTCACCCATTATGGATGAGCTGCCAGGCTCGAACTGGCCTATAGGGCAATGCCTGTACTAAAAATGCAAAATTCTAGTGTAGGCCAGTCAAAATGGGCCACTTTTTTGGCCAATGTGGGCCAGTTTGATGAGTTACTTCACTCTGAAGCTAGTAGTTTTGACCATTGTTGCTGAATAAATATTCTTTAAATATCTCAATTTGCTTACATTTTAACAAAAAAAACCCTTGGGTACTATTCAAACAGTCTGTGACTAAAGGAATGAATATCCATTTGCAACTGCGGGCCACTTTTTCATTGGCGCCTGAGACAGTTTTATGGTCCAGTCCGACAATGTGAGCCACCCCAGCCAATTTCCTTCAAACTAAAAAAAAAAAAAAAAAAAGATTTTTAAAAATGTTTTAAAACATTTCTTTAAATTTCATGCTGGGCTCTCGTGCCGTCCCCCCCCCCCGGGGTGAGGCCGCAGGCCGCACTCCCCTGGGGGGCGTGCCCACAGTTTGAAGACCTCTGGCCTATACTAATACACCTATTGCAAATCCTTATTTCCAAATACAAATGGTGTGTGACAATAATGTATGCAAACAGAAAAGTGTTCAAGAAATAATATGTCTGGATGATAGAGCAGTTGGCTCCCCTTCCCCACCTTTTCAGCACAGGGCAAGGTGGCACACTTGAGCTACGCACACACTCTGACGTCTTGGCCATGAGGTAATAGTTCAAAACACAGGCATCCGAGCCGTCCGCCAAAGTCTCCCTCCCAATGACAGTCCCTTATTGCAGAGGGCTTGATGTAGCAATCAAAACACAAACGTTCCTTTCCCTTTCTCAGGTTTTCACATTCACAAGTTTCCACAATGTTCACAATTTGCTCTCCCTCGATCGGGCTCGGACCATGGATCCTCCTCCTTCGGGCTCAGATCTTCTTGATATGGAGATCAAAGACTTTCGAATGTGCGATGGGTTTTGCTTAAACCATTGCAGGACCACTTCACTTCATACAATTATTCTCATCAATCTTCTACTTTCGTTACTCTTGGTGGGATACCTTACAGAGACTTTTCACTGGGCACATCCACGGTGCCGGACAACTCTGTCAACAGTATCGTATCTTTCCTTCTCAAGTTCAAACATTGACCAGCAATTTAGCTTTACTCGCATCTTTCATCACAGGTGTTTCACTATGTTCATTCCAGCGCTCGTTATACAATGTTGCCGCTTGAAACCTTGACTTCAACACAGAGTGATCTTGTATCACTCTCCCCAACTCACTGGCTGTGTTGATCTCTCTGGTGCTTTTTTGTTCTTGCAGCCAAGGATGATACCACAGCGACTGCTACTGCTTCTCCCCACCTTGGTCAGTTACGCAGGAGGGCGTTCAGTATCTGACACACAATGCAGGATTCTTCTGTCTGGTTTCCTGGCCTTACGCTCTCTGCCACGAAGGTTTCTTGAAAGTAACAGCGTCTTGCCAGAAAGGTCCAGGGTACTTTCCTTCTTATGAACCCTTCTTGGTTTGCTGTCTTTCTCCCCTCGTTCAGCTGCTGACTCGAAACTGCTGTTCCTTTATGTGCGTATCCTCGCTCCAAGTGTGCTCTCGTGCTTCGCCTTTTATCTGTGTGGGGAGGTTTAATGGAAATCAGGTGTGAGTAATTGTCAGTAATTGCCTGACCATAGTAATGGGACATGTCAGGTATATGGCTCGGGTGTGAATCTGTTTTCTCCCAGAATGGGCTGTCTCTGAGAAAGTGCTCATTCAGGGAAAGGGGGAGGGGGTGGAGATTCTAAATATCCTATCCGGTAGGATGGGGTAAAGGTGTTACAGGGAGGAGGATACTGCATCTCACCATCCGGTGTCCCACTCCCACTCCCTAAGACTCCTCATCCAAGTGATCCTCCCACACTGGTCCACCCCCAGGAACTTGATTCAAAAGCGATTGCCCTATCCTGGACACCGGGATGACATATCCTCAGGGACTAGCGGGTGAGACACCTTCTGGTTTTTCACACAGCCTTGTGTAAGGGTAGATGTTTGTTCACCAGTCTTACTTTGCTCTGTTTGTCCATTGATGGCAGCACAGAACCTGCTTTCCAATTGTTGATCATTTTTATTTATTTCCCTCACCCACGCCATCATGTGCTCCATCTTCTTAGCAAGATCCAGAACTTCCCCGAGAATGGGGTCTGCTTTGGTCCAAATCTCTTCTCTTGTTTTTTTGTCTCATATGTTCAACATGAATTGATCTTGCAAGTGTTCATCGTGCAATGTCCTAAAAGGTAATATCTTCCACAAATGATGCCTCATTTTGTTTTTCAAAATGAATATCTTGTTTCCATAAAATAATCTCATAGGCATTTCAGAACTCTCCACCACCACTTTCCTCCCCAAGTGGCCCTGTTCTGTCCTGAGTAGGTTCAGGGAGACTTTCCGTATTCTCCTCCCTTCAAATCCCAGACAATGCATAGCGAGAACATGACACCAGTCAATGCTATAAGACGGTCCATGGATTGCCAGGACAAAGTCCTGAAAATTCTCTTTCTATATTTCCTACTTAACTACGGGTGTTCCAGGGTTAAGAAGAATCGGGGGTGGCAGGCTACCTACTCATAATAGAACTATTAGAAGACCTATATCTGTGCAATCTCTATGCGCCTGTCTTTAATTCTCCTGGTGTTCATTCCCTTCCACATACACAAGCACAATGTATTGATAACAACATACCTGCACTTCCAAATCTTGTTACTAACAAACCTTCAAGAGGTTGCAGTCCCAAGTCTCAAAGTCCAGGGCACTGCAGAAGTCCCCAGCAGTCTCCTAACCGTGCCACAATGTAGTGCATCTCCGTGTACACAGGGAGCGCATTCTTTGTTGCTACACCGATGTCCTCGCTCAAGTGTCCTTTCCTCTAGTATGGTGGAGCAAGAGAGCACCGCCAAGCAAGGCAGACTGCATGACGAGACAACTATCCAGGCCCGGCAGTTCAAGAGGAGGAGAAAGGCGGCGAATATCGAAAGGCTGACAAGCAGAGACACGACTTTGCCCCTTCCGACGCAGACCCGCGAAACCTCCGCAGAGGAGATCGTAAGACAAGGACAATATCCCACGTGTGCTGCAGCAGATGTCAACGGTACAAGAGCATGTTGACGCAGATAAGTGAGAGCAGGGGAAACTCCTGCTACCGTGGTACCGGTTTTGACTCCAGTTACGAGGAAAGCCAGGCAGTTCATCACAGCCGATGAGAGCCGGGCTGTGGTGAATGAAAGTCGAACCAAGTTTAAAGAACTGTAAAGGTGTTAAGGGGAGACCAGCTGCAGAGGGAACAGGAGGTCAAGCAAAATCCCTGTACGGTCGAAAGCCTTTGACATAAAGAACTTTAAAGAAAGCAAGGGAAATGAATCCCGCCACATGAGAAAGGGAAGTGAATACCGCAATCTTTGAAAACAAAGTAAATGTGAAGTTGGCAAGAGGGAAGCCAGAAGAGGGATGCTGCCGAGAAGGGGGTGAAGTCCAAAGTCCCAGGATACAGTATGTTGACAAAGATGAACCCGGCAGAGGGATGTCTACTGGAACTGTTTAGAAAGACGTTGAGGCAAAAGATATTGCAGGATAAGGGAAGGAAAACACCCCTTGTCATCTTGAGATCCAAGCCCGGCAGAGGGAGATTCAGGGTAACACCCAAAATATATGTAAAGCAGAACTTTGTTGTTTTTTTTGGTAAATCTATCAGGCCCTCGGGACCAGGAACCCGCGAACCCCAAAGGCCTTGATATCGATAGCAACTGTTTGAGGTGTCAGCACCCAGAAGAATGGGACCCAGGGATGAAACCATCAACCAGAAGTATAAGTGAGGGTTTGGCGCCCAGAAGAGGGGTAAAACCATCACCTAGAAGTATAACTGAGCGGTCGGCCCCCAGAAGAGGGGGACCCAGATGTCACCCAACGTGAACTGTGGAAACGAACTTTCAATTTGTTAAAGGATCTTTTGTTTTGTTATTAAGTACGTCAGGCCCACAAAGGCAAGATACTTTCAAGGGAAACAGGACTTGGCCATCGTCGGTCCTGACAGCTGCAAGTCGATCTTTCAACTCGTGCTGGGAAAGCTTGAGTGTGTGCTGTGCTCCAAGATCCCATCGTACCCTGTGCACAAAACGTGGGGAAGGGAGTCCCAGATAGTCGCGGCTTGCTCCCATCTTAGATGTAGGTTTAGCATAGGCATTTTTCCACCATGTATAATAGTTCAATAAACACCCTTGAACTGTGATCACTTGTGTCTGTCTTTACTGTTGCCACCATGAGTTCCTTAATTAATGGGTAAACAAGCCCTCAGCTACAACCTCCTCCTCACTCCATCACCATCTCCACCTACATCCAACTGACCCTCCCATAACATTCTCTCCCAATTCCCATCTAGATTGGAATATAAAGGTGTGATGCTGCTGATCCACAGCATGTGATAATTCTATTCATAAACATATTCAACAAAGGTAGCAGGCGCCCCTCTCTCGGAAGAACAAGGCATGATAACCTGTTCAGTGGTTGTCAACGACATTGAGAGTTCGCAGCCATCTGCTTTTTGCTCACTGTACCTTTCACAGATGGGAAAAGCCATTTGCATATCAGTCTTTGTCCTGCCCACATGGGCAGTCCAGCACCGAAATGCTATGGCAATTCCTCTCTGAACAAGAGTACCACCAGCAACCCCATACACGTGTTTCAGCCTTGTTGGGCATTATCAGTGAGGTGAAGCTGAGCCTCTCTAGGCACAGTGAGCAGGGAGTCCACGTCTGGTTGCCTCCAGCTAACTCAGGGTGACCAACCCCAAGTTCCTTGCAAATATTTTAAAAAAGGTAGCAGGCGCTCCTCTCCAGAAAGAACATGGCATAATAACCTGTTCTGAGATGAGAGTTTGCAGCACACGCTTTTTGCTCACTGTACCTTTCACAGATGGGAAACATCCATTTGCATATCAGCCTTTGTCCCGCCCACATGGGCAGTCCAGCACCAAAATGCTATGGCAATTCCTCTCTGAACAAGAGTACCAACAGCAACCCCATACACGTGTTTCAGCCTTGTTGGGCATTATCAGTGAGGTGAAGCTGAGCCTCTCTAGGCACAGTGAGCAGGGAGTCCACGTCTGGTTGCCCCCAGGTAACCTAGGGTGACCAACCCCAAGCTCCTTCAACAAAGGTAGCAGGCGCCCCTCTCTCGTAAACATATCCCACAGTCTAGTCCAATATAACACTAGTGCCACTGTACCTGGGAGACAATGTTGGGAGGTGGAAGCCTTAAAGGGCAATGAAAAAGTCGTGCCAAAACAACAGGTGAGTGCCAGTTTCAAAATAAATTATCTTTAAAAGGATTGAAGGTAGGTAGGTACAAAATGTTTAGGGGTACTCTCCCAATCCCACCAATCTATTGGTTACCCTGAGCAGGGGAATACTTGGCCATAACTTCACAGATCAGGACCAGACAGGGCAGAGTTAGGGAGTGGACACACGAAATCTCTGACGGGAGGGAGGTTGGAAACAAATATGTAAGCCCTCCCACCCCCTGGCGAACTCTGTTATTCAAATGGATCGCTCATTCGGTTCTCAGAATCGCTGGGCCCATTTACTTCTGTCATTGGTCCAGTCACATGGGGTCCAAGGGAGGCAGGTGTAGTGTCTGGTTTTGGCTTCAAAATAGATTCCAGCTATACTGTGTTTTTGCGCTGCGGTAAGACTGTTCCAGATGTCTTCAAGCAATATTATGCAGCCACTTCTGGACGGCAGCCACAGCAGGCCCCACAATGACAGGAGACCAAGGACAAGACAGACGGGCAGCACTGAAGAACACCCCAATCAAGGGGTGGCAAGTAACACTCATGGCCCTGGACAAAGCTGGTCAATCCACAGAATTACTCTGGGACACCTCTGAAAGCTTCTGGTTGTAGGCCTTTCATCTATTACCCCTGATTAGTTGGTCCCATCAGCCCAAAGGTCTAAGCACCGCAGAGTCTTTTCTGGACCGTTGCAGAGAGGCAGGCATTTGCTGGAAGCAATGCTGATTGTCCTCAGCAGCAGTTCTCCTGGTCTTCAGCCCAGTGATCTTCTTCACCACGGTTTTGACTACAGTGGATGATTTGAGAACAGCTCCAAGCCTCCTCCTTTAGCCAAAATTCAAGCAGGTGCCTCTGCCAGCCCAGCAATGGGAAGGATCTGCGCCATTCAATCTGGGAAGGGCTGTCCAATCCTGGACAGCCTCTTGCCCCACATCTGCCCAGCAACAGACATCCGCTGCCTGGAATGTGGATTGGGGCAAGACAGTCCAGCCAAGAATCAGACACTGACACTCTACCTGGGAACTTCAAGCTAGGGCCCGGCAAAGGGTTAACCAATATGGCATTTCCTGTACTTCGAAGGCAGGAGAAGAAAGCCTCGGGGAAAGATGGGCAAACGACAGGGTGAAAATTTGTCGCACAGACTGAGTATATGGTTCTTAAAATGGTATTATTTGGTAAAGAAAAAAAGTGCACTTGAGTAAAACTAGAAAAATGGTAAAAAATAGGGGCTGCAACCAGCCTGTCTTGGACACATCTTAAAAGTAACAAAAATGTTAAAAGGGAAAGAGATGCAAAGTACCTCTTCAGCACCTCACTGGGAGGTGATGTGAGTTACAGTAATACAACAAGGAATGCTGGGAATAGGACACTGCGCTGGTGACCATATGGGCTTACGGAAAACGTTACCTCCCAGAATAAAGTACATGTTTCAAGATATCACAAAAAGCAGGGGGAGGTCCACTGATGTTAATGGAGGTAAAGCGACATTACATTTTCCTAACTCCCTGCATCTCATATTATGGATTGTCAAGGATTTGTGACTACGGCGACACCAAACCCTAATGCTACAAAAATTTACATTTTCAAACATCTGATTTAAAACTAATTATTATTTTTATCTTCTAGGTGACAGTGGGATTGCGTTATAGGTGTTGCAATTATGGAGGTGTGATCTACGCATTGTCCTAACTCTGTTTTATCCTTACATTCTGGATTAAATAAGATGAAGCCCATTTATAAAGTCAAACAACTAAAAAGTGATGGATTTCAGCCATGTACGCTATCAGGACTTGCCTTGTGCACCTTTCCATATCGTTGCTTTTTAGCCAGTTACGTGTCATCTCAGAAGTAAAACTACATGAAAATGAGTGTTGACCGAACCACACAACAGAGCAGTCAGGGCAGAACTGCACGTCACTTCCTTTCTTCACAGGAGAGATGCGCTGAAGGCCGATGTCATGGAAAACTGCCAGGAGGGTTACACGTGTTTCAACTGTGGCTATCTTCACTGTTGATGTTTTCCCCCCAGCTGCTTTTAACGATTTTATTTAATTATTTTTGAAGAGGGTGCTCCCCCACAACCCCATATGTGACCCATCCACACCCCCACCACCTCACCTTGCCACCGACAACCCCAAATTCCTTACTGAAACACAGCACTTTAAGAAAAGAAATACATCGGCCAGGAGGAATTCCCAATGCTGACAATTCAAAGGTTTGCCTTCCACTATGTAAGACCCCCGGTGGAGACCATGCACGGGGTCTCGCGGGACTCTCTATCAGCCAGTCCCTGACTAGGTCCCAACCAACCGGACAAGGTGAGTTTTAATGAATGTCTTTATTCACCTCACAACGCTAACTGCCGAACCCACGTGACCCCCCAAGTCCCGCCCCCTCCCTAACCCAACATCACTTATCTGTAACTTAGCTAGAACTGGTGGCCGCCCACACAACGATGTGGTAGAGGTGAAGTTGCTCACGGTACGACATTCTCGCCCTCTTTTAGTGTACAGCATCACCTGTGCCTGCACCCCATCTTTTTATGCAGCTTCGTTGAAGCTTTCTGGGGTAAAGGAGATCTTGGGCGGGTGATCGTTCTCCTCCGCGGTGTGCCTCTCCTACAGATTGTTCCCCATATACTTGATAGGGGTCATCTGAGAGCGAACCGTCTGTACTGTCCCCTGAACGCTCCCAGCTCATAGGTGCGAATGCAGAGAGTCTCTTGAATTGGGATGAGTTTCTCGTTATGGACTGTTGGTGATCTCCGCCCCTAGCGGTTGTCATGGTGACCTTCTCGATGAAACAAGAGGTCAGAGGGGCTGACGCCGGTGGTGCTGTGTGGAGTGTGGCGATACTCCTGTAGGAGCTGATATACCGCCTGCTCAAACGGTTTGTGAACTTTGGCTGTCAGCAAAGTTCTCTTAATGTTGACCGTAAACCGTTCGACAATCCCATTGGCCTGGTGCCATTGTGGTGTTATCATTCGGTGTTGGAACCCCATGTATCGTGCACAGTTCTCAAAGTCGTGCCTCGTGAACAGGGACCTGTTGTCTGATTTTATGACCTTCCGTATCCCGTAGCTAGATAACATTCAGTCTTGTGCTGGGATGACACATGTCGCTGCTGTGGAGTCAATGAGTTGTGCATCCGGGAACCGAGAGTGTTCGTCAAGGAGCACCACTACGTACATTCCATTTCTCGATGGTCCAATGAAATCCAACGCTAGTTCTTCCCAGACACCTCCTGGAAGTGGGGACATCTGTAACGGATTTGGGTGCGGCAGGGGAGCCACCAATATGCACATATCACACTTGCCAACAACCTTCTCCACCAGAGCGTCCAGCTTGGGGAACCACACCTTCTGACGTAGAAAACATTTTGTAGAGACTACCCTCCGGTAGCCTTCATGTGCCAGCGTGACACCGCGTTCGCACAATGACGATGGGATGACAATTTTGCAGACTTTCATGACGATGCAATCGTTCAACTCTGTTAACTTATCTTTCACCAGTTCTAATGCTCGTATGTCATCTTTCACCACCTCCTGTTCCTGCCTTGCCCGATGTTTGATGTGAGCAATCTTGTTGGTTCAGATGCAGTGAGTTACTATGGCGAGAGCTTTGTTGTTTTCCGATTCTTTCCTTATGGTGGCCCACTCTACAGGCAATGGTTGCATGTGATGGATGACATAATTGATGTAGGCATCAGCAATAGACGGACTCACTTGAGGCGGACCCGTGGGGTGTCTTGATAAGTAATCAGCCGGGTTGCTTTCTTCCCCTGGGTGATGTACAATGTCAAATTTTGTAATCTTGCAGTCGTAATCCCCGCCTGGCTATCCGAGGGGGCATCCTCGCCTTGGGGTCGCCAAATATCATTAGGAGAGCCTGATGGTCGGTGATGAACATGAATGCCTTACCATACAGGAAAAGGTGGAAATATTCACAGGCCCACACCACTGCTAGGCTCTCCTTCTCCGCCTGAGAGTATGCCTGTTTCATAGTTGTGGGGCTCCAGCTTGCATATGCCACTATGGGTCTGCGGGTGGGATCTGCAGGGTCGCATTGTGTTAGTATGGCGACAGGGCCGACAGGGTTGGTGTCTACGACCACTTTGCTCTTCCTGTATGCATTGAAGTAAGCCATGTACTCTGCCTTGGCAATGTTGTAGAGGATGGTTTCGAAGGTGTGTTGGCAGTCCGTAGACCAGTTGAATGGTTGGTCCTTCCGTGTGAGCAGGTGGAGAGGATTGCTGACTGTTGAATAGTCCTGTAGGTATCTGGAGCAGTAGCTTTCTAATCTGAGGAAGGAATGTAGCTCTGAAACGTTTTATGGTGGCTGGGCGATGTTGATGGCTGCTACCTTTTCGGGATCTGGTCTCATAACTTTTTCAGAGAATATGTGGGCGAAAAATCTAAGAGACCATTTTCTGAATTCACACTTCGCTCGGTTAAGTGTAAGTTCCGCTGCTAATAGCGCCGAGCATACTATGTGTAGGGCTGCATCATGTTCCTCCTTTGACTTGCCATACACTAGCACGTCGTCCGAGTAGTTCAGGCAATTTGGGACATGTCTGATGTCCTTGTGGATTTCCTCTTGGAAGATCTCTGCAGCAGACGAGATGCCAAAGCTGAGCCTCTTGTATTGGAATAGGTCCATGTGGGAGACGAATGTGGTAATATATCTGGACTCCGGTGCCAGAGTTAATGAGAAAGTCTAGTGGCGTGTCATTTACTTATTTTGTCAGAACCGGGCTATGCTGGGTTGCAGCACTGTTGTTCAGTGCCCACACATACCCCTTTTTCTGCTGGTTCACAACCGATGAAGGCGATTCGCTGCTTGATGGCGACTTCATTTCAATGTAACGGATGTACCGCCTGCACTCACTGCATCTGGAGCCTTCGGATGGCCTGTATTTTTCTCGACAATGTTTTCCAGTGATCACGCTTGTCTCGTGGTGCCATTTCGAGTCTGTGTCCGGACCACCTTCACGGGGGCTTGTTGGTGCTGCCTTTCTTTGTTCTCTAAACCTTCTTCGGCTGGTAGGATAGATGGGTGCATTCTTGCACATGGTCCTGAAGTGGTCATCACCCCGCATGCAGCGCATTTTTGTCCCATTTCGGGACAGTCTCCAATGTGAGGGTATTCGTACCTGTACCTATAGCACGTGGCATCGGTTCGTCTGGGCAAAAGGTTCGGTGTTGTGTCTAGTTTGTTGACAGCTTCTTGGTTGGTGGTCTTTGGCTGTAGGGTGACTTTACACAGGTAGTCCAATTGAGATTCTACTCTGCTTGCATGCGTGCCAGGGCGAGAATTTCTTCCAACGACAGCTGTTTCTGTAGGAGCTTTTTCCGAAACCCCTGGGAGTCACACCCAGCTGTCACCTGGGACCGCAGGGCCTCATCATTGCAGTATTGATTGATTTCGCAGTGTTTCAGTTTGATGCACAGTTGCATTACAAAATTGTCAAATGACTCCCCCCTTCTCCTGACGTGTTTTGTGAAAGACATGCCTTTTCATAATCAACATGTATGCGGCGTGAAGTATTCTGATAATTTGCTATGCAGTTCTAGGTATGATGCGGTGTCCCCTACAATGGTGCTCTTTACAAGGTTGCCGGTCCGGAAACAACGGTGCCGGTAAGCTTACCGGCACCGTTGTTTCCGGACCGGCAAATTACCAGTCTGTGGGTGGGTGCCGTACTGCCCACCAGGGTCAGACCTGGCAGGCGGAACGGCACCCGCCTGTAGACTTTCACGGAAGCACGGGCACCGTTATTAACGGTGCCGGTACTTCCGTGGTCCCCACTCCCATGGAGTCCTTTTGGACTCTATGGGAATGGGGATCATGGACTTACCGGTCCACCTCGGTTGTAATGCCCTGCTGTGTCCGGCAAGTAAGGCGGCCGTAAATCATTACGGGTCCGGCGGCTACCTGACGGTTTTACCAGCACGATTACTGCTGGACCCGTAATGAGGGCCAATATCTCTAACGGCTGGTCCCACTGCCATGGATAATGTGTTCTTGAGTCGGGTGTCGTCGTGAGTCCGATGGCGCCTATGTAGAAGTTTAAATTACGCAGCCAGCTCGCCCATCTGGGGCCTAGGTTGCTGGTGTCTCGTATGTCAAAAGCATGAGGTAGGTGGAGTACTTGAGAACCACCGCTCGCGGGGCGAGCTTGACTTGAAGGGCCGGTCCCAGACGTGGACGAGGCTTCTTCCTCAGACATGGTTTGCTGTTGGGTTCCTCTTTGGAGCATTGGCGTCAGGTACCATGGGGTTGGAGGGCACCTTGTCTGGTGCTATGATCTGCGCTTGCTGGCGCGCACATGTCCAGTCTGGACGTGATGAGTCCACTTTATTCTTCTGCCCTCATCAAAGACCACTGGATTTGCCCTCTCTAGGGGTTATTGTCGGCTTTGATCTTGCCACTAGGGTCTGTATACTTCAACAGTGATACCGCCCCTTTTGGGATGGTACCAATATTGCTGTGTGGTAGCTACTGAGAGGAAGTCCCAGTAGTTATGTCTGATTCACAGTTTTACACATTCGCGTTTTGGTTGGCCAATTTATATGCTCCAATTTCCCATGTGGCATGTTTATGTCTCTGTGCCCGTTTATTTGCATGATTTCTTCTCTTCAGTCCCACTTCTAACCCACTAACCATACAGAAAAAATCTTGATGCATGAGAATGCTGGTAATAGTGGTAAAAACGGTGGTATTTTAAATAAGTCTTGTTTTTAAAATGCCACCTCCCTACGAGTCGGCGTCTCATGGGGAATAGGGCTTCATAGAAAGTACTGCTTGGGGTACATATGGGTATTACTCTCTATGTACCCCAGGCGGTAATGATCTAATGCTCTACCAAGTTTTAATTTGGTGGTATTTTCACAACAAGTTGATATTTAAAGTAGCAGCTGCTTACACAGTTATCCCTATCCTCGCATGGAGGCCTAGGGTCTTACGCTGCACACAGTCTCTGTGGTGCCACTTATTATGCAAGTGTTATAATGACCATTTTTTACTTACTTTCCAATGGATCCTCGACTTCAGTCTCAATCTGTTTTAAAGTGCCGTCCTTCATGAGTTTTTCGGTAAATACATCAGATGGCACCAGTTCTCTCACTGTCTCTCCATCATCTTCTGATTTCGCGAGCCATCGCTCGCAAGGGAAGGTCACCGTTTCTGATCCCTGGATAAGCGACAAGAACACAGAAATAATTCAGGCTTAGAAAAGTGGCCAACAGGAGCTGGTCTTTAGCAACTATTAAAAACCTCTGACATATTTTGATGGACAGGCTTCTTACAAAGAAAAGGAAATTACAGTGCCAAGCTCTGGAAGAAAGGTTTTACCTGATGAATCGGGAACGTTATTATGAATACTGTGAAGAAAGGGGTTGTGTGTGTTTTTACTTGTTTTACAAATTTGAGCTAAAAATTCCACTGATCTGTACATTATTGGTTTTCTTTATAAATCGGTGTTTTAGTTTATGTAATCTGCACAAATGTATACAGCAGAAATGTGAAGTTGAAAAGTGTTCTACTCCAGTTTACGTTTCTCTAATGTTTAGCAAGGGTCAGTCTCTGCAGAGTTAATTCCTGAATTCATGTTCTACTTTTTGGATTTCCATGCCATGTCCACGAAATAAATTACTCGGTGGAAAAATTACTTTGACTTTTTACTTTTTTGTTACCATTTTTTACACGGGGGATACCCCCAAATGCCCCCTTCCCCCCTTTTACCCCTTTAGACCACAAATGTATATATAACTTTGAAGTAATTGCCACAAAATGTGGAAACAGGAGACCCAATAAAGATTGTACATAAACAGCAATTACCGATATTTGCAAACCTTTATTGTGCATGGTTCTTCGTATTTTTATCAACTTCTTTTTTTAAAGTGGTCATTTTGGTCATGCTCTTTTTTTCGATCAGAATTCGACCAGGTTCTTTTTACGATGCGGGGTTCCCCACCATTTCCCCCCCCTTACTACCACATACCCCCACTGTCCATCCTCCTACCATCACCCTCTACTTCCCTACCCCACCCATATACCTAAAATAAATCTTGTACAAAAGTGAACGACGAAAGTTACCACTTTAAAAAATAAGGGTAAATAATATACCTTGCTACAAAAATCTCTTGCACAGGAAAACCTTACAGTTGGATCGAAACACCGGACTTCATGAAATACAGAACTTCCACACAATCATGAAGGAGGAGTTAAAAAAAATATTCTGCAAGCTTCTTTATTATTCAAGAAACCAGCAAAATCTGACTGGAACTTTGTAACTGTGTCATTCTTCCATACATGAATGCACCCCTTTTTGATTATCATTATTGCAGGAAATACCTACAAACCATATCACAAACTTTGATCTAATTGTCATGTGAGAGCGTGGAAATCAAATTTTGGCTGCAAGAGAATGTTCCTATGGGAATTCACTCTAAAAACAAGACAACAAGTGTCCTATTAGGATGTGTAGTTGCCTCCCATCAATTTCACACAAACCTTCATGACACTGCTCTATGAGCAAGTCTATACCAAGGAAAACCACTTTAGGCTTCAATGCAGCATAAGGTGGGAAGTGTCTTTGAAAGAAAAATTATTACAGCAAGAGATACAACGTGGGGTGCCAAGAAATGGACAACAACCACTAAAGGAGTGACTCATGGAGGCAGCAGGTAAGTTCTCACGAGGTTCCTTTATTAAGATATCCACGAAAAAACGGAGTGTAAAAATGACTGCATCTTTCTTTTTGTGTAGAAATATGGGGAGATACCCCCATTACCCCACCATACCCCAACCTTAACTATTTCCCTTAACCCACCCCTCTATATTTCCCAAAAATGTCCCCAGAATTGTAAAAATAATGGCAACAAAATGCGGCCATTTTTTCATTCGTTTCTTTTCTCGCGTTCATTTGTACGGATACCCCTTTATTAAGATGCAGGCTGCACGAGGTCAGGAACAAGATCGGTACATATCAGGGTAAGTGGGTACAGCATAGGAGCCCACAGGCTTCCACCACCCAGGCTCCCATCTCCAACTGCCTGGGTGCTGAGCCCCTTTCACACACAAACATTCTCAACACTCTTCCGATGATATCACTCGCTCAGGCATCCAGAAGGCATGAACCATGCAAGATGGCAACAAACAGCAAGCTGGTCTAAGGTTGAGAAGTGGAATAAAAACAAATACTTAACGTGAAGTCTAAGACATACAAAGAGCGTTTCTGATAACCACAAGAAAAGGAATCCCTTCTCTTTGAAGTAGACAAAAAGTCAGGCATTCAAACCAGTTAGGTAAGTAGGCAGGCTGAAAGGAGGAGCTTTCATGCAGTGATGGGATATGCCAGGGTAAGAGGCAATACGAGAGGGTGTGGATGGCCCAGGTTGTGGTGGGGAGACTGAGGGTCATTACCATTAAACCATAAAGACCAAGGACAGCTTTCCAGATAATCCCATGCGGCAGAGGGGTGAAACCCCATTACCACTGTATTTTTACCATTTCCTCAGCAGCTGAACCGCAAGTATCCAGCTCTCCACAGTATCTCATTCTAAGGTGGAACGATCTTGCCTATAGCTTTTAAAAATAAGGAATTCAGTATCCCAAAGGTTTTGAAGAATCCCATATGCATTTCATTCCGTTTGGGGAAAACAGGTGTGATTTATTTCACAAGATTTGAAAACACATTTAATCACGAAACTCCAATGTTAAAGTGTGTGGAGGATCTCAAAATATAAATGCCCTTCGTTACTCTGCATTTCCCCTTATCCACGAACATAAATATCAAATTAAAGATGAAAAAAGCTAATTGAAAGGGCTTTGCTCGTGCACTCCATCCACTCGGACACTGTTAAAGGTGGCAATAGGATGATGAGGTTTAGCAGGGCCACTAGAAAATGTGTTTATATATCTTTTTTAATAGCCATATTTATCCTGAGTAGCTATAGCAGGCAGATCGTCCTGTATTGGTTGCCAAACTCTATTCATGGCTCTACGTCTGTATTGTGTATTACCTGCTTTACCCTTCGACGAAAATACTCATCCTTTACACAATACGTCCCCTCATGTGAAACGTGTACGCCTTTATGACTTTACTTTTCTCCGAACCTCGTCCCGTCCTCACACCATCTGGGACTCTGCTACAGTATCGCAACAAACTGTTCTTCAGTCCCCAATCCACAAGATGCAACGTTATGGATTATTGCTACATGCCTTTGCCCTATCGCTATTGCCGGATCTAGGTCCGCCACCTGAGTTGACTACATCGTGCTAATTGGCGTGTTCGCTCCTCACCTTCATAATCGCACCCCCGGGTAATAGTCACTGCCTAATACAACTGCCATACTGTAGTTAGGCTCATTACTTAGGAGTGTAGGCTCACTGCATTATGAGTGCCTTATTCAATAAACAGTTTATACTGCACAAACAATTGAACTTGACTGCCTCTCTATGGCAGCCCTACAGTCTCAGCTTTGTTTGGACCGTAATAACCTATTGCTATGCAATGTCTGTACATCCCGCTTTCCCTACTCTTTCGTCCGCATATGTGTATAACGTGGCCTCTTTACCACTTCCGCACCTTCATATACTTATACCCTACTGCTATCTATGTAATTTCATGTTTATTAGACATTTCTCATGGAAACACATGCTTGACCTCCGTAGTTTGTTTGTTAGCATATACCTTCTAACATACTCCCTCTTAAGAGGCTACCTCCCCTATGTATTTCTTCTCTCTTCACCTACCGTAAATTTTTTTGATATAGTGTTGTCCTTTGGGACCTGATGTAGCTCCTGCTACAAGAAGCTAGCTTTCACAAGCATATATTCTTGCATTTATCATGTCCTCATATGTACCTGATGTAGTTCCCCGCAACAAGAGGTGTGCTTGCCCAAGTATATATTCCTTGTACCGATCATGCCCTCATATGTACCTGATGCAATTCCCCACAACAAGAGGTGAGCTTGCCCAAGTATATATTCCTTGTACCCATCATATCCTCATATGTACCTGATGTAGTTCCCCACAACAAGAGGTGTGCTTGCCCAAGTATATATTCCTCGTACCAATCATGTCCTCATATTTACCTGAAGCAGTTCCGCGCAACAAGAAGTGAGCTTGCCTAAGTATTTATTCCTCGTACCCATCATCTCCTCATATGTACCTGATGTAGTTCCCTGCAACAAGAGGTGAGCTTGCCCAAGTAGATATTCCTTGTACCTATCATGTCCTCATATGTACCTGATGTAGTTCCCCGCAACAAGAGGTGAGCTTGCCCAAGTATATATTCCTTTTACCCATCATATCCTCATATGTACCTGATGTAGTTCCCCACAACAAGAGGTGTGCTTGCCCAAGTATATATTCCTCGTACCAATCATGTCCTTATATTTACCTGAAGCAGTTCCGCGAGACAAGAAGTGAGCTTGCCTAAGTATTTATTCCTCGTACCCATCATCTCCTCATATGTACCTGATGTAGTTCCCTGCAACAAGAGGTGAGCTTGCCCAAGTATATATTCCTCGTATGATCATGTCCTCAGCTATACCTGATGCAATTCCCCATAACAAGAGGTGAGCTTGCCCAAGTATATATTCCTTGTACCCATCATATCCTCATATGTACCTGATGTAGTTCCCCACAATAAGAGGTGAGCTTGCCCAAGTATATATTCTCTTCACTTATTTGGCTTCGTATGTACTTGGTTGTAGCTCCCTGCTTAAGAGGCAAATCTTTACCATGTATGTAAATTCCTGCACTGCCCAGGTCTAATGTACACCTGGTCTGTATTGGTTGTACTGCACTTACTGTAACCATATTATTAAATTACGTGCCTAGATGCCTTAGAGCTTTGTTTGCTATTCAAATAAAAAACGAAACCAAACTATAAGTACTCTCTAACTGATTGACCCACATATTCATTTAATCTGGCATGTAGGCGGCGTAACAAATACATAAGGAGTATATACTTTGCTTCCCTATAAATATGTGAAATTGGTTAAAATTGGGAAGGTAAAGGAGGTGGTTGTGAAGACGCTGCATAAACGGGAGACTTCCCCACCCCCCACCTCCTGGTGTCAGAATTATGGGAGATAAACTTCAGTGGCAAATGATTTTTAAGGGAAAATGTTTCCAGATGTGAGTCTGTCACAAATAACACAATTGTTGAGGCATGCTTTTAGGGACAGTGGGACTACAAGCCTGCCTGGCTGGAGACCAATGCAATGAAATATAAAATGTTCAGGAGATGTACTCGGACTAGTCCATAAGAATTGCGTCCTCACCACTGGTAATGCTGGCACACCACCACAAACCCAAAGACACGCCAGATAGCAGCAGTTTATTTCTATTTCTGCATTAATGCCAAGGTGATAGAGGTTCTGCCTGAGAAAGTTCAGAGTAGGTATCCATTCGCTTTTATATTTTAATGACCGTGAAATACTATCACTAGAATTTTGGACACTTTTGCCTAGTCATCACAATTCGTGTTGATTCCGGTTGAAGTTAGCAAATAGCGGGTAGCTAACATTAGCGATCTAAGCTACCAAGCAGTGCAGCCAATCAGGATACAGAGAAGGCCAGCTATACCCTTTTATACAAGCCCATTTTCTCTACCCTCAACCACCATGACCTTGCAGAATGCCTGCTCCACGCTCATACCTGAAGTTGTTACTCCTTTTTCATGGGTGCATGTCTGGCCTTTCTTGCTGCACTTTGGCCCCGTAACTAAGTCTGACGGGACGTTATGGGCTGAGATGTCAGGTCCACCCATATATTATGTGGTGCTTGGCTAAATCACGTTGCATGGATAGCGGGTTGTAACTTCTGGTACATGTCCTCATTCCAAGCAATCTGACGTCAGTTTGGTTTAGCTTATTTACTTATATAGCGTACCTAACCCAAGGGTATCTGGGCGCTCATACTTGCATACATAGTAGGTTTCAGAGCACAAAAACCTGTAATACAAAATGTACAAAGTTACACGGTCTTGAAAACAAGTAATAACGAATATCCAGGGGTATTAAGACAGGCAAGTTCTGCCTTTACAAAATAATTAACAGTCCACTTGTTAAGCAGCCCCTGTGCTTGCAGGGCTATAATAACCAGTTTGTTGTCTGACCGCCCCCTGTTTCCATGCTTATTGCCTCCTCCCGCTCCATGTCACTGAATTGTAAATTCATTTAGCTTACCTGCCTTATGGGTTCCTCATCTACTTGCTCTTGTCTGCTGCTAAACTGTCATTCTAGGTGGCGCCATTGGAAAGTTAAATGGCACCCTTTGTAAAATTCCCCTTGCTTCTTTTATGGGTTCCATCTTGGATTGTTTTTTTTTCTTTAATAAATACATGGTTGCCCAAAAGCACATTTTCATGAAAGGGAACTTTATTTAAATGCTATTAACCCCGGGAACTTTCTGCAGTGTGATAATGGCAACAATGATTCGGGCAAGCAGGCTTTACCTGCTGTCAGCATGTCTGTTGTCAGTAATGGCCCTCGCTTCACTTGTGCTGTTATCAGCCCGTACGGCCTGCCTGGTCATTGCCAGCAAATGCTAACATTGAAGTGCCAGAGAGTCCAGGTTGTACAATGTGGCAGAGGATGTACCACACCACTATTACCAGGATTCCTGCTGCTAGCCTGGCAACATTCCATATGAATGTGCGTTGTCTCCCTTGGCCACCATAACAACTTGAGAAATCTCCAGTGGTTCAAGTAGTTGATGCAACTGTATTTACTCATCTGATGTTTATCATCCCCGATTGTGCCACATAATTGGCTAACATCCCGGTTAACAGGGTTTTATAAAAGGGGTTATTGACCCTTATCCATGTTTTGCATCGTTGCTCTCTCATCAGGCCCATAACTCGGGGTGTGGGTCGATAATACTTGTTGCAGAGTTCTTTCTCTGGGGTTAACACCTGTTAAAACAATATAGGTGCCAGTCCCAGGATATCTAGAATCTCAGGCTGAAGCAGTGGAAACAACATCTAAGCAGTGGGATGAATCCAATGGTGTCCTCACTCTTTTCCCAATGGTGAACTCTCCCCATGAGGCCAAGGCACGGCAGCCGCTACCTGATCCTGACCCTAGGGGTGGCTATATGAGGGAGGATCGCATGGGGGAGATAACCTCAGAGAGAGTAGCAGGGCATTATCAGACAAAGCATGGTATTCCCCTTCTTCTCTTGAGGATAATGCATCCATAACCAATGCCTTAATGGCTTATTGTTACACCTTCCCTCATCTACCTAGGAAGGATACTGAAGACTTTCTAACAAGAACTGTATGTAAACCATCAGAATCTGACTCGCCCTCTAAGACTTGTGAAAACATCTTCTCAGGCTCGACTTACAAGTAATCTAGAGCTGACTTGCCTTTAAAGAACACTTACCCAGACTTTACATGTGAAACATCAAGAAGGGACTACCATTCCCATAACCACAAGAATACTGGGATGAGGAAGATGATCTGAGTAATGCAGAGCAGAAATGACCAAGAGTACAGGCTGTGCTCTAGTTGTTGTGAGTACATACCTGTAGCCGGGAGATTCAATCAGCAGCAAGAGCTGACTGGGGCATGCTGCTGGAGGGAAGAAGCTGCTTCTCTCAGTATGGACCGAGAGACTGCGGGGCTTCAGAGAGTACTGTGGAGCCCTCTGGCGCAAGAGGAGGCAGAAGAGGAAGTCTGACTGTGAGAGGGAACATGCTGCAGGAACACCAGAAACCAATGCAGGTCTCCAGGGCATTCACAGGTGTTAAGGTGCAGCATTTACCTTATCTAAGCCTAACGCGAAGCTGAAGAGCCCAGCAGGAACTGTGAGAGCAGAAAAACAGAGGAACGTAGGCAGCAAGATGGGAAGAGACGCCAAACGACACCGGGGCATATTGGCAGAGATGCCAATGGGGAATAATTGTAAAGGACGCAAACTAAGTGCTTGAAAGAGGAGGAACCAGTGAACATTTTGTTAAAAGGGAAAACAGGTAAAAAGTAAGAAATACACATTTAAGAAAAGTCCTGGCAGCATAGTGTACCAGGCAGATACAGTATTAGAGAAAGCAAACTCAAGAAGATATTATGTTTTGAAGTGTGTTATGTTATGTTATGGAAACATGTTAAGCGCTCAGTCACCCAAAGGTATCATGGTGCTGGGGAGAGAGAGGTCAGGATCCCACTGCAAAGTTACTAAAAGAGATAGGTTTTTAGAGCTTTCCTAAAAACGAAGTGTTTTGATACATTTTTCAAAGGCAAAGGAAGACTGTTCCATAATTGAGCCGATGTGACCGAGAATGCCCGGCCTCCAATGCGGGAGCAGCGAATTGTGGGGACGCAAAGCATATTACTGAAGCAGATCGTAGATTAACCTCTAATATGTTATTCTTCATAGATTTGGTGTGAAGAGTGGGCATTGGTTGAAAAATCACGTGACCCACCTTTCCATTTGGCAAAAGTCTTCGGATCTCCACTCTATCCAGGTGCCACCCTGCCTGAAGTCCTTTATCATTGTGTCCAATGCGAATCTTCTCAATAGTGTCTCCAACATCTTCCAGCTGCAGACAGAAAAGACAGACTGTGCATAAACCGGGAGGCTCTGACGAGGTGGCAGCAGCCACATTCATTGGAGTTGCAGACTCCCCATTTATTGTCCACATTATCATTACACAATTGCTCCAAACCAAATGGAAAGCTATTTGTTTGTTTATGAATAATAATAATATAATAATCATGAATAGTCCCAACAAAATAGCACCTGATGCACACAAGAGTAAGCGACAAAGGTAATTTAAGAAATTTTTAAAATTTGAACGTGAAAGGGATGGTAATTTTAAGGAACTACAATGCAGATTTAAAAATACATATTTTGTAAAGATAATGGGCCACATTCTGAGTCGGGCGGTCGGGTAAAAAAGTGCTGGTATCCGAGGATACCAGCACTTAACTGGACCGCCCGACTACAGGAGTGTCAGTGGGGCACATGAGTTACTTCCAGCTAAATGCTGGAGGTAAGCCAGGTGGCCTACCGGCCAAAAAAGCATCCTGTTGGACTCCATGAATGGGGATTTACACCGCTCCGCCGGCACCCGTAATCCCATCGGCAATGCGCCGGACTGGATGACAGTAAAGGGAAGTACCAGATGCCGGTATCCTGGCAGCTCTACCACCAGGATACCAACATAATCGGAATGAGGCTGAATGTTCTGAAGAGGTGAGATGTTTGGAGAAAAGTTGGAAGACAACAATTGATCATGAAGTTTTTCATTTATTCAAGTAGACATTGAACATACCACCACTGCACTGGAGAATAACCATAAAGCGCCTCATGATGAGCATGGTAGTAACAGTTAAAGCATGTGGACATTTTAATACTTACAAAGTTTAGTTTTGGCTATTAGATGACTCTTAAACGCTAACTGGGGTGGGGGGGTCATGGCATGTGAGGAGATACGCTAAGTTTGTGAGTGTTTTCTGGAGTTTTACCCACCCATTGACTGCCCATCGACTTGCTAATTCCTATAGCCTACCCACCCAAGACCTGCCCTACCCTACCGGATTCACATCCTCCTGGGATCTATTTGAGCTAGGCTAGCTCTGCCAAGCAATAACATAAAACTTAGGCCTGCCAGTGTTATTTCTAAGCAATCTGCTGTCAGTTAATGTTTTACTAAGATACATATATGCACTGCTGGTGCATATATGTCTTAACTAAGTGGGCCTTCAGCACTTGATTAATATCATTCCTTGTACTGAATTTGTGTTTAAAACAACTGACAAAGCAACATATTTTCACTTTTGCACAGGTGTGGTCCTTTGCCAGGCACGGCTAAGGCATGCCTAGGTAGTCACACCATTTACCAGCTCTTGCCATCTTATGCCTACCTAAAAGTCAAAACCCCAGTGCTTATCTAGTCACTCTCCTTTTCCAGGTCATGCTCAAGCCGGGTGAGGAGAGAGACTGGACAAATGAAATCACTCATCACTATGGTAAAGAGGCAATACTTAAAATAAAAATCAATTTCATGTCATTGTAATTGTAGAGTCCAATTCATTCTATATTTGAGGTGAGTTTGATGCTTATTTGCACGTGTGATATCTAGTGATAATACCAGTAGAACATTGAAGCTGTGCTTATTAATGTACATATAATCTCTCAACGCTCATCGAGGAAAGAGAAAGGTAGTAGCTTTGACCCTTAATGAGAACATCTGTATTTTGCCTACTCTGTGGGATCAGATTGTGCGCAATACATTTAAAAGGTAGGTTGCCCGATGGATGGTGGCAACGGCTTATACCCGCTGTTTACCAGATGTGGAATCCCTTTTGTCACATTGTTAGGAGTAGTATGCAGATGCAGATGCTGATTATGGACATAATGGGGTTCAGAGGAGCTATTCAGTTTACTTGTGACTTGACATGTTAGAGACTTGCACGATGGCTCAGATCTTTCACCAGTGGGTATCTATCTGGCCCAATTAGGTTATTCCATAATGGGCAATGCAATGCCTGTGCGTACAGAATTAAACATGGGGTGCTAATAGTACTACTAGTAAAAGCAGGCATGCCCTGCTCGGCAAAGCCCTGAGTGCTCGGTGCACGTGGCTGTGCTCTTTACCCAATAAATCATTGGACTGACTATTCAGTCTGGAAGGGACTCTCCAGTGTATTAGTGCCATTTAACCCAAGCTGTTTACCAGCAGCCTGGAATGAGTCTGTGGGGTTTTGATGTAAGAAGGGGCTGAGCCAATGTAAGCTTGGAATTCATGTTACACGAGTCAGGCATGACAGTGTCACATTTTATTTGATGGTTCCAGGTGCGAATTGCTTTTTACTGGCAGAACATTCTCTTACTGTGCTGTGACCATTGAAGCGGAGCAAGTGCCAAAGCAATGAAACAGTAAAACATCTCTTTACAGAATGTAAGAGTTTGGGATCCTCTTTCACGGACTGTAAAAAACCTGGGGGTCCTGATGGACAATAATCTCACCCTAGAGCTACAAGTAAACACTCTACTCAAATGCTTCTTTCTCCTGCGAGCGGCAAAAGGGTCCTACTGTTCCTATCATTTGCCAACGAAACAACCACCGCTCTCATCATGACCAGAGTAGACTACACCAATAGCCTATACTTGGGTATGCCTGAACGACTCCTAAAAAAACTACAACGCATACAAAATGCGGCAGCCAGATCGCTTCTCAAACTACCCTGAAGAGAACACATCGCACCTGTGCTAAAAACACTACATTGGCTACCAATAAAACAACAAATAAAATTCAAAACAATGTGCATCGCGCACAGAGCAGTACACAAACAAGGCGCTGAGTTCCTGAGAGACAAATTACACCTACATCAACCAATAGGAATGCTCAAATCAAGCAACGATATCCGGTTGGAACCGAAACTCTACAATAAAAGAAAACTCGGAAGATCTTCTTTCTCTCACCAAGCTCTGAAAAACTGGAACGACCTACCAAAGAACATATGCAACACAAGAAACCACCTACTATTCAGGAAACCTCTCAAAACCTGGCTCTTCACTTCATAACTAGAAGACCGCCCACAGGGACACACACAACTAAAACAACGATGAAGAGACATATCCCGATCCACAGCTAGCAATCAACTGGGAAAACACTCTAAGGAAGACACTCTACGACATACGAAACGACTAACCGAGAGATAGCCATGATAGGACACTAAAGACCGAATACATAGCAAACCAAGACGGAAGTACTAGGACAATTCATCAATAGCACCCTGGCCTTAAACCACTCTTAAACACTAACGGACCCTTGTCATGATAGATAGCAAGGGAATGGGGAACACTCATCCCTCAGCTCCAAAACCAGAAGGGAATGAATAGACATACCCAATCACACTATACAAAGCGCATTAGGATACAGCTGGGAGTGCGCCGCGCCACCACACACAAGCAACAACCAAACAATAGATTTTAAGGAAGACACTCCATGACATACCGAAAGACCAACTGCGAGATAACCATGATAGGAGGACACAAAGACTGAATACGTAGGCTGACCAAGACGGAAGTACTAGGAGGACTCATCAATAAAACCCTGGCCCTGAACCACAACAAGCTCCAACAGTCCAATGTCACAAAGATAGCAAAGGAATAGGGAGCACCCAACCTCAGCTCCCACAACAGATGTAGATGAATTAGACACACCCAATCACAGTATACAATGCTCATTAGGATACAGCTGTGACCGCCCGCACCATCACACACTCCAGTCAGATTGCCAATAAGAAATCAGCAACAACCCCATCCACAGGAATTCAACTCCAATGGAAGAAGAATTACTAGAACCAGGATACAGACCCCACTAACCCAACTTTAAACTCTCTCCATACCCAACCCACCCAAAACCATCTCTCACCCAGCAATCCACGTACACTTTACCACACTGCATCAACAACACATAAATAACACCTACAGCACACAAGTTCTCGCCCGGTCGGATACTCGCACCAAAGCTCAGCGCACTGTGTATACCGAACTGAAGCCACCAACAGTACATCACTTCTCCCACTCTCCTACTCTCCTACTCCCCCGCCACCTGACTAACTCTACCTGCCCTCCTTCCTGTTTACAGATCCGCCAGAGCGCTTGAGGACCAATTCTGTTTTTGACGGTGCACTATATAAGTACCTATAACATAACATAACAGTGAAACTATCAGGTCCAAGGAGATTTGGTGTTATTGTTTGAATTCCCCATCAACCTCCCTACGCATTTCAATTTATCGTCTATGGCTCCTCATTGAAAAGTACTTAAAAGTTTTTAAGTAAGTAGATTGAATTTTAATGTGTTAGTTGAATGTTGTAATATTGTACTATTGTATTATTATTTGGTGAATTTTTCCTTTCTTCCTTTTAAGGGGAGTACGGTTTATTGTCAAAAAGTCGTAAAAATAATGTCGAATAGCAAAAATGTCGAAAAAAAAATGTCGAATGTAAAAAAGTCGAAAATACATACATATAATAGGAAAAGTCATAATTTCGAAAAAAAAAATGAAAACCCAAAACACTCTTTTTTTTTTTTTTTTTACCCAGATAGTAACATTTATTATGGGGGGGGTCCCCCCCCATCCCAAACCCCTACCCCAACCCCCCCACCCCCCATAGATATACCTTTAATTATTTAAAAAAAATCTTTAATATAATATTAAATAATTAATTAATTATTTAAAAAACCATCCCAAACCCCTATCCCCAACCCCCCCCATCCTCCCCATCACCCCCACCCCCATGGAAATACCTTTAATTATTTTTAAAAAAAAGTTTAATAAAATATTTATTATTAACACATAAAATCGAAAAAAAGTCGAAAAAAATTCGACATTTTTGTAATTCGACATTTTTATTTTCGACATTTTTTTTTCGACATTTTGACTTTCGATATTATTGTATTCGACATTATGACTAGATACCGGGGAGTACATGTGTATATGTGAAAGCAAGTGTGTGTGCAAGTGTGATTCGGAGTACAATATATATAATTATATATATATATATATATTCTTAATCAACCCTTAATTGATTGCTATATGTCTGCATATATATGTTATTATTTGTATGTATTGTGATATTGTGTTGTGACATGTTGTGTTATTTTTATATCACTGCACATATGTACATATATATGAAATTAATTGATTGTATATGATTGAAATTGTAAAAGTCATAAATGACTATATACAAATACATTTTATTATTATTACTGAGCTCTGTTGCGGCACAAGCGTAAGGTACACTTCCAGTATGCTCGACTGCTGTCTTTTCCTTGAAAACAGGGCTATTGCTTGCATCTGGTGCAATAATAACATCAAGCAATTTAGAAAGATTTTCAGAAATGAATTCTTTTATGTTGAGCATTTCGGGGGCAAATTCAGCAAGTACAATGCATTAGCATGTCACCTATTTTCAGATCTTTACAAATCAATTCGAATTGCTTAACAATTTCTGTATTTCTGAAACTTTGTCACATGTTTTATTTTACATTTTAATGTGAAGGGCCCTGAAGAAGAGCAGACCCCGTGAAACATGTTTCATATGTTGTTTCTGTGAAACAGATTTGAACAGATTTGACATAAACCTGTGAGAACATCTAAATAACATCTTGAACCATGATTTCTCTGGACATGCGAAGACTCCAGCAACCATTTGCAATAGGGTATTCTCTATGCACAACCTATTGGACTTGCATATAGATGGAGAGTCAACACTAAAGAATAGGTGACACAGATTGCAGTGCCTTTCATTTCCAAATATATATATATATATATATATATATATATGTATTTGAGGTCCTATTACCTCATTGTACAAGCACATTCACTTCAGCAGCATCTCACCTCAACAATAAACTGATCCACTGAGTTCCTCTCGAAGTACAAACGTCGCTCCCGCTTGTTGACGCACAGGGACTTCTGCTGAGTGCACAACCCGTCTCTTCCGTACAGGACAATAAAGACATCTGCATCCGTTCCAGCTCCGAATTTATCACTGGTGTAGACGGTGATCTCGTAAGGCACAACTGGACAGAGGGAAACATAATCCAAATGAGTAGCGGGCAAAACAGTAGGCACAATCTGACCATTATTAGACCAGCTCACATACGTGTATGATGATAGTATAGAGCTTTTGCATGGTGTGACGAATCATCTTCCGGGCAGGGCTGTCACAAGATGTGGTGAGGCCCGGGGCAACACATTTGGTGAGGCCCCCTTACAATTTTTTGCACTCGGCCAGCAGCGGCACATCCGCAAACAGGAGACTCGAGAAATCTACCCTTGAGTTTGTGTGCAGGATCCCAAATATGGTTTATTACTACAACTCCAAATCAACTACAGCAAAGTTAGATTTCTCTACTGAAGAAAGGTTCATGCTAGACTAACTTTTTTATCATATGAATAAATATATATAAGATGGCATGAGCTCTCCACTGCGCCACCTCCAATTCTCTGAGGGTCAGTCACTTTTCCAAGCAAAGATTGCAGGGCAGATCTCTTTCTTCGGCTGGGGCCTCCCTCTAGAAACAGCCTCCCTACCTCGCTGAAACTTGAGGAGAACCATCTCTGGTTCCGGAAGCACCAAAAGACCTGTCTCTTTGCTTCGGCCTTCTCTCTTCCTCTCCCTTGCTGATCACCTGCCTGATCCATGAACTGGTCACCTGGTCAAGCTCTGAATTCGGGCCCAGGTCCCTGCCTGTCCTGTTGCAATCCTGCACTGCCTCTTGGCTCCCCTGCACTTGTGGTCTGTAGCTGTAACCCTACAGTCCCCGCTCTTGTTCGCCACCAGTTGGCTGCACTTATGAGTACCCACACTTGCCACCCGTTGGCTTCACTCTTGTTTCTCCTTTGTTACTGCACTTCTGCATCCTACCCCACCCTCGGCACTTCTCCCCTCCCCCCTTCCCTGATCTTAGGCGATCTGAATGACACAAGGCCTAGTAAGATCTGTTTTTTGTCCTACTCTTATGTTTCTCCCTCCTTGCCTTGTCGCGCCTCGAAACACTTGTGTACAGGCACGTTATAAATGCCATATCATATCATTAAAGAGCACGTTGCCCCTGTGTGCGCATTAAAACACACATCATACACAGTGACAAATGATGTACAGTGGAGGCTGGTACATTTCGGAACTTAAGAGGCTTAAATGTTTGTGCCAATTAGGCAGGATCAACAGAGCACAGTGAGGGAGCCCAAACCAAACAAGGGTTGCTTGAGGGGGGTTCTCACTCCCAAGAACATGTTTGAAACACTGTGTTTAAAAGAATGCATTTTACAGCACTTTCTTTGCAAAATTGGGTAGAAATCCATACAGTTTGCAATTGGTTTTGTATGGAAGCACATGGAAATTCCCAATAGATACAAATCACAAATTGTGCATCGGAACATTTTCCAATACATTTCATGCCGCCTTTCCACGCGAGATATGCTAATATAAAAATATACATGCTGGTTGTTCTAATTATGTCGATGCAGGCTGCATCAATGTATGCCATTATTACCATGTACGGACTCCTAGCGAGTAAAAATGCCATGCCACAGAAAGTATATCCAGGCTGACTGTGTACCATAAGTGTTATTAATGGCTAGATAGGCCTACATTTAATGTGTGCCAATTTAGCCAAGTAGTATGTTTGCTTTAACCTTGATGCATAGCTCTGTGCATCAAGGGTAAAGCAAAAAGAGCACTGGCAATGCTAACAGTTTGGGCATTCGTGTAGGCATGGGAAAGGCACTTCTCTATTGGTATTAGCTGGCCATTGATAGTGCCAGTGCAAAATGGTTTGAGTACCTGAGCAGCTAATAGCAGTGCCTTTTAAATGCTTAATACTTATACACAAGCTAAAATGCTTATTCTTAAAAGAACTTCAGCGAAAGACACGCAGGGTGTTTTTAAATTGAGTGGCCAAAGGCAGACCTAATTAAGACATTTTTATTACACCAGTTACGTGTTTACAACTCCAATGAAGTCATGAAGTCTCAGAAGACTCCTTTGAGGAAACACTTGCAGGCACATTGAGGGCAACGTTTGATGGCAAGGCATGTTTAAAGCTAGCTCAAAGAGTTCCGGTGAGGAGGGATTTTGGGTCGGGAGGGCAGGAACTGGGTGAGAATTGCCATAGGGATTAGCATGGCCATGAGAAGTCATTTCACTGTTAGCACCTGCATTCATATCCATACATTTTTAGGTAATTGAAATCGTGATTTGGGGTTAGCACTTGGATGCTAGGGGAGTGATTAGAAGGAAAGTGGTGACATGAGACATCTCATTCTCACAGCAGTCCTTAAGTGTGACGTTTCAGAAATGAAGGCAAGAGGTAGCTGCTTGTAACATTGAAGCTTCACCAGAATAGCCTCATTTGAAATGTGGAAAGATGTTAGGTTCCCCCAAACAAGGAAGTTTGTCCCTTCCTCACAGCCTCTGACATTAGCACCTCTCCCAACATTTGAAGTGTTAGTCCCTCTTCCCCCCCTGACATTTTAGCCTAGGTGCACCTCTGATGCCGTGAACCCACCCCTTAATGAAGTGGCCCCCCACGGCAGCTGCATTTAGGGGTGGTGCTGAACACAAACTCACAAAAAACACTTTCACCCATGCATTCATCCACCAGTTACACAACTCCGTACATACATGTATACTCCTCTCCCATCAGTCAGCGGGATCACACTGACAACATGAACACACTGGCTGGCAGGAGAGGACTCCTCTCCCATCAGTCAGCATGGTCATGCAGATCAACGTGAACACAATGACTGACAGGAGAGGAGTCCTCTCCTGTCAGTCCGCGTGGTCATGCTGAGCAACGTGAACACACTGACAAGATAGAACCTCTCTCCCATCAGTCAGCGTGATCATGCTGACAACATGAACACACTGACTGACAAGAGAGAACTCCTCTCCTGTCAGTCTGCTGAGCAACGTGAACACACTGACTGACAAGAGAGACCTCCTCTCCCATCAGTCAGCGTGATCACGCTGACCACATGATCACAGTGACTGACATGAGAGGAGTTCTCTCCTGTCAGTCAGCGTGGTCATGCTGAGCAACGTGAACACACTGGCTGACAAGAGAGAACTCCTCTCCCATCACTCAGCGTGGTCACGCTGAGCAACGTGAAATCACTGACTGGCAAGAGAGAACTCCTCTCCCGTCAGTCATCGTGGTCATGGTGAGCAACGTGAACACACTGACTGACAAGAGAGAACTCCTCTGCCGTCAATCAGCGTGGTCACGCTGAGCAACGTGAACACACTGACTGACAAGAGAGAACTCCTCTCCCATCAGTCAGCATGGTCACGCTAAGCAATGTGAACACACTGACTGACAAGAGAGAACTCCTCTCCCATCAGTAAGTGTGGTCATGCTGAGCAACGTGAACACACTGACTGACAGGAGAGAACTCCTCTCCCATCAGTAAGTGTGGTCATGCTGAGCAACGTGAACACACTGACTGACAGGAGAGGAGTCCTTTCTTGTCATTCAGCATGTCCACGTTTTCAGCTGAATTACGGGAGGCAGCAGAGCTCACTTCTGAGCCCTGCTGTCTCCCATTATTTTGCTGTTTGTTGCGGAGCCAAACGGCTTCGCAACAAACAGCAAAATCATTGCAGGGGCAGAAAGGAGACAGCACAGTCCCCCATGTGAATAAAGGACACGGGAGACTGTGCTGCCTTCCACTTAGCTTCAGGGTGCTTTGCAGGCTTCTGTGTCACAATTCAAGATGGGTGTCAGCTGCGGGTATCAGGCAGCAAGACAGTATGGTGACCAAAGCTGGACGAACGGCTGCAGGTTGGCCTACATGGTGGCTTGGCGTCAGGTGTCGTTGTCTCAGTGCTGATTGGCGGTTCTGAAGCACTTGTCTAGAGGGTGTGCATTGTGCTGGCAATTAAGCCATTTTTTTTGCTTCAATGCGTGAAGTAGCACTCCCAGATCTGCCCCTACTCCCCCTCCCCTCCCCTCATTTGGCTATTTAAAGCCGTTCCATCCATGTTCTGTGGGAGAGCTATTGAGGATTCAACGAAGGCGGGATGGTTCGCGCACAGACTGACGGTGAGTTGGGATGCTGGGCCAGTTATTTGAACATCTAGAAATCGTCTTTGAGCAGTCATCTGTTGCGAACCAGGACACAATTGGGGGGCCTTTTTGGAGTGCTAATTTAGGCGCCCAATTAACACATTAGGCTTCCAGAGCGGCTGCAGCAGCTAGTAGCACTGACGTTCTGCTGGCAGCTATGTCTGCCATTAATCAGCAAGGTACACACCGATCTCGGCTATATGCTGAGAATGATGCTAGTTTCCTACATTTTCACTCTAGTTGCCAAATATGCATTATATTGGTCGCAACTCTTTAGCATTTGCTACTGCAGCGGCTACATTGTCTTTATTATTAATTTTAGCATTGCTTTTATTAGTTTCCTTAGCATTGAAGTAATCTGTTTAACATCATGGGGCGAGCGATGTATTCCATGTTGGAGGACTATTTGTCTCGTAACCCTCTATATTGACTGCTCACACAGCCTCTTTATTTATCTAATTATTTACGTTACCACAGCTATCTGCGCACGTACCATAACGCGGTGAACAACACTAGACTCCAGTAGGACAGACCTTTTCAGATGCCTTATTGTGACTGGTCGACCGCGACACAATTGTGCGATTGAACTCCTATGCTTGTGATTCGTTCCCAATTTAGGTGAGCTCTAATGTTTGGTTTTGCGTTTACCTTTTTTTATTGTCACATTAGGAAGGACTGCCGTATGGCGTGCACCCTTGGTTGTTGGTTTTTTGGAGTGGATATCAGCTACTGATGATCCCTCCTGTATTACAACATGTTCCTGTCTCTCCTTTTTGTTTTTTTGCAGTTCTACTTGACTGAGAACTTGCCCTACAGGTCCATACACATTTCCCAGGATGTACATTCGGGAACAAGTGGCCAGTTTCAAAGTTGAGATATTGGTAAATTTGATAATTTAATTATTGAACCATGTTTTCTCCCATTATTTAGTAAGGAGGTGTTTTTCCGGACAGTGTTCTATGGGGGCGGGGAGGGGGTTATCCTGTTCGTCAATCACAGATCAGTATGTTTTAATCATTATGCCCTCTGTTTTCTTGATTTGATTTAGTTTTGCAGGTCGATACACAATGTATCCTCGGTGTTGTTTTGATTATGTATTTACTGTTTATTATTTGTTTTTCCCTCTTTTTTGTTTGGTTCTTTTAGGTAAAATTATGGATTCAGTTTGCATAATTCTGTATTCCTGTGTGTATTATTGCCTTATTGCTACATTAAAACCTTCAAGTGGCAAATATTCCAACGGGAGTGCGCCGTCCTGAAGAAGATGGGCATCAACCGTGAAACAGCCTAGATGCTCCGCACCATCGAAACTACTTCCTGTGTATATGTCAGACCTAGTGTATATAGTAGGTCATGACAGTACAGTAGTCGACATATGGCACCCCTTTTTGTAATTAGGAACTACTATTGCCTTGTCCATATATTTTTGGGGTTTTCTTTACATTGTTAAATGCGGCCATAGCCTCTGACCACCAGCCGGGTGACCCTCTTCAGCCGACTTGAGGTTCAGACAGCTTGGCAACATGAAGTTAATACTGACTGAATTTTCAGTCTGGTTTTATATTGGCACTTTGTTTCACTATGCACTTTATTCTACAACAATATGCTGCTATTTAGAGATGAGCTCGTAACAAAATTTAAAATTTAATATGTATGTTTTAAACAAATGAAATTTAAATAAAATATTCATGTTTTTCAATTATTGTTTGGTTTATATGGCCTGATCTGTGATTCCGAATTTCGGGGGCCCCCTCTCTCCCCAACCCATTGCCGGTCACCACTTTAACTTGAATTTTGTTTCCGCTGACACACTCTCTGTTCACTACCCCATGTGAATAAAGGACACGGGAGACTGTGCTGCCTTCCACTTAGGAGAGGGGGCCGCGAGGCCCCCCGCCAGTGTGAGGCCCGGGGCATTTTGCCCCCCCGCACACCCCTCGTGACGGCCCTGCTTCCGGGCTACCAGTGGTCCAGGGGTGAATATCGGTTTTTAAAGCATCAATCAGCCCCACTCCCCTAATACACCAGAAGGGATCCGAATAGATTGGAATAACAAGCAAAATGTTCAATTTTGGTAACATGGATGAACATCAGGCTTGTCTCCGAAAGGTTGTAGCTCATTGGTTAGTTGCAACACAGCAAAAATACAATTTTTAACCAATGATACAAGGAGTGTCCAATCAAGGTTGCATTAAACATATCTACTTTATTAATAACAACAGACAGTCTAACAACACCATGAAATACAACTCACCCTTTAAAGGAATACAGAGGACAGAAAGTTCCAAAGATGGAAAAGGGATGCGCTCTGGATACTGACAGGAGGGTAGTCGGTATGGTTAGTAACCACAACAGTTTAATGTTTCCTGGCTTTAGCACAAAGGGAGCAATGTGTCTTAATATGTCTCTAGGGGCCCTCGGGGAAGGACTAGGGGGATAGAACCACAATGTGTCTTGTGCTGTAGGTATTCCTGTTGCTCAGCAGGGTCGAGCCGGCTTCAGGGTGCTTTGCAGGCTTCTGTGTCACAATTCAAGATGGGTGTCAGCTGCGGGTATCAGGCAGCAAGACAGTATGGGGACCAAAGCTGGACGAACGGCTGCAGGTTGGCCTACATGGTGGCTTGGCGTCAGGTGTCGTCGTCTCAGTGCTGATTGGCGGTTCTGAAGCACTTGTCTAGAGGTGCCAGATGTCTTTGAGCGACTGCGGCTTGACAATGGCCAGCGTTGCAGTCAGTTGGGGGTTGAGAACCTCGACTGGCTTGAAAATGTCCTTTAAGGCGGACGTCGGTAGATGCTCATCGAGGCACTTCTCCCAGCTTCTTCAATGGGCTTGTGTTGTCCTTTAAGGTGTATGGCCCACAGCTGTGGGGTGTGTTGTGGGCAGCTGCCTTGTCCTTGATTGTAGGTTCAGAGACCTTCTGGCACTTCCTATTCACAAAGCTTGCTGCAGAGCCTAGCAGGGCACTCTGTGTGCTGACTGGGTACCGGTTCTGGCGCAGCTGGAGGGTCCTTTGAGTTCTATCTCTTTCTGTTGCCTGGCTGATGTTTAGGGGAGGGATCTTGCTTCCCTCTTTGGATGTCCTGGCCTTCCTTCACTGGTGGAAGATATAAGGCAGATTGTGCCTTCAGCCAGTGTCCAAGGTTGAGCTCTTCTTTGTTACTTCTGGTGAAGTCTTCAGATGATCTGCCAAAAGAGGGGCTCAGCCCTCTTTTAAAGCCACGTGGGCCACAGCGATTGGTGTAGTCTAAGCCTACCTTAATGAGGTAGGCCTATTGAGGTCCCTACCAACAATATCCTGCTTGCATGAGGTCCTAAACAGTGCTTTGCAGCAGGAAATCTAAAGGGGTGAAAACAGGAACAAGGTGTGCCGCAGAAGTAATATGGCGGAATCCTTCTCTCAACAGAAAGAGCTCTGGGCTCACTCCCATGTGCTAATAAATCCCACCCTATCTGTTGTGTTCAAAGAGTCTGTCTGGTTAATGGTCCACCCTGTGTGGTGCCTATTAAAGTAGCAGGTCTCTTTTACAGCTGTGGCGAAAAGAGACTCTGGCTTCTACAAACCACATTCTCTTACCTTATGAATGGGGTCCCCCTAGTGGGGTGGCCTCCTATAAGCAACAGACCCAGACATAACAGTTCACTGCCATCGATACTAAGAGGTGGGAGCTGGCTTCAGGTTGACACTGTTGCATATAAAAAGTTGTTGGGTTTCCTTCTCCTTTGTTATCCTCTGCAGCCAGGCCCTGTGTGGGCCCGTTTGAAGTACCGGCTGTGGGCCTAACAAAAGAGCAAGGCAGATCCATGTAACCTCTAAGTTAATCAGGTTGACCATGGCAGGGATGAAGGCTGTTCCTCCCCCTTCCTGGAGATGATATTGTGCACTCTACGCCTGTCGCATTTCAACTAAATATGAGAGGGTGGACTGTGCCTGTAGACTGTGTCAATGAAAGAGTACACAGTTGTATGCTTTTGTTGTGGTGTGAGCCTAGGAAAATGTGTGTGGATTTGCCCCACACATTTTCCTGAGGTCGGTCTACCATCATTCCATTTATTTGAAAATTATAAAAAGCCCAGGCGAGCGCACGCCCTCCAGGCGGATGGTCAAATTCCTCACACATGGCCTCCGATATATATTCCCCAAGACACACACACACACACACACTATGTAAAAATGTTTGTTTGCTACAAACTTTACATGCTGGGTGAGATCCTGTGCCACACACAAGTCCCGGGGATCACTTCACAAAAATATCCTTTTTTCCGACCACTCTGGACTCCTGCAAGACTGCGCTCATTTCTTACGTTAAATAGAGCTCCTGTGAATGTTCTCCTCCTTGAAGGAGTCCGGAGTAGTGGGGGGAAATACTTTTGCCATGTTTCTTGCATAACACCTCAATTTCAAGTATTTGTATGGTCGAGATGGGGGGGGTGGAATGTAACTTACCTTCTTCTCTGCCATACAAATCCTCCAGCGTTTTCACCAGCATGGATTTTCATGCTGGCGCAAATGCTGCCGATTCCTATGGAATATGGATATATGTTCCTTGCATTGATGTCCTGTTAAAAACAAGAAACGACAAAGCCAACAGTTTTGGCTTGAGGGGTTAGATGAGTGATTGCCAGGTCACTCCATTTTCCAGCTGCTGCAAACTTATGGCCAGGTACTACCATTATATCAGTGTCTAGCAAATACCTATCTCGTACGTAAACAAAAACCCAAACTGTTGGCTTTGCCAATGCTTGTTTTTGCTTGTTTGCGTATACTTTTGCTTTCGGAAGCTTAAATGGCAGGGCACACTTTAAAAAAAAGACGACCACTCTGCCATCCATGACTGTCCTTTACCAGACACCTACAGAATTGGAAAGAATGATCACCTATGACATACATTTTAGCCTTTACCCATACCATAGAAAAAGGGCACTGCTTCATGAAACCCTGTTTCAACCTATATATATTCTATTACAGGCACAGTCATTTTCCAGGCGAACCACCTGACACACTAGATGTTTCCTTTCCCCCTAGTCTTTCACACCCATTAAACGCCCTGCGTGCACTGCCTAAGCCCCCCCTATGACTGAAGATTGCAGGTCCCTGGCTTCTTTGAAGAACTTAGCCCACACTGCTGTGGCCTCCTCCGTCTCATCCCCATCCTCTTGTGGGCACAGTTCCACTGCTCTACTGTGCCTAACTCCCCCCACGCCCCCTTACTCGCCCAGATACTCACCCACGCTTAAGAACTCCGGGGCTTTGGCATAGGCTCACTTAACCACAACACTGCTATCGAAGACGCTGCTAATATTGCTCAACCCATTGATCGCTTTGGTATTGACATCCTTCCATTTGCCAAAATCTGGTCCTCTCACAAGAGGGTTATCCCCACCCCAGCACCAGTACAAGATCCTGGACACCTACTCTGCAGGATAAAAGGGTGGTGGAGTGACCGTGGAGTACCACTTGAATCTCATTATCGCCATACACCAGGTTGCGTAAATGTTCACTGCGCTGTGCAAATTGTGGTGGAACAGAGTGTGAGGAACATGGCCTTAAAGGGGGGGGGCTTTACATCACCTCCTGGGGCTCTCACGGGGTGCATCTGCTCGAGCTTACCAGTTGGTCTCCCATATTTTAATTTTTAAATTGCACACTTGTCTCCTCCAATGTACCTCGCGGCACACAGCGCTGCTTTATAGCAGCACCAGCACTGGGGAACATCAGTTTTGTGATGGGAGACCTCAATTGGTGCATTGCTTCAAGGGAGCTCTGGAGCATAGACTTAATTCTACTCACAAGCAGGCAGCCACAAAGTCACAATGACACAGACTGCATGTTTGGCGCTGTGCGGCCCACCATGATAAAACAAAAAAAAAAGAGGCTCCCAGATAAGTCATTTGGTTTGTCTGTGAGGTCACGCACTGGACGTGTCTATGGCACTATGCGCATGTACTCAGAGGTCTGCGATGGAGCTCATTACTTCTGCGGTATGCTGAATGAGCAACACTGACCGGCGGAGACGGAGGAGCATGAACATCAGTTAGAAGCGGATGCATACAATACAGGAACATCTAGAAGCGGCTTGCAGGATTTCCATAAAGACTGCCAAGAACCAGCCATGCGGATGGGACCAAGTTAACTTCGGTGGTAGTCGGCTACTAAGAAGTATCAATCGGGCTGTGCATGACCCACAAGGTAAACCCTAGCAAGATCCCACAACATGTCTATGAGTGACTGGGTGCCGCAACACAGCATGAGACCCAGTGTCAAATGCTTCTTTCTTTCTGGGGGTCGTGGGGGTCTGGAGGCTTTGCCACTTGTTTTTTAAATCAAGCCAAGCAAGTCTACAATAAATGGTGGTTGAGTAGTCACCATACATATGATCTTTGGGTTTAACAAACTCAAAGATCTGTACACGCAACCAGTTCGGCTCTGAACATTTGGACTATAGATGAGATGAGTGTTTAGGAAGAAGCGGGATTACATCCCTGATAAAGGAGTTTTAATTGTCCGGAATGAACTGCACTTCTTTTCTTTTTGTATTTTATTTTATTTATAAAACACCTTACGCCAAAGCACTGTACATCAAAACAACATGATACATAAAACAATAACAGTGGAAGCAACATACAGTAATGAATCAGTCCAACAAAACAATGAGAAGAGCAATTAAACTGGAGGGAAGAGGGGAAACTTAGCAGTAGAACTGAGAGGGAGGGGGGAGGAGGAGAAGGGGAGGGGAGGGAAGGGGAAAAGGATGAGTGTAGGGAGGGGGGAGAGAGGAAGGAGATGATCAAGGGGTGAGAGGAAGGAAGGAGGGGGTCAGGAGGGGGAAGGGGTTTCATGGCGGTGAATGGAAAAGGAGAGATTTAAGGGATGTGCGGAATGAGGAGAAGGAAGGAATAATGCAGATAGAGAGAGGTAAGGAGTTCCAGTGCAGGAGGGCAAGGAGCTGAAAGGAACGGAAGCAGGAGGGATTACAGGGGGATGGAGGAACGGTGAGAAGGAAGTGGTCAGCAGAACAAAGGGAGTGGGAGGGAGTGTAGAAAGGGAGGAGAGAGGAGAGATAAGGGGGAGCAAGACCATGGAGAGATTTAAAGACTAAGCAGAGGAAGTGAAATTTAAGTTGGGAGGAAAGGGAAGCAGAGATGGAGTCACGGGAGGAAGGACACAGAGGGTACGGACGACAGAATGGTAGATAGATTTGAGGGGGGCGAGATGGGAATTAGGTAGTCCAAAGAGTAAGGAGCAGCAGTAGAAGAGGCGAGAGAAGATCAGGGAGAAGATAAGAAGTTTAGTAGCATGAAAGGTGAGTGAGGGGCGGTCTTTGCGAATGTTAAAGAGGTGGAAGCAACAGGATTGAGAGGTGAGAGAGATATGGTGGGAAAAAGAGAGAGAGGAGTCAAAGTGAATTCCTAAATTGCGAGTGTGGTCAGAGATAGGGAGATTAAAAGGAGGAAAGTGAATGAAAGGTACCCTAGCCTTACCATAACCCATACTTTAACACTTACCCCGGCACTTAACCTATCCACACGACTTACCCTGACACTTAATCTACCCTAACCACTAACCAATTTATTCTTAAATGTTTTTATTGGCATTTACTTTTAAACATAGAATCATTACATTCATGGCGTAGGTCAGAACGATAGGGCTCTCGACCATTCTCCCTCTGTGATTTCAGACCCCAGGTCAGTCTTCCATCTCTCTTTCAGGCGTGCGCTTCTCGGGTTGGGCCTGTCATTTATTTGGCTGTATAACCTCGATGTCGGTTTCCAACCGTCACTAACACCGTGGATCTCCTGTATGAGGGCGTGTGTTTCAGGCTCCTCAGGCCACACATTCCATTTCTTCTTGGCGATAAGCTTCACCTTTTGATACCATAAGAATTGTCCCGGGGAGAGTCCGTCTTTCCCCTGCAGTGATTCGAAGTCTCTGAATAGCCCCTCCTCGAACATATCTCCCCATGTGTAGAGGCCAAAGTTCTCCCATCTCCTCATTGTTGATAGGTCGCCGGGGGCTTTGCATACGTCTGCTAGAATGGGGATCTCCGGTGAATATGAGTGTTGTAGTCCAAGCATAGAGCTGACCTTTTTCCATGCCTGTCGCCCCACCTGTACGATCATGGGTGGGTTAGGTGGCCCAATTCTAGTGTTCCATATTAGTTCTTTGGGATGCATGGGTGTGGTTAGTTGGCCGAGGAGGTTCATCTCGGCTGTGGGTTCGTCACATAGCCACTTGGCAACATGGGACAATTGTGCCGCTAGATAATATCTTTGGAAATCGGGTAGCTGAATACCACCTGTGGCATAGGGTAGTGTAAGGATGTTTAACGTGAGTCTGTGTCTGGTCCTTCCCCAAAGAAAGTCTCTGATTAAGGATTCCAGCTTCTTGAAGAAGGGTGGGGGGATATAATATGTTATATTGGTGAAATAATAGAGGAATCTGGGCAGTATTATCATCTTAGATATTGCCGCTCTGCCCATCACTGAAAGCTATAGTTTCAGCCAGAATTTGATGGATCTACGTAGCCCGGACATTGCGGCCTCTGTGTTGCACTCGTGGGTGGAGATTGGTGTGTGCCTGATGGTAAGGCCCAGGTAGCGAAAGGCCTCCACTTGCCATTAAATCCCGATCTCAGGAAGTTCTTCTGTGCTCTTTCCCCTGAGTCCAGCTAAAGGGAAGGGGCATGATTTTTGTCGGCTGAACTTTATCCCTGAATATTTTGCAAAATTATCCAGGATGTCTAGGGCTGTAGGGGCATTTTTCTAGGGGTCTCGAAGATATAAAAGAACGCCATCGGCGTACAGGGAGATGATGTTGTCTGTTCCACTGATGTTGATCCCCGCGTCAAAAAGCTGCTTCCTAAAATAAATTGCTACTGGCTCCAGACCCAGGATATATAACATTGGCAAGAGCGGGCATCCCTGCCTGGTCCCTCTCTGAAGAGACCAAGCCCCTGATACCACGCCCCCTGTCTTTACTCTTGCCACTGGGTTGTTGTAGAGTACCTTGACCCATCGAATAAAGTGTTCACCCAGTCCAAACTCCCTCAGGGTCTCGATCAGCCACTCCCAGAAAATTGAATCAAAAGCCTTAATGGGATCGCGCGAAAGTACCGCCAGGTTTTCTTTGAATTCCTCTGTTTGTGCCATTATGTGCTGGAGCCTTCTCAGGTTGGCTGTGGCGTTGCGCCCTGGGACAAAACCGCTTTGATCCACATGTACTAGAGATCCTATCACCTTTGAGAGCCTCTTGGCTAATATGGTTGTTAGGATTTTGCTGTCGTAGTTCAGGAGCGCCAGTGGGCGATACAAGTCACACTTTGCAGGTGGTTTGCCAGGTTTGAGCATTGGCACTATGAGGGTTTCTTTCATAGTACCTGGTAATGTTCCAGTCTCAAATGCCTCCGCATAGACTTCGTGCAGTATGGGGGACAAGATCTCCTCGTATGCCTTGTAAAACTCTGGGGTAAGGCCATCGGTTCCAGGGGTCTTACTTGTGGGAAGGGATCGTATCGCCTCCGAGATGTCTTCAATCGTGATGGTCTCTCCCAGCATGTCTTTTTGCTCCTGGTTCAGTGTAGGTAGGCCAACTTCTGCCAAGGTGTCTCTTATGTCTGCCTCAGGAACTTGGTCGCTGTGGGCAATAGTTCCTCATGGAAACCGGACCCTAACCACTAACCAAACCACATCACCAGACATGCAATACCCACCCTGACCCTAAATCTTACCCTAACTCTAACCATAGTCTTTAACTCTAACCCTAACCCTTATTCTTACCATAAGACCTATTCCAACCCTGGCATATGTTGTGGGCATTGGTATAATGCATTGGCATCTAATCATGTTCTTTTTTATGCGCTAACATACCAAACTGATCGCAAACTGTGTGCCTTTAACCGAAAGTGCTGTAATTTTGCCCATTATTTTAAAAAGATCTCTCATCGGCAGAACCGCCCCCGAATCCCTCCTGTTTTGTACAAGCTCAATCGCTGCACTCGGTGGATCACGCGTATTAGGCACAGACATTTATGTCCCTTACATTATAATAATTCACCAGCCGCCATTGGTCAGTTGAGGGTGTTGGCTCCTTGAAGTCGGATGACCAAAGCGGCATTCAGGGTGTTGCTAGGCCAGCCAGAGAACTTCCATTGGTTAGGCGGGCGTTCAGTTTGAAGACCACCATTCTTATGACACATACATGCCAATGGTCCGTTCTGTATCTTGCTAGCACTTTGCTGAGGGAGAGTTTCTCATGAACACAAACTATTCCCAACACGAGTGTCACACACCAGACGTGAAAGAATCTTGAGTCTCAGGCAAACCAGATTTCAAAAACAATATCTCAATGTTGTACTCCCAAAAATAGGGCGATACCTATGCCCAGTAAAAATAAATTTGAACAATATATATATTTGTATTCATTTGTATATAATGGGCATTTTCGCATTTTTTACAAAGCAATATTAAATATTCAACATTTTACAATAATGAAATTCATTGACATTCGATCTAAATGTTTGAAATCCAAACCTACTCCTATATACAAGAGTACTTACATATCTACGACACATTTAACATATTAAATCTTAAGTACAATATATGACATTCGATGAATACACTTAAAAGAGCCACTCTCTTTCATTCTCGTTGTTGGACAATCTGTGCACACTTCTGCCACAGGGCAGGGAGTGCTCTGGTGAGCAGGCAAGGGAGCGGGCCTGGGCTGGCATCACTGCCTTCAGTCTCCATTCCATGGTTGCCAGGGACGCTGTCCTGGTCTCCTGCTGCACGTGCTTTCAATCCATCACTTTTCACTCGGAGAACAGTGGCAGCTCCCAATAACCTTCCCAGTAGCCTAACTTGGTTAGCCCCGGCCATCTTCTAACCTAATTTCTTTTTTATCAGTATTTTTCGAATTTTACTCAAGGCAATAAGGCTGCATTCAATCCAAGTGGCTTTTATGAAACACAACACAGAATAACCGCAGTCCTGGGCTCGGAAAGGTAATCACTTTCGGGCAGAGATGTCCGCGGGCGCCCCGCCACTTGACAGATCAAAAGGGTCAACTCACGAAGCAACAAAGAGGTTGTCAGCACATATGATTGATTTCAAAGGGGCTGCACTCAGAACAGGTGGACGCAAATGGAAAGCATGTATACCGAAGGCACATATTTCGAAACATATATCTTGAAAATCTTAATATTTAATGCAATTTATTTTAGAGGCCGGGTCTCCCCTAGACCTCTGTTTCCCACCCCTAAAAACCCATCCGGACAGTTTCCCCAAAACAATTAACCCTTTACCCCACCCTAAATATATTCGACATAAAGGTTTTCAAAATAAAAGTTTAGATATATGTGGGATTCGATATTCCATATTCGATCTAAACACTGGATACCCATAAGAGTGAAAATAGGGCACTACAGGTAGGCTCATAATGACCTTGTTAAGGTAGTCCTCAAATAAATGAACCCTTCTCAGTAAACATCCCTACAAACAGCAACACCTTTGTATGGTTTCCAACACACAATCATTATCCATTTTAGGCTGTTCTTTGGTATTATTTAATTGCATAGCATTTGTAAGGCACTTAAATGCCACAGCTATGGCCTTGAAGCGTATGGGACCACCATAGCAAGACCGCCCGCCCCCAGCCTTGTATTGGATATTCCTACAGACAGCGCATGATATATGCAGTAATAATCGCAGAGAAGTCTATAGGTGATGAACACTTATATTTATAGTTATCAGATGCCCGGATGGAGTGGGCTGTTTATTGCCTGTGTTCGACACATGGTGACTGGATGGGCGAAGAGTCACTCATGCGCATGATCCCTTCAGTCAATTCAGTGACGCTGCGCGTATCAATGATGCATTCATGGTTCGTTGACGCAGCACCTAACTATCCCCGTCCATTTTGAAGCAGATGCACGCGCTGCACGAATAGCAATATAACCCAGTTTATTCAAGGAGATTTTCAAGAACACTGGTTCTATTTCTGGACTGTGATCAAATGGATTGCAAACATGTATAATGCATGAAAATTGATGAAAGCATCGAGACTGCAGACTTTCTGCTAACTACACTTTCCTATGAAAGTAGTAAGGCATAGAGTTTTAGCATGAGCATAGAGTTGCAAATTCACCCTGCGTTTGGTCGGACCATCACACGATCACCTTCAACATCAAAGCTAACGACCAATGCCCTAGGCAGGACATCGCACCTTCAATTAGTACGAGAAACAAAAGGGACATAACAAGGGAGAAACTGCTCCCCCTCATCCTACCCATATTAAACAATGCCTCACTGCCTCACTGTCATGCACAGACCCCGCAATCCTAGTGGATACTTTCAATGGCACTATGGTCAAAGAGATGAATTCCATTGCCCCAATGAAAAGCGGAAACCTAAACCTTATGCACACTTCAACTCGTGGTTCACGCCACAATTGAGAATGCTACGCAAAGAAAAGAGAAACTCTGAAGCCCGCTGGAAAAGTCACACCTCTGATGCCAACAAGGACAGCCTCATTATAGAATCCCTTAACTAGAGGCAATCTTCCAAGCTAAAAAAGATACCTATAACAAGCATATTCTACAAGTGTAATCCAATACCAAAGAGCTTTTTAAGATACTGAAAGAACTCAAATCTCCAACCGCTCCTCCTGACAGCTGTAGAAAAGACAGTACGTGGTGCTCTAATATACAAAAAGCGCTCCTCGACAAACTCTCAACACTCCAATCCAAAATCAATGCCAAAAAAAGCAGCCTTCAAACTGACTCGCAGCCCAACTCTGCCCTTGGAAAAACCATCCGTATTCCTCACACCCATAAACCCTTCAGCTTTTCACCATTAACTATCTCCGAGGTAGAAAACATCATCAGCAAATTCAAACCTTCCAACTGCCAGGGTGACACATGCCCAACTCCCATCATTAAGAAGGCTACCCATGAACTAGCTCCTTTTATCACTGCCATAATAAAATCTTCATTCAACACAGGTATAGTCCCTGAAAACCTCAAGGACGCATGGGTTATCCCCCGTCTTAAAAAAACCCACCTTAGACCCAGGCATACCCACTAATTACAGGCCCATCGACAATCTGGTTTTCGACCAAGGCACAGAACAGAAATTGCCTTCATCGATCTAAAAAACACAAATTGAGGATCTGAAAGACAATGGGAAGCTGGCCCTCCTATTACTATTAGACCTATCGGCAGCTTTTGATTCGGTTAACCATCAAAGTCTCTGCCAGCTTCTCAAATCTGCAGCCCACTTCTCAGACAAAGCCACCAACTGGATTAGATCCTTCTTGGCTAAAAGATCCACAAGGGTCTTCTCCCCCTCTGTGTCCGCTGAACCAACTCCAGTCCAGTGCGGGGTCCCTCAAGGATCCTGCATATCACCTATGCTACAAAGTGTTCACGAAATCGCTCTTTGATATTCTTGACTATCTGTGTGTCACCTACACTAATTACGCAGATGACACCCAGGTACTCATTCCTATCACCGAAGACCACAGTGGACACCAAAGCATTAAATGATGTCTATCTGGTCATTCCGGCTTGGATGGCTCAACACGAGCTCTGTCTTAATGACGATAAGCCAGAGCTTCTCATCTTGGGCTCCCATCACCGATTTAGCAGATTAGATCCTATCTTCAAATCTTTCATCATTGATGGCAACACCAACAAAGTATCTAATGATAATAAAACCCTAGGCATCTATCTCGACTCTACTTTATCCCTCTCCAGACAAACCAATGCCTTATCTCAGCATCTGCCTACACATCCAAACTTATTACAGCCTGCCGACCATTCCTCACCATGGCAAACTGCACCATCATTGCCTGGACCCTCATTATGTTGAAACTCGACTACTGTAATGCGCTTTATCTAGGGACGAGTCAACGAAACCTAAGCAAGCTCCAGGTCACCCAAAACAACTCCATCAGGGCAGCACTAAATATTCCCAGGAACCAGCACATATCTGACACCAGACTAAGTCTACGTTGGCTCTCAGTAGCCCAAAGAGTCTCCCTCAAAACTCTTGCTCTCACGCACAAATGTCGGGCCACCCAGGCTCCCAACTACCTGGCGAGCCGGTTCACACCCCACACCTCCAGCCATCCTCAGAGAGTAGCCCAAGTTAACTTTTTCTCTCTACCTAGGTTCAAGCTACAGAAAGCGGGTGGGGCCAGTTTCCCGGTCTTAGCCACTAAACTTTGGAACTCGCTTCATAACCCACTTAGAACAGAATCCTCTTTCCACTCCTTCAAGAGCAAAAGTAAACTGTGGCTTATTGCGCAAGACACTAAAAATCTCCATCCGTCATAGCAGTTTTTAATTCTCATATAATGACCTATTACTCTCTATGTAATTGTCCATGTACTCTCAATGTAAAAACACTTTACATTTTTTAAGTAACCGGAATGTATAATCTTTTACTCTCTATGTAATTGTCCATGTACTCTGAATGAAATTACACTGTACATTTTGTTTTAAGTAACTGGAATGTATAATTTGTGTCCTGCTCTTTTGTTTTTAGATGTTTGTTATGTCAATGTAACCTAAGATATGCGCCCAGATGCCTTTGGGCCAGGGATACTATACAAATAAAATAAATAAAAATACAAATGAGTGATTTTTATTTTTGAAACCCAACTTTTCCATGTATAAGAAGTCTTAGTACCTCATGACTTCTACTTTCACTCCCTCTCTGACTTCAACCTGCCCTCTCCCTGGCACAATCTTGCTCTATTTCGGTCTGTATGTTTGGGGTCTATATTAAACCCTATGTCTTTGTTAGGACATACTTTAACAATTGATATCAAAACTGGATGCCATTTCTGGCAAGTCTATGGCTATAAGGCCATACAACCTTTACCAGATTGTTATATCTGTGAAAACATGTATTGTATGGATTTACGCTCTGCACAAAAGTCTTAAGAGGCAGTTCTACAATCAGGCAAGTGCACCAGAAGGTGTCACATTGGCCCTAAAAACCTCTATTCTTGCCTCATGCCAAGGGTAGTTTGTGCCAAATGGCTACTTGACTCGAGGCTGCATACATTCTCGCCTCTGTATTGAAATAATTGTATGACCTTGGACAAATAACCTTTTTTGCCTGTGTCTCCTTTGTCTTCTCTATCAAAATAGAGATTGCTTAGAACATAGATCTATAACATTTGGCTCTCTAGATGTTTTAGACTACAACTCTCACCAGCCCTAGCCAGGATAGCCAAAGGTGAGGCATCATGAGAGTCATAGGGACTCATTATAAGTGTGCCGATCCAGAAACTATTCAGGTAATTCCGGCTCTGGCATTTATTCCGGACCGTCACACTTCAAGTTTGCTGGTGGTGGCCACCGATCTCGCAGCAGGCCTGATCTTCCAAGAGTTCAGGCCGCTACCGGCAAATAAATGCCTGAATCACCGGTACCGTTAATAACGGTGCCGGTGATACAGTCAACCCCATCCCATGGAGTTCTATGGGACTCCATGGGAATGGGACTTACCAGCTCTCCGCTGCCCATAATACCGAGATATCGGGTGGTGCAGGTGGTAAGGCAGGTTTGCCGTTATCCTGCCGAAATTTCCGGCAAACCTATGAGTGCCATGGCCCACAATACTTCGAGAGACACAGCTAGCTGACACATGTCAGCTAGCTGTGCCCTTTGCTGGTATTTCATTTTGTCAGCACAACACTAAGGCATGCATTGGCCATAAGTCCTCCCTTGGTCTGTGAAGTCTTAGCTAGTGGGTAGATTATGTGTACATAGAATGCAGCATATATCTTCTGAGCCTTGTATTACTGTGTCCTTACAAATGCCCCAATGATAATGACAGACATTCCCTAGTTTTGTTTTGAATGAACCTCTTCAATCAAAACCTGAAGTTTCCTAAATAATCAAGTAGCTTTTTATTGATCCATTTGGTATATTTTGTAGCAACATGATGAATACGTTAGAGAAACAGTGACTGATTAAGGATAAGGGTCTGCACAAATATATGGAAACCCACATTTCATCAGCTCAATTAAAGAGAATAATTCACTTCGACTAATCCTTTTCAGAATGCAGAGACAGGAAAACCAAGCATGCTGCCTGGTCTGGATCCAACTGAGGTCTAGCTTTGTGCCGTCGTCGAACAAATTGTAAAACTAGGACATGCAAAATCACCACACAAACCTTCTCAACCTCCGCAGTACTGCCCAGAAATGAGGGAGTGAAGGAAAAATTATGACTCATGCCGTCTGCTACAAAAAACAATGCAAATCATTAACTCCAAATGCACCAATACTCCCTTTAACGACCCAATAGCAATTTCAAATCCCCCCCCTTCAAATCGAATTCTAGAGAATAATTAACCAATTCAGAAATTCAGGAGCCTTGAAATAAGAAATAATGTCGCCTCAGGCTTTCTGTGACATCATTAGCTATTTGGTGGAAAATATTGTCAATGCATGAAGAAATAAAGTCAAACGCTATTTTGGATGAAGTGGCATCTTCCAATGCAATCTCATTCCAACCCATCTCATTCATCAAAACCCCCATCTCAATGTAGATTTGCTCCCTTGGATGAAGGGCACTATTAATTCTACTTAAAAACCACTGGCGTTTGCGGTTCACTGCTGATCTACGCAACTTTGTAGTTTTCAATAAGATTTGGTCCTACTCGATTATTGGGTATAAAATCTTTCAGTTTATAAATGATTCCTGAATTTGCAGTTCTGTGGAGGTCATCGAGGGTGTGCGGTGTAGTGGTGTAAGAGCTGTGGCCAGGTCAGAAGCGGTTTGGAAGGGGTTGAGGAGGTTGTCTGTGGTGATGTGCTACTGGAGTTAGTTTGTGACAATGTATTCCATGATTGCGGCCAGGTATGTCAGGATAGCGATGGGAAGGTATCTCTCAGGGAGTGTATAGTCAATGGATGGTTTTTTGAGGAGGGATGATTTGTCCTGTTTGGAGTACAGAGGGATTTTACCATGTGCGAGAGAGGAGTTGATAGGTTTGAGTCAATGTGGTACCAGGGTCGCAATGCAGTTGGATGTGGCTTTGGGTGGACAGACATCGTCTAGGAAGTGTGTTGGTTTAGTCTTTGCTGGGAGTGTAATCAGGGTGTCATGGTCGATGGGGTAGAATGTGTGTCGTCTTGGCAGGCTTGAGAGTAGGGGGGAGTGGGACTGCAGATGGGAGGGCTTGTCTGATGTTTTGTATTTTAGTATTGAAATAGTCCTGCGTAATGAGGTGGCTGAGTCTGTGGAATGTGTGGGTGGTGGTTTGGTAAGCGACAGGAAGATGTTGACAAGTTTGTGTGTGGAATTGGTGGATTAGAATTATTGGAGGTTGTTGGCTACTTTGGGCCATATTGCATTTGTTTCAGCAGATTTTGTAAGGAGTAACTAGGTGACGGACATTTGGGACCACAAGACCCAAATTCGATTTTGCAGAGATTTCTGTATGGAATCAGAGTGTTGCCAGCTATGTGTGTGCTGTAGGTGATGTGCTTGGTGAGGTCATAAAGGAGTGAATAGTATGGGGATACTATTCAGTATAGGGGTGCTGTCTTGATGGGAACGTCTTGGGGTTAATGCATACAGGTAGATGTTGGTTTAATGGGAGCTGTGGTTTCGAGGAGTGAAGTCAGACTATTCGGAGTGGAAGCTGGGGTTCTGTGTTTGGAGTGGTAAATGAGGCAATGAATGTGGGGTGGTGTTGCGATGTACAGAAGTTTTTTTTTTTTTTTGTTTTTTTATTTGTAATTTACAGTTTTTTTTTTTTTACAAACTTTTATTACAAAATCCTTAGTTTACATGATTAAGCAAACAAGGTGAACAAAACATAACAGAGCAGCCTCCATTCTATTCACTAATCGTCTTCTCTGATGTAGATAGAACACTGTCCAACAGATTTGTAGCTGCACAAATTAGATGGACTGAGTTCCCACTTAGGATTCGCATCCATAAGTCTTCTGGGTTTCCAGTTGAAGGTGCAAACTGGCCCATGAGTAAGGATCTAGTTTCCTTTAGTGATTGACATTCCGTTAGTAAGTGCTTTACTGTTTCGGTATCAAGCCCACATAGCCTACATGAGTCGTCTGTAATATTTTCCATATGTCTCACAAGCAGCATGTTCCGTGACTTGTAGATATTAGTTCGTAGATGGAAAAAGCGGTCTCTATGGAGTCGAGATGGAAATTGACAGAGATATTTTGGTGTATTATCTAATTTGTTCATTGTCGGCCCCAAGTCCATTGCAGTTGCCAACTCATAGTATTTATCTAAGTTTTGTATCCATAGCCACTGCCTCAGTTTTTTCCTTGCAGTTTTTGGCCACTTCAATAGCATCTCCATTGTAATATTTGCAGACCGCGTGTAGATTTTTATTCTTTGAGACCATTCTTTCAATAAGTTGACTTGATTTATTTTCCCATGCGGAGCAAAGATTTTGTATGCAGGTTCCACATTGTTAAGTTCCATCTTTCTTAGCAACGCCATGGATTTCAAAATAACTATGGCGTACAGAGGCTCCACTGCTAGTTCATGGCGAATTATTGTCATTGATAGGTATTTTGGTAGTTGTAACACACGTCACCAAAAAATACCTTCAAGTTTTGTCCAGGTTTTTAAGTCTATGTTCCAGCCTGCCTCTGCACCAAAGGTGATTGTTGGGATAACTTTTTGGAGGTAGAATGTGCGGGCTGGAACAAGCTTGTAGTGCCAGGGTTCGTGTTCGCTTGTCAAGTTCATTAACCCAGCTTCGTTCTCTGATTGAAGTGTTTATTGAGATTCCCAGATAACGGATCACATTGACTTCGTCTATTGGAACCTTATTGATATACCACTTAAAGTTCTTATTTCTTGCTCCCTCTATATGACCAAATTTCATGATCTTCGTCTTTTTCACATTGATCCTAAGGTCATTTGCTTCCATGTACCCTTCCAAGGCACTTAGGAGACGCTGTAGGCCGATTGGTGTTCTGTCGGCTAGCACCAAGTCATCAGCATAGATCAAGGAACGTATTTGATGTCCATTTATTTTAGGGGGAAATTAATGTGTGCTAGCTAAGGCTTCCGAGACATCAGCAATGTACAACTTAAATAGGGCCGCAGCCAGGGGGCAGCCTTGCTTCACTCCTTTATTTGTTGCGATCGATTCTGAGAGATCGCCATTTTCATTAAGCCTTATTCTTATTGTGGTGGATTCATGTAAAGCTTGTATTGGATTTAACAGAGAGCGCGGGCATTTCCATTTCTTTAATTTTGCCCAAAGCATCTCTCGGTTTATGGTGTCCAACGCTTGTTGCATATCAATAAAGGCGAAGTACAGGTTTTCCCTCTTCCAAATGGCTTCAAGCTTCAAGATGTTCACTATGACAAGGTTGTTTTCTATGCCCACTCCTTTCGTGAAGCCGGTTTGTCTGTCGTCATCAATTTTGGGTCTCCGAGCCCATGCTGTTATTTTTTGTTGTAAGAACATTGCAAATACCTTCCCAATAGTGTCTAGTAGAGCGATTGGGCGATAATTGACAGGATCTTCTCTGTCGCCCTTCTTATGTATTGGGACGATAATTGCTTCAGACCAGGAAGCTGGAATTTTCCTTATTTTGGCAATCTCCTTAAACAGCTCCGAGATGAAAACTGACCATTCGTGTTTATGTTGTTTTAGCATCGCATTGGTGATGCAATCAGGGCCGGCTGCTCTTGAGTTTTTTAATTTTGATATTGCACTTGCTATGTCCTCTTCAGATTCGATTATGCCCCAGGCAGTTAAACATGGCTCATTTTTTACTTCCAGCTCAGTTGGTTGTGACGTGAGTAGTTGTTCAAAGTGCCTCACCCAGTTGGCTTCCGATACACCATTGGCCATAGTACTTGCGTGTTTTATACTGCCTTGGTTCAAGATGTTCCAGATGTCTCTGGTATTATTAGTTTTAATCAGAGCTAGCATTGCCTCACCTCGTTCTTGATTGCGCTGCAGGTTGAAAGCCTTTAACCAGTTACGATAGACTTGTTTCCTATGTTTTATCGTAGTAGCTGTATTTGTGTTGCTTCCAGACCTCAGCTCTCGTAGGTCTTTTCTTAATTTCAACTTTTCCTTTCTCAAGGTGCTACTTCAGATATGTAATTGACCATGTTCTTGATGGTGTTGCCTTTTATTTGTCGAGTTAGTGTACGGCAATAAAGCAGTGTAATTTGGTGTTTCCAGGCTATCTTTGGTTTGTGATTGAAAAACAGCTGTGAGGTTCAGGATCTGATTTGCTTTTATCCTAAGTCTGTTGCGTCCGGAATTTACTTCCAGCTCTGTACATGCCGAACCTATTCGTGCTTTCAACTTGGATGCGAAGACATGATCAGAAGAGAGTGATCACTATTGTTTGAGGGAATTATCGACAGGTTGTGAATTAGCTTTGTCACATTATTAGACGTCCAAATGTAGTCTAACGTTTTTTCATAACCCATATTTCGCCAGGTGACTTGTGGCGGGATGTCTCCCTTCACATTTCCGTTGATCATTGTACAGTCTCGTGCCTCCATTGCATCGTTCCATCTTGTTCGTCTGGAAGTGGCTTTACGATCTTCTACTCGGGATACTTCGATTAATTCTTTTTTCTCATTGAACCATGCTAGGTTTAGATCTCCACATACAATGATCCATACATTTTGATGGGACGACTGTTTCTGGTCTATTAATGTTGTTATGGAGCTAATGAATTTGCTACTAGTGATCTTGCTTGGGTTCCAATAGACATTCAGTAGCAATAACTTTTGAACTTTGTCTTTTTCTCCACTCTTTCTTTCAAGTAGGGTCGCTTGTACGTGCTGATTTGGATTGATTGATTCAGTGACTTCCCAATTTGTTCCTATTTTTATCAGCGTTAAAAGACCAGAGAAAGGACGACCTGTTATGTTTTTGTCGGCAGGGTTGATCAATATGTGATAACCGTCCTTTACCGGTGATTGCCGCATCCAAGTTTCCTGCAGGCAGATGGCAACGTTATTTGTTAGGCCCACTGGGAAGCCGTTGTATAAGTGACTGAATCCCCTGGCATTCCAGGAAATAAGGGTGGCATCGGCATCCTGTCCGGATGTGACTAGTTAATGTCTCCTTTTAGCCTGCAATCGAGAAGCAGTGGAGAGAGAGAGGGTTTCAAACACCATGCATGGTGAGTGGGTAGGGCTGCTAAGTGTGAGTGAGCTTTTGTAAATGATGGCAATGCGGTTTTATGTGAGTGATCCCTGTGCTGAATGAGGGAGCTTTCAAGTAGAAATATGGTACTCCTGTCTCTCTACTCTCTCTAATGCAAATTATCAAACAACTGGGCATCTGGGCTTACATCCATGCCAATGAACCCCAGCTAATATATGAATTCGATCATGTCAGTCTTACGCCCATCAAACACCAGCCACAATGTAGGCTAGTCATGGATCACTGTATGTGCGTCCATGACAGAGATCCTGGCAATAGGTGGGCAGGTTACTATCTGGCATGAGATATCTGGCCCACACAGTTAGGTATAACAATAAGGACACTATGTCCCTACTAACCAAGACCTTATCTTGATCCTTAATGCTCTGCCATCCCTTTTTCTAATCTTAAGATACTGAGAAGAATCTTTCCATTCCTTCCCTCCCCACTGAAAGCCCAGGGTACGATATCATTGTTGTTGCCACATTTCTTCATTGCCAATAGCATTTACTGAGGTTACCAAACTATTGGTTGAGTCCGGTGCATGAGCACACAATGCAGAGTCCAGATTATTGCTTCTCTGAGCCAATATGACCACATTTCTCCCAAACGTTGGCATCTTTGCACTGATTAGTAATGTATCTTTACATTTACAGTTGCAAGCAAATTTAGATGTCATCTGCAGATTCACAAAGCAGTGCAGACCACTCTCTGTCGGTGCCCTTAGACTCTAGAACTCCATCCTGGACCTTCTCAGGAAGATAACTGAACCGTCCCATTTCACCATCTAAAACTGACCTCTGGTGCTGTTGTGTGCTTGTTCCAGACACCATTTGCTGTGTAGGTTGGGCTCTACACAAACATGGTAAAATTAAATAACAAGACCAAAGTCACTCAACCCAGGAGTGATTATTCTACCAAAATCTCTCATTACACAAATAGGCAAATTAACCAATGATCTGCAGCCCACTGGCTTCTGGACCTCTCCCTTGCCTTACCGTCTCCATGCTGCTGTTGCCTACACTCTTCCACTGATCATGACTCCCTCCTACCAGGGCCTCTGACCACTTGTGTTTCTTCTGTTGAAGTGACCAGTGGACACTGAGTCTTGTAGGAATGTTGGCTGCTCTGCATTTCAACATCTAGACTCCGCATTTCATCATTCACATTTTAGCAAAGGTTTGAATTTAATTAGGGCCAAGGGTGTGAGACTCATAGATGGACTCAAGAGTATGAGTCTCAGTCTGAATCTAAATAGATGCCAATGCACAGAACACATGCTAGAAAATGATTACTTTGCTCCATGATGTCATTTTAATGGGCTGAGTTGCATTAAAATGATAATACTAACATGAAACTAACATACTAATTTGCCCCTGCCCATCTAACATGTAATTCATAATAACATGTAGTGCAAATCAATCCATTATACAAACTGGATGCAGATTGACAGAAAATGCATGGTGGTCTGGAAAGAAAAGTAAACTTTAAACGTTCAGGTTGAATCTGTGCTGTGTGGTCAGATGAGGAATGTGAAGATCTGTTCCTAAAGACATCGCATTGTATTGGAGCAGGAAGTGCAAGAAAGATGTATCATTTTCTCTTCAGCAAAGCAGTTTGCACAATGAGGAAAGGCACAAAGGAAATCACATGCTGTTTTAGTAGGATGATCTTGTCAAAGGGAGGTGCTTTTGAGTGACTGTTTTTTATTTTAGAAAAAAGGTTTGAAGAGAGAGGGCTGGGCATTCATTCTTCCACTCGCTGATGAAGGAGGCAGTGCTGGTTCCTGGGCAGACGGAGTCTCCAGTGCTTGCAAGCTGACTAACAGGCAGGGCTGTGGCTGCCTCTCTCCTGGGTTGGCAATCCTTAGAAAAGCTGCAGTCTCGGGCGACATTATCTGTGAATGACCCTGGGTCACTGCCAAGCTGAGTTGGGGAATATCGCAACTTAACCTAGGTAATTATACAGTTAAGTGAGGGGCGTGTCAAGTGCATGTTGATACTATGTAGCATAGCTTAAATAATTCAGTTAATTTTTAGGAGCTGCATTATCGATAAGAAGTTAAACGTGCATGAAAAACTAAGTTTGTATCTCTAAGTTTTGCTGCAAGTTAAAATGTATTTATCGTGCCAACTTTTGTTGTGAAGTAAAGGCTGATAACAGGCAGGGCTCTGCACATTATCGCAGATAGAGCGTTGAAATCCATTGCAGGAAAAACTTTGCTTATGTTGTGAATTACAACGTGGGCGCACGTTTCACTCTATGTAACTTGCATATTTCTAGTTTATGATAAAAAATATTAATTCAAAAAGGTAATTTAGTCTCATTGTATTTTTCTGCATTCCGTTACATTGGTTTGGCACATAGGGAGATATGATAATGATATGATATGATATGGCATTTGTAACGCGCCTATACACAAGTGTTTCAAGGCGCGACGAGGCAGGGAGGGGGGAACAAGGGGAAGACAGACAACGATCCTACTAGGCCAGGTATCATTCAGATTGCACAAGTGCAGGGGTAGGGGGAAGGGAAAAAGTGCAAGGGGAAAGGGAGGGGGGAAGTGCAGTACAAAGTAAGTAGAATAAAAATAAATAAATAGGGCCAGCTGGTGGCAAGTGCAAGGTAAGTGCAGACAAGTGCTGGGAAGGGGGGGCTGTAGGGATACAGAGACAGTCCCGCAGTGCAGGGGTTGCCAGGGAGGCAGTGCAAGTGGAGAGTGGCAGGGCCCAGGACCGAGGTCGGTGAGAGTGGCCCAGTTGCAGATTCAGTGCAGTTTCAGTGAAGAATTTAGCAGGGGAGAGAGAAAGCAGAAGCAAAGAGGAAGGTTTTGAGGTGCTTCCGGAACCGGAGATAGTTCTCCTCAAGTTTCAGGGAGGCAGGAAGGCTGTTCCAGAGGGAGGCCCCTGCCGCGGAGAGAGATCTACCCCCAGCTCGTTGCTTCGAGAAGCGGCTGACCCTGCGGGAGTTGGAGACGTATGAGCGAAGGGCTCGGGAAGGAAGATATTTAGGAAGAGAGAGTTGAAGGTATTTAGGCCCTAGGCCCCAGAAGGCCTTGTGGACAATGCAGAGGGTTTTGAACTTAATCCTCGCAGCCACTGGGAGCCAGTGTAGAGATTTCAGTCCTGGAGAGATACGGTCCCTGGGCTTGAGGCCAAGGACAAGTCTCGCAGTTCTGTTCTGGATGAGTTGCAGAGGGCGGAGAGTGGAGGCAGGCAGATTAAGATAGAGGCTGTTACAGTAGTCCAGCTTCGAGAGAACCAGGGCTCGGGAGACAGTGAGCTTCTGGGGGAAGGAGAGGAAGGGAAGAATACCTCTGAGGAGGTGCAGCTGGTAGTGTGACTTCTAAGAGACGTCAGATATATGAGGAGAGAAGGAGAGTGTGGAGTTGAAGATGACCCCGAGTTTTTTTGCCTTGCAGGTAGGCGCAGGAAGAGGGCCAAGAGAGGCTGGCCGGAGAGCTGCAGGGAAGGAGGGAGTGGGGGTGCCGATGAGTAGAATCTCAGTCTTACCGGCATTAAGGCAGAGGTCATTGGCGGCACACGATTCCTGGATAGCAGACAGACAGCCAGAGATGAGGGAAGGAGAGGAGGAGGCCGAGGGTAGCCTGAAAATGAGCTGAGTATCGTCCGCATAGCACTGAAAGTTGGGGCAGAGAGCGGCGATGCGGTGGGAAAGGAGTGCAAGAACATGGTTGAACAGCCAGGGCGAGAGATTAGATCCCTGGGGAACACCACAGGTGGAGAAAAAGATGTCAGAGAGGAAGGACCCAAGCTGGACCTGGGAGGGTCGATTGGAAAGGAAAGAGGTCAGCCACGCCAGAGCCTGACCAGTGATACCCAGGTTATCACGGAGACGGTTGAGCAGGATGGCATGGTTGACAGTATCAAAGGCAGAAGAGAGATCGAGCAGAATGAGAACACACGGAGTGTTGGAGTCGAGGTTCAAGAGCAGGTCCTCACGGATGTTCAGGAGAGCAGTTTCTGTGCTTCTGGCCGCTCTGAAGCCAGATTGATGGTCATGAAGACTACCAACAGTTTCAGCATGGAGGTTAAGCTGGGAGATGGCCAGTTTCTCCAGGAGCTTGCCCAGGAAGGGAGTGATGGAGATTGGGTGATAGTTAGCCGGGCAGGAGGGGTCGGAGGAGGGTTTCTTAAGAAGAGGGTGCACAAGGGAGTGTTTGAGGGGGGATGGGAAGACTCCAGAGGCGAAGGAGTGGTTGCAAAAGTCAGCCAGGGCAGGAGCCAGGGAGTCGATGTAGTCCTTGATAGTTTTGGAGGAAAGGGGTGAACCTGTTTAGACGAGACTTTCATAGATCGGACTTGTCTGGAAACCTCGTCAGCAGAAAAAAGGGGAAAGGCAGAGAAGGAGGGAGGAGGGGTGGCTGCAGAAGGGCCAGAGGAAGAGCCGGGAAGAGAGGGAGGGAGGTGATAGGAGGAGAGTGAGGACAGGATGTCCTGAGTTTTAGAGATGAAGTGAGAGGCCAGTGCAGTGCAGAGGGCCTGGGAGGGGACAGGAGAGGTAGAGACTGCAGCAGGGTTGGCAAGCTCCTTGCAGATTTTAAAGAGTTCAGCCGAGTTGTTAGATGCCGCAGAGATGCGGGCTTGGATAAGGGCTCTCTTCTTGGTGAGAACGGAGAGACGGTATTGCCTTTGGAGCAGGCGGCAGGCCAGTTTGTCAGAGGATGAACATGAAGCACGCCATTTCCACTCTGCCACCCTGCACTTGCGTTTATGGAACGTGTGGTAAGAAATATCAAAGCAAAGTTATTCACAGTAAATTAGAGAGGCCGAATGAATGTTTTATATTTCATTTGCATGCTTTATATATATATATTTATATATATATATATATATACATATATATATATTACATGGACGCGGTAGCATCCATGTAGTTATGGTTAAGTTGGTGTTTCCATAGGAAGAGCATTTGGACGAATCCTCACCAAACTTTGCAAAAAAAAGTATATGGCCCACTCTGAATTTTTTTGTAAAGTTTGGAGAGGTTTGGTCCAGGTGGGGCAAAGTCATAGAGTGGGTCCCAAAACGTTTGTTTTTTCGCCATAAACATAATGGGAAAAAACTTTGCGCACGCCTACAGCCCAAACCGCTGGACGGATTTACACCAAATTTGCGGCAGGAGCGGGGGCTTGGTCCCGAAAGCGTGCTTTTGCAAATTTGGTGTAAATCCGTCCAGTAGTTTTTTTTAAAATGACCACAATGTAAGGCAAAAAAATTAGTGATATCTCTGTTCGCTTCGCGGACAGACTTCCCGGTTCGCTCCGTGGACAGTGCCCTGATTGGCTGAGCGGCTTGCGCGATGTCCGCGGACATCTGACGTGTTCGCTGATTGGACGGCGTGGTGCGTGAAGACGTTGTCTGTATTGTTCGTTGTCAAGCTGAAAGTGTTCTAAGAACACTCGCGGTGTCCTGAAATGTTCGCACATAAAGAAAATGGGGGTGTTCTGAGGATGTTGTCCGTATTGTTCGCTGGCAAGTTGAATGTGTTCTAAGAACACTCACGGTGTTCTGAAATGTTCGAAAATAAACAAAATGGGGGTGTTCTGAGGACGTTCTCCAAATTGTGTGCCTGCTTAGCTTTATCCAATGAGAGAATGGCACAGAGAATGAAGTGGAAATGGTAGAAGGGCTGTCTAAGAGTTACGCGGTCCGCGGACAGGGCGTGCTACATCCAGGGTTTTCCAGCAAATCCAGCATGGAAAGAAGACTGTAGGGATCAGCCAATCAGATGTTGAGGTTGTGGATTTGTGTTCAAAGAGACTGTTTGTAGTAAAGATGGCAGAAGTGGAGAAAGTCAGGGTGTTGGTGCTCGGATATATGTTTGTGCATGGTTTACAACAGTATGCTCAATGCAGGCATGTTGCAAAGAATTTCAATGTTAAAGGACTGGAGGTGGTGTGGAACACTGTGCTTGATTGCAATGTACAGGGAATTGTACAAGTTTGTAAAGATATGGGCAGGATCAACAGTCCCTATGTGGTAGTTTTGCACTATGGTGCCTTCCATTTGGGCTATGTCAGTGCCCCTACTTTTTTGGCAGATTTGGAACACTTGGTTCAAGCAGTAATGAACATCCTTCCAAATGCCAAAGTAATTTTTTCTGGATTAGTACCTAGGGCAATATGGGACAATAGTTCAGTTTTTTGTCCTCAGCAAAACAATGCTAGGTGTGTAATCAACCGAGGCATGTGTGCCTTCATGCTTAGAGCTGGTATGTTCTTCTGTGATAATGAGAATATTGATTCCAGTAATGCTGTTTATTTTAAAGAAGATGGCATTTCCTTATCTTTTATGGGAAATGCCATTCTGTTTTGGAATGTAAGGGTTGCTTTGGAGAAGGTTATGTGAAGATTTTAGGAGTAAAGTAAGAAAAATAAAATAAAAAAATACAAAATAACAGGTGTCTTTCAAGCATCTGCAAAAAAAAAAAAGAACGGCTCTTTTCAGAGCCAACCTCAAAGGGGAAATGGGGCACACTATTTAAATTTACATTACCACGCTCAGATTTTCGATATGTCGAAAATCGAAATCACTAGCTAGGGGTTCAGTATGTTCTATGTTACATGTATATAAAGTCAGGGATATTATGGTTAAGTTGTGCTACTAAAAACATATGAAATTCAGTAAAAAAAACGTTGTTAAAGGGACATTATGGTTAAGTTGTGCTACTAAAAACCTATAAAAATTTAGTAAAAAAACTTTGTTAAAGGGACGTTATGGTTAAGTTGTGCTACTAAAACCTATGAAATTCAGTGAAAAAACTTTGTTAAAGGGACATTATGGTTCAAAGTAAAACCGAAAAACCCCTGAAATTCGGCAGTTATGGTAAGATAAGCAACCATAACTCGCGCCACTGTGCACTGCTAACACTAACACCCAGGACATCAAAGATGACATCACAAATGTCATTGATGACATCACTGATGACATCACAGGTGCAGTTACTTTTCATGAAAACTCTGTAGGAGGGATTCTTATAATGTTGACCAAAAAGTGTGAAGGATCCTTTCAATAAATATTGTAAGCTAATTAGTGCATTAAGCAATGCATTGATATAAATAGCATTCTATTATGAAGTTCTATCCAGTATACTAAGCAACTCATGCAGAAACTTAGGCAGTGTGTGCAGTATACATGATGAAGGTGCAATATTCATAATCTAACATGTAATAAGTAGCTAATAAAACCGACTTAATACATAATTACACTTAATACAGACAAAACACAAAGACAACAACACATACAAATATGAGTATATACAGGGACAGAGAAGTAAGCAAAAAAGCAGAAGTAGGAGCAGAAAGAGTTCATAACCTAACTCATTATCTTTATGCAGAGAAATGATTGCTCTGTTTCAAAGGTGCTACTTACTGTATGTATGTGTATCAAATGATGTCAGTGAACCCTAAGGAAAGGAGTGTGAGTACAATGTATACAAATATGAGCATATACAGAGAAGGTATAGTAATCAAAATAAAACTATCAGAAAGTGCTGATAACTGTAATGATTATCTTCATGCACAGAAAGGATTGCTCTCTTTCAAGCCTGTGTCTTCCGCTATATATATGTTTCATATGATATGACTTGACCATAAGTCTACAAATATAGTACCTTTTCAATTTTTACTTCCTGACTGTTACTGAAGAAAACTATGTGGCTTTGATATGTCAGTAAAGGAAAAAAAGGGAGAGCCAGCCATGTGATGTCATCAGTGATGTCATCAATGACATTTGTGATGTCATCTTTGATGTCCTGGGTGTTAGTGTTAGCAGTGCACGGTGGCGCGAGTTATGGTTGTTTATCTTACCATAACTGCCGAATTTCAGGGGTTTTTCGGTTTTACTTTGAACCATAACGTCCCTTTAACAAAGATTTTTACTGAATTTGATAGTTTTTTAGTAGCGCAACTTAACCATAACGTCCCTTTTAACAAACATTTTTCACTGAATTTCATAGGTTTTTAGTAGAACAACTTAACCATAACGTCCCTTTAACAAAGTTTCTTTTATTGAATATATATACATGAATATATATATTTTTTTTTCAAAGCAGAGCCAAAAGGGCATAAATGTGATGTTGTAAATAAAACATCACAGGAGAGCATTAGACATTTATTCAGAGTGTACTAAGTTCAGTATTTGTTTACCGTTAGTGACCTTGGTGAAATAATTATTAGGCAGTATTCTGAAATTAGTCTCATCACTATAAAAATACCACCATAGCAAAATACCACAAAATACTATGAAATACTAGATATAACCCCAGAGAAATCTCCTACAGCCTCCTTATGGAGTCACAGAGACTCATGCCAGCTATGCATTGGAGGCATCAGGTGTTGGGGTGGCTCCTCCCAATGGTCCTTCCCAAAGAGCGAGACTAACCAATTTTATTCAGAGCTAGCATGTTGAGCCTAATCTTTAGTTGCCTAAACTTGCGCACAAATGCATTATTCACAAGAACCATCAGTTAGGTACTGAACACCACATGCAATGCAGGTGGGATTCTGACATAGACATTCCCCTCTGGTGTTTGTTGCAGGGTTTAAATCACAAGCTCCTTGGAAGGAACATTGTCAAGGCCAATGTTTCGGAGAAGCCCTCCAGACCAAAGTGTCTGCATGTGCATATAAAAGGTACTACAAAGTGTGCAGGTGGCAGGTTTATGGATCTGTGGCATTGTTTAATTGGTAATGATGCCCAGGTTGATCGGCACCCAAGTCATGCTGGTGCTGGGATGGCAATGCTGCAAATGTTTTCTAGATCTGGAGTCTGGTGACATTTCTTTTTTTTAAAATTTCTTTTATTTTCCAATTAACAACATATACATACAACATTCAAACATTCAGCTGGCATTTTGGCTTTTCGGCGGATTTTGCCGTGGGGTCATCATCCTGAAGTGTCCAACAGCTCGTCTTCCCTGCCTGTGGCTGCTTCCGCTGGCTGCCTCGATGTCCATACAATGTTGTCTATTCTTCCGTCCCTTGTGTGTCCCTGTCCTGGGCGCTCTGGTATCCCCCAGCTTCCTCCGGATCCTCCTCGTCAGTTTCCTCTTCTTCTCGTCCAAATAGATTCTGCACTAGGGAGTTCCATGCAGCTATTTTCCCAGCCGTTTCCCCCTCCCCTCTCTGCACTGCTCTGATCCACACCGCAGTTTCTGCTAGTGTCCACTTTCGGAGGTCCGCCCACCATGCTTCTATAGTCGGGCCTTCTCTAGATTTCCAGGACATGGCTATCCTTCTTTTGGCTAATATGCATATCAAGTCTTTCATTTTTGCTAGATGCACTCTGTCCCTACCTCCTCGTGGGAAGAGGCCCAGCAGGTACCATTCGGGGTGCTCCGTCTGTATCTGAAGGCCGTTCTTCGCTATTTTAGTCCTGATGCCTTCCCAAACGTCTGTATCACCGGACATGTCCAAAACATGTGCACCATGTCTGCCTCCTCGGTCGAGCACCGTGGGCACCCACTGGGGTCGCCTCCGCTTATCACTTTCATCCTCTTAGGTGTGAGGTACGCCCTGTGCGTCACGTACAACTGGGCCTGTTTGAACCTTGCGTTCCTGGACACTTTTTTGGGGTATCTCAGCACCCTGTTCCATTCATGGTCACTGAGTGGTCTGTGGAGTTCTTCCTCCCAACTTTGTTTTATATGCAGCTCTTGTTCTGTGTGGGGTCTCAGCATTTGCTCGTATAGTCTGGAGGTCGTGTGTGTCCCCTCTGAAATGTCATACCACATATCCAATGCACCTGCTGGTTCTTCTTGGTCTTCCCATTCTGGCCATCTATCTTTAATTCTGAGGATTAGTCTGTTATGCAGGATGAATTGGCCCTCGTGTATATCGTATTCTTCCATCATTTCTTGGAAGTCTGCCCATCTCCCCTCTCTTCTCATATCTCCGATTTGCGCTACCCCCTTGGCTTCCCATTGTGCACGGAACGCTGCCAGCAAACTCATGTCCGTGCCCACCAGGCCCGCCAGGGGTATTTGCGCTGAGTAGGGGTCCTTCGTCCCCTGCAGTTTCCATGCTCTCCACCACAATCTCACTGCGAGATTGAGCATGTACGGTAAAGTCCTGAGCAGGGGTTTGTCCAGCCACGGTATTTCCCTCAGGTAGTGTGTTTTCAGTGCGGGCTGGAAGTTAGTTTTGTCCATTGTTTCATCCTCCCCTAGCCATTTGACCACAAATTGTAACTGCCCTGCTAGATAATACCTTTCGAAGTCCGGAAGTCAAATGCCTCCTCCCTCATAGTCTCTCTGTAGAGTCCCCATTGCAACCCTGTTTCTCCCCCCTGCCCATAGGTAATTCCTTGTTATTGTGTTTAGGTTCGTGAAGAATGTCCTAGGGATGCTGTATGGGATGTTGGTGAAAAAGTATAACAGGCGTGGAAGTACTACCATTTTCAAGAGAGCGGCCCTGCCTATCATCCCCAATGGGAGTGTTCTCCAGAAGGCCATGCATTTTCGTGTTGTGTCCAGGGCTGCTTGAGTATTATGTCGGTGAGTGTCTGCAAAGTCATGGTGGACCTCTATCCCCAAATATTTGAAGGATTGTGGCGCCCACGCTAGGCCCACGTCTGGGAGTCCCTCCGGGGGGGCCCGTCTCAGATTCACCAGGGGGAAGATCAGGGACTTCTCTTTGTTTATTGCTATACCTGAGAGTCTGGTGTATGCTCCTATTGCTTCCAAGAGGCAGGGCAGGTTAGTGCGGGGGTTTTCTACGAACAATAACATATCGTCCGCATACAGCGAGATTTGATGGAGCACCCCGTCCACTTCAATCCCTGTGTCTCCGTATTCTGCTCTAAGGAAGACCGCCAGTGGTTCCAGGGCCAAGATATATAACATTGGTGATAGTGGGCACCCTTGTTTCGTTCCTCTATAGATCCTCCATTCCTTTGAGATATGTCTCCCTGTCTTTACCCTGGCTCTGGGCTCACCATACAGTAGCCTGATCCATCTGAGGAACCCTTCGCCAATGCCGAAGTGGGCGAGGACCCTCACCATCCACCCCCAATTCACCGAATCGAATGCTTTGATTGCGTCAAGAGACACTATCGCACATTCTCCCCGTCCGTGGTTCGTTCTGTCAATCACGTGGTGTAGTCTACGGAGGTTCCATGATGTGTTTCGCCCAGGAACGTAACCTGTTTGATCAGGATGTATCAATGTGGGGATCACCTGCTTCAGACGGTCAGCTAAAGCCGCCGTTAGTATCTTAACGTCCTGGTTTATAAGGGAAATAGGCCTGTATGCCGTGCACCTTGTGGGCAGTTTCCCTGGCTTAAGGATCGGGACGATGATGGACTCCGACATGCTAGCCGGTAATCGTGCACTTTCATATGCATCTTGATATGTCTCCAATAACCTTGGGGTGATAGTGTCTTTGAACTTTTTGTAGAACTCTCCTGGGAGTCCGTCCGGGCCCGGGGACTTGCCTCTAGGGAGCTCTGCTATTATACCCGCTATCTCTACCTCTGTGAGTGGGGCATCAAGCATTTGGGCCTGCTCCTCTGTTAACTTTGGCAAACTTATTCCTGCTAATGCGTCAGTTATGTCCTCAGAGTCTACCTCCGGGTTGGGGGCGTATAGTTCCTCGTAGAACTCTGCAAATAAATGATTAATGTGCTCTTGGCCCCTAACCTCCTCCCCTGTCTCGTCTTCTAACACTGTAATGGGTTCCCTCTTATTTTCTTGCCTAGTGAGCCAGGCCAGGAGCCTACTGGGTTTGTCCCCTTCCGCGTGTAACCTTTGTAAATACCTCCCATAATTCAACCGTCCCAACTTCTCCCAGAGTTCTATGCACCCCGTTCTCAGCTCCATCAGTTCCTCCGGCTCCTCCCCCGCTGCCTGCGCCCTCTGTTCTTCTATTTCTATCTGCTTTTCTAGGTCATTGAGTTCTGCTATGGCCGCTCCCTTTAAACCGCCCATTTTGCCGATCGCTGCCCCCCTTAATACCACCTTGAACGCGTCCCAGAGCGTGGCATTGCTCTCCACACTCCCTGTGTTGTGTTCAAAGTAATCATCTATTGCCCCCTGTAGGTGTTCTTGGAATTCTCCCTCATCCAGAGCTTCTGCCCGGAGTCGCCACGTTGGTATTGGAGCTCCCCCCTGTGTGTGTGCCCATGATGTCAGTATTGGCGCGTGGTCTGAAAGCGTTCGGGCTTTAATGCTAATTCCTGTGAATTCGTGTAGTGATTCAGTGCCCATGATTATGTAATCTATCCGTGTAAATGTTCCGTGGGGTGCGCTGTAGTGTGTGTACCCTCTTCTCGCCCCGTGTACCTGTCTCCAGACATCCGCCAGCTTCAGGTGATCTAGTGCCCGCTGTAGTTCCTTGGCAGTTGGTGCTGGCCTCTTAAGTTTGTCGTCCGATCGGTCCAGAAGCGGGTTCAGGGCGCAGTTGAAGTCCCCGGCCCAGATGAACATTGTGTCTCTGTACTGGGCTAGCTTAGGTGTTAGTTTTCTGAAGTACTCTCTCGTGTCGTGATTTGGAGCGTAGGTGTTAACTAGACACACTTCCCTATTCCCCAGCGTTCCATGCACTATCACCGTTCTTCCTTCTTGGTCAATCTCCTTTTTAATGAGTTGGAATGGAACTCCCGGGGCGATCCAAATCAGTACCCCTCTTGCGTAGTTGGAATATGTGGCACTATACATTTGCCCTCCCCATTTTTGATCGACCTTGGACTGCTTCTCTCTTGTCAAGTGCGTTTCTTGGAGCATTGCTATCTTGACCTTCATTTTGTTCAGCCAAGCGTAGACTCGCAGTCTCTTAACGTACGCGTTAAGGCCTCTCACGTTCCATGTTGCTATTGTTAGCTCATCCCGGCTCATGGGTGTTTGCAGTCCTGGCCTCATCTTCCCATGGCCCTGTTTGTTTGCCCATTTCCCCGCTTCCGTGTTCACTGCTGCTGACCGGGGTCACCCACGTGGGGCTCGCTCTCTTCTCCTCTTGTAGGCCCTGTCTCCTGGATCCTCGCTGTGGTTTGCTCCAGTCACTGAGTGCTGATATTTCCCCATCATAGTCTTTAACCATTCCTCCAATGCCAATGCCATTTTCCAATTCTTCTTGTCTATCAATAACCTGAACTGTAACTAAAAAACAACAACAACAACAAACGCCCAGCCACCCTCCCCCTGCTCGGGCCTCGCCGCTTCTCTTGCCTTGCTCCTCTGGATGAGGCGGGCTTGCTGCAGCGTGATGCCTTAGAACTGGCATCTGAACTCTCATTCGCACTTCTTGGGGATGCGTCCTACTAGGCTGGTGCGGTTTGTTCGGGTTGGTTGCTCCCTTCATATTTATTGTCCTGTTACTGACTTCTCATTTGTTTGATACTCGGCTTCCTTGATTCTAACTATCTGCGGATCTCTCGCCCGGGCTGGGCTCTGCCTCTGTTAGCGTTCCGCTGCTCCAGTTGGGGGATTCCTTGGGCGTCCATCCACGTGTTTGCCTCTTCCGTGGACTCGAAGAAGTGTGTCTTCCCCTTGTGTATCGCCTTCAATTTAGCCGGAAACAGAAGCATGTATCGTATCTCTGCTTTTCTGAGGCGTTCCTTTGTGGGGCCAAACTGCGCCCTTTGTTTTTGGACTGTAATTGTGTAGTCCGGATATATAGTAATCTTGGATGAATTTCTGATAATCTCCCCTCCCCCCCTCGAGAACGCCAGTATCTTTTCTCTGTCCTTAAAGTTCATGATTTTGGCGATCATGGCTCTGGGGGGGACACCCGGCTGGGGTCTTCGCATCAGTGCTCTGTGTGCCCGTTCCACCACAAAGCCTTGGGACAGGGTTCCAGCTCCAACCTCCTGTAGGAGCATGTTCTCGATATATTCCGTGGGGTCGTTCCCTTCCTCCCCTTCCGGAACCCCGATTATGCGGATGTTATTTCTCCTTGCCCTCCCTTCTGCGTCTTCTGCTCTCCTTTCCAGGATCTTGACCCTCTGGAGCACCTCCGTCAATTGGGACCTCGTGGTGGCGGAGTCCGCTGTGTTCTGCTGTACCTGCTGCTCCACTGTTGTCACTCTGTCCGCCAGGTTTCTCGCGTCCTGGCGAAGGAGGCCTACGTCCACCATGACTGTGTCCAATTTTTGTTCCAGGGATGCCTTCAGGGCCCCTATGGCCGTGTCCATTTTCTTCTCAAGCGTCGCCTGTAGGGTGGCGATTGCCTCTAGGATTTGCCCATCTTTGCCTCTGTCTGGTGGGTGTGGGGTGTTGGCCCCAGTCAATGTTGCCCCCGACGAATTCGGCTGCCCATTGTCTGGTGCTTTGGCAAAGTTATCCATGCTGACTTGTTTAGTTTTCCCCTCCACCTTCTTATTGGGCATACTCGCCGTGCGGGCCTTGGGTACTGCACTGCTTCTTGTCCGTTATATGTGGCCTGTACAACGAGTCCGTGTGGGGTCCGGTTCTGGTTGGGTGGGGGTTGCCCGTTATGCTGTTCTCCGCCTGCCCCTCTTCCCCCGGGGTCGTTGCCACTTTCCCAGAGGGATATGGGTTCTGCCCGTTGTGCCAGGGTGGTCTATATGCACCCTTTGTGTCTCTGCCAGGGGTTCCCTGTGTTGTCGGGTGCTTCCACGCGCCTCCCCGGGTGCCCTGCGGACCTACTGGCGCTCTCACCTGCTAGCTGTTGGGTCTCTCCGGTGCCCCGGGGTGGTCCAGCAGCGTCTCGCCCCTCTGCTCTCTCCAGGGTCCCCAGCTCTCTTGTTAGTGGGGCCGGCGGGGGCCGGAGGCGACGTTGTCCTCGGCACGGGTCCTCCTTGGCTTGCGGAGCTTGCGGAGCTTGTTACGCTCCCTCAGTGCCGCCTTCTTACGACCGCGTCCCGTCGCCGCCGCCCTCCTCTCCCCAGGCGATCGCTGTTGCCGTTCCACGGAGCCCCGGCACCCGCTGCCTGGGGGCTTATCCCGCTCTCCTCAGCAGCCCCGCCGCGGCCTCTCTTCCTTTCTTCCCGGGTTCGCAGCGCTGGCCGGCAGCCTCTCGCAGTCTCCCGCTCTGGGTCTCTGGGCCATTGGCTGTGTGTTAGCGGGCCGCCATCTTGCTTTTATGTCAACCCTACTTCTCCGATCCTCAGCACTCTCCTAGGGTTCTTTCGGTACTTAATAGTGTCTGTATGCCTTTGGATGGAATGGGCTCTTCCCAGCTCCTCCTCACCTCCTTTACCAGTGGGTTATGGTTATTGTCCTTCCTCTCCGGGGGGCCTGGGCTGCTATGTTTTGAACAATCCTTATGCATTAGCAATCCCCTCCATCAGACCGTTATGCTCTCTTGGGGATTTCCCTTTGTTCTCAGGTGCTCCTGCGCGCCCTCGGGGTATCATGTGGGCCTCCCAGCTCTCTCCTCTCCTTCTTACTGCTGGGCCGTGTTAATGCCCTTGGAGCGATCCCGAGGCAGCAGCCTCCCGCTGTGTCCCCTTCTCCATGCCCCCCTACTCCTTTATGGGTCCTCGCTGTGTGCCAGCCCTCCGTCACCTTCTGGGTCTTCCTGCCGTGTCTATGGGGCTCGGTGGGGGCCAGAGAGGGTGCAGTCCTCCGCACGGAACCCTGGCGCCCGCTCCTTGAGTGCTGGATCCACGCTGGCGTTCGGGGCTTATTCAGCTCCCCCAGCGCTGCCTCCTCCGCAGCCGCTCCGCTTTCGCGGCCACTCTCCCTTCTCCGTACGCCTACTGCTGATGTTCCATGGAACCCTGGTGCCCGCTCCTTGCGTGCTGGGTCCTCGCTGGCGTACGGGGCTTATTTAGCTCCCTCTGCGCCGTTCCTCCACAGCCGCTCCACTTTCACTGTCGCAGCCACTCTTCTTCCTTCGTACGCCTACCGCTAATGCTCTCCTCCCCTCTGCGGGCCCACGGCTCCGTCCAGCGGCTTCTCGCTGTCTCCCGTCTTGGGTCGCCGCACTGCTGGGTTTTCCTCAGCGGGCCGCCATCTTGCCTTCAGTGCTCTGTGAGTTTGCTGCACTTTTTATCACGTTCCACGGTCCGATTCTGCGCCGGATTCGGATTGAGTGGTTGATAGATCTTCCGACGCTTGCCTGTCAAGTTTGGAGTCACTTAAGTCAATTTTTATCGGATTATCCACAGGATCTTACGGGAGCTTCCCTGTTGTGCGTCTCACCGCATGGCCGCCTAGCCACGCCCCCCGTCTGGTGACATTTCTATATGAAATATGATGTAATGTAAGGTGGTCTCATATATCACGCTTTTTCCATGCTTGTTGGCCTTGCTGCACACATCTCTAAAAAGGTGGGCATTGCTATTTGGATAGTGGGAGAGGTGGATGCAAAACCTATGGAGTTGAGAGGTGCATTCCACTTCTATGGGACTGGCAGCAACACTTGGTAATAGGTCATCCAAAGGTGAATAGAATACAACGTGATAGGCCTGTTAGCCACTGCTATGGGGGAGTGTTATAGGGCTAAAGACGAGAAACATAGTTCAATTAATGTACATGTGGCAACGACACGGCATGCAGTGGCTGTGTGTGGGGGTTTGTAAGTGTAGTGTAAGGTGGTAGTAGATTTCAGGGTTGCATTGATTCTTTGGGGATAATAGGGCATCTTGACAAAGAAAGGGTTCTAGTGTTGTGGGAAGGAAGCGCTCGACACCAAACGGTAGCAAATTAATAGGCGACATGTGAGAAAATTCTATGGCCAACATGGTTTGTGGTGAAATTTGTTGTATTTGATATTTGTTGTGTGGCTTCATTCTCCAGGTGAGCCCAGGGGAGAATGTTATACAATGGTCTTAGAAGGGGGATTGTGGGTGGGACCCTAGTATTTAGTATGAGCAAGTGACAGGAATTGCTCTACTTTCAAAAGCCTGACCATGTACAGTGCAGGATAAATGTGCAGTCTAAAGTGTTTCAATGTATGATGCAATATGTGCAATCTGGGCGGATAGCTCTGCTGTCTAAGGCTAGCGTACCGTACAGTATGTGCGATTCCTGTGGCTAGCACTACTGTCTATAGCCTGGCCATTGTAAGATGTGATATATGCAATGTAATGGAAAAGGTACTGTGTAAAGCCGGGTTATGTATGAACTAGAATGTTATATTAAGGAGGCTTCTGTCAAAAGCCTGACTGTGAGTAACTGCCATCTGGTAAGGGTGTAGAAGCCCTGGCTTTTTTTATTTTTTATTAAATAATAACATGATGTGGGAATTCCATCTCTGAAAGGGATGTCTGCTAACCAGACCCTTCTTTCAGAAACCTCCAGTCCAGAAGCCAGGAATAATAGAATATACATGTACCCTGCTGCCTCAGTAAACTGAGCTGCACTCCCAGCTCTCCCATGGTACAGAGTTCACAGGGGCCCTGTTTGACCGCTGCTGGTGACAGCACAGTCACTACAGTGCAGAGGTTGAACGTACACCTATACCTCTGTTCAAAGTTAAATATAAATATAATAAACTACCCCCTGTGGCAAGATCATCTGAAAATATACGACATAACTATTTTGGTGGGCAGTTCACATAATAATTAACGCCACATCTGATTTGTAGAATACCAGTGTCATCCCTGTGAGCTCAGACAGCTATGGGGCCCTAGGTGGATTTCAGGCACCTACGTGTCTGCATTCCAGTGAATGAGACAAAGGGCAAGATGCATGCCTCTATTGACCCTCTGGGAGGGAAGATATCGCCCTCCTTACCAGGCCAGGGATCTCTCAGCTGGAGACTCCCAGTGAGCCTGGCATCATAGAGCCATAAGAAAGACCTGCCTCACAATAGTTTGCTGCACAACAGAGAGCCTTTGAAGCTGCAGGCAGGGGAAAAGGGCGGAGTTAGGATAGTCATGGAACACAGGTGGTTTGGGAGACAGGTTCCTCCATCTTACCTTTCTGTGGGATTCTCTCTGCCTCCTGTCTCCTCTACTTCCTGCTGAACAAGGCACTATGGATAGGACATCAGAAGGCAAGGGACATGTTGTGATGTGCTTTCTTCCTACCTTGTCTGCTCTGTATGGATGTGTTGTCATGAGTGTTCTGGGAGTAGCATGGGGTGTGAGTGTTACCTACTAAATGTTCCTAGGATGACAGATGGAGAGAAGCTGCTGAGAGAGAGGGTGGCTGATGGATGTTCTCCAATGTGCCTCTGTCCTGTAACCTGGGGTCTTACCTAGACTATGCATTAAGATTCCCTTTCTGCATTGATGCTCCTGGGATTTGTGCATTAAGCCACCTTGCAACAGGACACTTATCACAAGGACAGGGATTGGACCCTTCAATGCAGGCTTGATCTCCTCCAATCCTGTGTCACATTCTATCTTTAAAAGAGGGGCTCTCCTACTCTGTCTTGGAATTCCCTTTTGGACCATCCAGGACTTAAGGAAGAATTAATTTGGACCTATTTAGGGAGACCTGATCTTTCCAAATCCCTCAGACACTGAGGTGAAGAAGTGCTCCATGCAGAGGCAAGGTCAGCTCCCTACTCATCACCAGGTTCCATTAGGGGCAAACTGCTGCTGGAGCAAAACCTTCCAATATGCCAGCTACACTGGTACAGAGGACCTCACTGGAGGTGAAAGATTCCTGCAGGTGTCAGCCAGCTCCCCTCGGGGTGGGAGAACGAGAACAAGGACTCCTATTGCCCCTTTATCCCTGACCCCCTGGAGTGGGTGCCACAGCATCCCGAGAGCTAGAACAGCCAGGATCCCTGTTTTCATCACATTGAACCGATTGAAACTCATTTGAATCATGTTCACTTCATTCATAAAAGAAGGACCCAATGCTTTTGGCACTTTCTTGAACCTCAAACCACCTCTGTGTTGCATCAAATCAACCTGCTCATTGCTGTATCTCACCAAGCAGAGTACATCACCTGTTTGGCTCAAACAACCAGCTTGAATGACTTCGAACTGCCGTCTCTTCGAACACTACATCGGATCAACATTATCACAGCTTTGAGCTTCTGGACTCAATACCCTGGAACATTACGTTGTTTGCCGGCACGAACCAGTAGGTTTCCAATGTCTCAAACCGACTTGACCTTTGACCTGCTCTTGTTGAGCCATCTGCACTGCATCGCTCGAATGCTGCATCTAAACCACACTGAGCATCTACTTTGAATCAACACAACGCCAGCTCTCTGTTTGAACCAGAATGACTCGCCACAACCAAACCCTATTGGACCCACATCTCCAGCAGCTCAAAACCTTTTTTGACAACGTCAAACTGTCTAACATTGGAATCACGCACGTTCAAGTGACCCTTGCCCCCTGGTCATTCTTTTGGGGCCCTAGGGAATTAAGTGCCTTTTCCAACAAGACATATCCTTATTAACACATTGTGGGTCATTACGACCCAGGCGGTAAGTACGTCAACTTTACCACCATGGTGTAAACTATGTTTACACCATGGTGGATGGCGGATTTACCGCCCCATTCCAAGGTGAGTGGGGCGGTAAATCCCCATTTCCCATTTTACCCTTCCCCATTCCCATTTTTGCCCCATAGGGCATAATGGGAGTGGGGAAGGCGCTAATTACGCCACCGTAAATTACGGTGGCGTAATTAGCACCAAGGCGGTTTAGCGCCATGGATTTTAACGGCTGCTAAAAGCAGCCGTTAAAACCGGAATCAGGCGTTAAGAGTTAACGACGGCGTTAACCCTTAACGCCTGAGTTGTAATGAGGCCCATTGTTGCATTTCTGCACAAAACAGTCTTGGAGCCCCTCTACCAAGAATGAACAAACCAAATAACCTGTTCTATGGGATGGTACCCACTCGGGAGGGTCTACAACCACTTTTTAGCTCACTGTACCTTTCACAGGAGAAATATACATTTGCATATCAGTCTTGTCCCACCCACTTGGGCAGTCCAGCAATGAAATGCTAGGCAATGCTCCTCCGAATAAGAGTACCAACAGCATCCCCAGTCACGTGTTTTGGCCGTGTTCGTTCTTGCTAGAGAGGCTCCCAGATCTTTGTGTATTTGTTGCATTTCTTGTCTGTTTCCCTCCCTGACAAAGTATCCAGAGTGCTTATGCATTTCTGCTCTGCAGTTTATGTCTTCTTTTACATGGCAGGGCTTTTGATAGTGTTTTAATAGTTAATTGTATGATTATGGCTGTCTAACCACTACTCATCCATGTACTTCTGCAGGGCAGAATTCATTTCTTCACACTGACTATCTAAAGTACCGGATGTGAGATTAAGGGGGATAGATCTGCTGTCTAAAGCCTAACCGAGTAGAGGGCAGGATATGCGATTCAGGTTTAGCTCTGTCTAAACATGTCTGTGTAATGAGAGATATATGTAATTTAGGGGATATAGGAACCCTCTGGACAAGTATAGGTTTGAAGAAACTCTTTCTGGCTCATCTACATTTATTGGAAAAGATTTAGGTGACACGGATTGCATCAGTGACATGTATTCAGATGTCACGTGATGAAAGCACACAGTTAATGGTGAATCGGCAGCGAGTTGATATGTGGATTTGTGGCTTGTGGAATTCCATATAAGATATGCATTTAGCAGCAAAGGCCTGAATTGTAAGAGATCTGTGGGTCCCGCCAAAACAGAAAAAAACAAAACGCGTTGTTATTGTGAAAGCAATGTATATTTGACAGCTCCAGAGGCAATCAAGTGCCAGATTTTGACATGCTATAACATGTTTCGTTGATGTTCAGAGAAGACGCTTTACAATACGCCAGACGCGGAGACGAAGATTGACAACTGAGGCCTGACCGGCCGCTGAGCTCCCGGTACAAGAAAACATGACATCTGCGCAATGGAGTGTGAAGCAGAAGCTGTCTGCAAGAATTGCTGGCATAATCTGCACTTTCATATCCTTACACTTCTGGACTCTGCAAAGAACAACTCTTGAATTGTAATTCTGGATGACCTATCATGGATCATCGCCTGGCAGTATATAGGTTGGGGCGGGGCCATTACCCCAGCCTTAGTGACCCCTCCTGAGGTCTATAAGGCTGTGGACACTGATTGGTAGTAACAATATAGGTTTTTGAGTAGTTGTGGTGAAGTAAAAAACGTTTCTTTAATAGAGAGTCAAGAAAATTGACAACATTTGTTTGTAAAATGAGTACGTTTTTTTAATTGTATTTAAATAACAAGGTCCTCCCCGTAAGGGATGCAATGAAGGGAAGCATTGAAGGGAAGCATTGTAATTGTTAGCATGGTTCAAGTGGATGGTTTTAATATGAGCCTGCATTGAGTGCAATGTAAACATAAACAGTGTCTAGATATTACAGCAAAACATTTTTTCCATGTTTTTGTCGCTTTGGTGCACCGAAGAGAAAACATGGAAAAATGCTTTGCTTTAAATCGGGTGCTGCCTGTCATCTTGAAGGTGCAGCGAAAGGTAGTCACAAAGAGGGAGGTCTACTTGAAAGAAATCTTGATAGGAAAAGGTATTGACTGCAATCCGAGCATTCTGATTGGCTCAGAGGAGGTCTACAATGACTTCCATGTGCTAACTGGATACTGGGAAGGGAAAGTTCGAGAATATTGCCAATTCCCGGCCCCGGTTGCTCTACCAGGACATTTCCCAGCGAGCTAGAGGACCGCCACCAATTCTTACACTGCCACTGATGCATCCATTGGCTTCAATGAAATCAAGGTGGGTGGACCAGTCAGCGTGTTACAGATTATGGGGTTCTGGGTGCTGGGGCAGGAAAACCAGCAACCTACTGGGAGGGCTCTTCGACTTGAAACCACATCACTCTCATGCTCCGCCCGGTCTCACCCTGGCATAAACCCTTCCCCATCATGCTATATTTAAACACTACCTCGTTGAGATGAACGAGATGAATCAGTCGAAATTATATATAGGGTTAATAAGATTGCACACATTTACAAAGATCAACCCTTGTGGAGTTTTCATTGGGCCTCATTACGACTGTGGTGGTACAGTGACAACGGCGCCAGTAGTGATGAAACTACATTGTTGTTACCGTACTCCCACATTACGAGTTCTGCTCTAGAGTGGACTTGCAGCCACCTGGTGTGACCAGATGGCGTACCGGTACCCGCGAGCAGAACTAGATTGTAGAAACGGTGCCTTTATGAACGGTACCGCTGCTACCATTCTCCCCATTCCCATTGAGACCTATGGGGGCTCAAATGGGAATGGGGACGTACCGGCTCCCGCGCAAGAGGAATTACCTGGTCTGCCGAGGTCAGAATGGCCCGGTGATTCCCCTTTCGCGGGAGCCGGAGCCGAGTTTGGGGGTAGCCATGCCGGTAAAGCCAGCATGGCTACCTCCAGCCTCGTAATGAGGCCCATGAGTCCGTTCAGACACATTTGTTTGTGTGTGTGTATCACAGCAACCTTCTTGCCCAGCAGCATATTACCTTTGTGATCTATGGTAGAGATTTGTATTTCTAGAGCATACATAACTAATAATAATTTGGCATTTATATAGCGCTACAAACCCTCAGGCATCTGAGCGCTACTTATTATTACCCACGGTGTGGGGTGCTGGCCGGGATTCGAACCTGCCCCAGCAGGCTCTGCACAGATGTCAAAGCAAGAGCCCTACTCGCTGTGCTATCTGACCTGCGATGGAATCATTTGGGAGGAATTTATTATTTTACATATTCCATTACTGGAAAGCGACGACTTGAATATGATGAGAAGGTTCAGGTAAAAGAAGACAAAAATGAGGCAGAAAAATGTATTTGCACCCCTTAATTTAAAGAAGACCCCTTCACCCACGGTACATAGATTGTACTCTCCTTCCTGTCAACGGAGAATAATGCGGATTAAATGTCCAAATTAAAGGGCGGGAGCACTTGATTCACACTCTACATAGAAGTTTTGGGGAGAGGCTTGAAGCTGATTTGCTTCCATGAGTGGAAAGCCCCTCCTTCATAAAGCACTATGGGTTTGTTGAGGAGACTATTCAAACTCGTGATTGTCTCGGCTGGAAGACGATTACTGATTCAGTGCGGATTAACTGTGGTTCCCAGAAAATGAGTAGTTATGTATTCTTGCGAGGCACTACATTCTGACGTAGAGCTCTACGGGGGGGGGGGGGTACGGAGGTGTAGGGGCTTTGTCAAAGCAAGAAGATTAGACGAACCATTTAACCTATTTCTGTTTCGTGTTTTGGAGTTGCACGGATTCAATGCATTATATTTAGATAGGGTAATAGATTTCTACATAATAGGCTTTGTGTAGAAACTGTGGTTTCTTCTCACCTTTGTCGTTTTTTTAAATTTCTGCAATATGTTTTAATGCACATATTTGATAAAAAATATGAAATGACACACATTACCTTTTGAATAAAAATATATAATTGGCACGGGTTATGCAACAAACCGCTATAAGAAGGTTGCCTGCCTCATCATGTAATATTCCCCCACATTCTTGTGCAGTAAATTCAATCACCAGACTTGTGTACTCCATGCAGTAAGTCCGGAACTTGCTTCAAGAAGGAGAACGCAGGCCACCGCAACCGACTACAGTATTGTAATGTAGTCGTCATTTATATAGCGCTTTTTTCCATTTTTATGGCCTTTGTGGGGGGAATCGCCCTCTGGGTCTGAAGCCCAGCTATGGGAAACGTTGTGAGAGATAGACTTTAAGGTGCGTATGTGCATTTGGCCGCGGTAAGGACATAGGATGGCCGGCTAGGATCCTGTAAGCAGCCCAAGATGTCAAGCACGTTGGCGGGTGCCGAGCGTGGACATGACAGAGTGCTAGTGCATGAGACTCGATGTGTACCCAGCTAGACCGAATTTGTCGTAGGTTGTTGTAGGCTGTGGCTATATTCTAATGGCAGAGGTGTTGAGGCAAGTCTGGTGTTTCAGTGCGAAAAGTTATGTGCACCAGCTAGACCGAATTTGCCATAGCCGTAGCTGCATTCTAGAGTGCGTGGATGGAAAGTCGTGCTTGCGGCAGATGTCTACAGACATCGTGTGTTTACACACCTTAAGCTCGGAAGGAGCTTATCTTTGATGGCTCTGTCTCAGGTTCTTCCAGCACTGTGGGCCGGCTACCCCTAGGTCTACCAGGGCGATAGGCTGGTTGTCCTAGAGCATCTTCTAGTAGTGGCGTACATGCTGCCATTGAAAAGGACCATAACCATGTAATCATGCACACCATTCCCAATGCAGTTGGAACTGAATTACAGCTGGTTTGTATTTTCAGAACAATCAAAAGAGCAAACCAACGTCATTGGTAGTGTATTTTGAGTGCACTCAAATGTCATCACATCAGGGAAATAATACAAACCAATGGATCGGAGATCAACGCTTAACGTACGCCATGATGTCTGCATCGTCTTGGCAACCAAAGTGCTTTCCAGTAGCCAAATACGGGAGGCACACATTACTAATACATATTCACATGTCAACCAATTGGGCGATGTCAAAGAACTGACCTGTTGCACCCACCCTTAGACCAACAATCTGAAGTGTCTGCCAGCTCACAAATTAGTGCTGCAGAATACACCTAAAATACACAATTACTGTGCATCCCTGCTCATAGTTGCAACTATCCCCTTAGAGCTGTAGCTAGAGAGAGCAAGAGGTCTCTAACATACACAAAAGAAATGTCCTGTTGCTCCAAGGAAACAGAAAACAACCGCGTCATGGCAAAAGCTCTTTTACAGCGGTGGCTATTTCATGGGAATGACTGGACCTGTCTAAGATAGGGAGAGGTTTGTTGTATCCTGCTTCTAAGGGCCACATTTATTTTTATGCTGCTCGGTATATTTATGCGTTTTCTTCTCTTGGGGTGCATTTTATTGTGTTTTTATGTTTTTATTTATTACTTAGGTATAGAAAAAAGACTTCCCTCCAACATGGTTGTTGGAATCTTTTTATTTGTCAATTTGCTTTGTTATATGTATGCAACAATAGCTTGTACGTATTCGTGAGCTAGAAGAAGTCATTACTAGGATTCATATGAGTAATTATGATGACTTGACAGGCCATTGTTAGATGGTGGTTGCCATCTCAAATCGTGTTGTCAAGTCACCATAATTATGTCTATAGGTCCTACATAACTAGCATTTATTTTTAACATTCTCTGAATGTGAACAGGCTATTTTTTGCACACATAGAAAAAAAAATAGACAAAGTTAAAAGAACTCCATCCCCATGTTGAACAAAATCATTTCACTATATCTATAAGTCTATAATTTTTGACTGTGCCCATCAGCCATGGCACCGGCAGGACTTGATCAAGGTCCTGCAGGTCAAAAGTGCTAGCCCCAAGAGTGGCACCATGGGGCCCACAGCGAAGGATGCATTACATAAAAGCAACCAGGACAACCGATCAGTGGAAACATTTCTAGGACTGTTGAACTATATTTTTATTAAAGGACTAGTTAGTTGTGGTCCTTATTAAGTTTCATATGCCCGTCCTTATGTTTGATGGCTGAGAAGAAATAGACGGTAGGTTGGAGGTGCATTGTGCTTTTCCATTATTGAATTATATTTTGATTTATGCAGTTATGGGAGTGAGTGTTTTTGGTGATGGTGCTTTCCACTTTTTAGTGGTAACTTGTCTTTTGAGCATTCTGTTTTTTGTGTCTTAGAGTGCCTCATTCATTCTTGTCTTCATTTTGAAAACAGCTGTCGTCTGAAGTCTACGGATTAGGATTACAGATGACTGCTTTTTGAGGGGGCTAGGTGCCCTACCACATTACAGTGCATTAGTTACCCTAGACCACCTTACAACTGTTTTCTGATACCCCTGAGGAAGATCCGACACATATAATATTGAGGACTGAAACATGTGAGGTCAGGCCAATGCGATTAGGGCATTGTGTTAGGGTTGATGTTCATTATACAAATTAGTGATTTACATGCAAGTATCCACATTTTGTGGGTTTGAGGGTGTGTTTTTCGCATACCCACCTGGGCTTTTTCTTTAAAGTTTTTTCTATTAAAATGTTTTTTTGTGTGTGTTGTATAATATTTCTGTAATTGGTTTAATAAAGTGTTTTAAATGTTGCTAGACAACCATGCACCTTTGTTGAAAGTCCTCCCTAATGTGTGTTCCTTTCCTTGAATGTTGGCGTTCTGTGTTCCCAGGGTGCTCTGAGTGTCTCTCCCCTCAGGGTTCTGGGTACGTGCATTGGTTCAGGAACTATTGAGTTGGGACACTGCCTCAAAAGGGTTACTTGCTCTTGCCTTCCTTTCAAACAGGCACGTCATTTCACCAAAATGCCAGGGGTAGCGGAAGTGACATCACCCGACCCTTGACCCTCTGATGACATCACAGGAAGTGATGTCATTAGACCCCGCCCCAAAGTGATATAGCGGGTAGCGATGGAACACGACATTTCACCCGTTGACAAAACAGGAAGTGGCATCACATAGCATTGTACACTATGAAAAATATAGTTATGATATGACTATATGATGTACATTCATACAAGAATGGATCGCCATATGTATCATTAGGTTCAGTGTTTATTGGCCCGTATTACCAAATGACTGTGTATGCAAGCAGACGTCCATGACCAAATGATAAGCGTAAGTGCTATATAATAACACATCATTAAGCGCTCTATATAGAAAAAATGTACACCCAATATCACCCAACCTGTGTTGGTACTCATTTATCGACCTCAGAAGGATGAACGGCTTAGGCTTAGTGAGGCGTTTAAGAACAGACTAAATCAGTGACTCACCCCCTGAAGTGTGCCTGAAATAAACATTTAATGAGGCCAGCAATTACTGTATAGAATTCCAGAAAGACACATTATTTGGTATACCTATTCTTTCTTATTTAGGGTCAGTGCTGAAAGTGTTAGAAGAAAAATAAGAACAAGTTCCTCAAGTCTTTTTTTTTAAGGGGCCTGAACAAGAAAGCCAGCCACCCCAGAAGTAAAGAGCCACAGCCCAGGAGCTTGCATAACTTAAAAAAAAAAAATGTATTTTTTTTTTTTAGTAGAGGTCGCAAGGGACACCACAGAGGTCGCAAGGGACACCACAGAGGTCGCAGTTGCGACCCCTGGCGACCCCCAAATGACGTCCCTGCTTTCAAAGACAGAGTCAAGAGATGTTTGAAGTGTGTCATTTCACATTAGACACTTTGGGCCTCATTACGAACCTGCCGGTTCAGAAACAAGGGTGCCGGTAAGCTTACTGGCACTGTTGTTTCCAGACCGGCATACTACAGGTCTGCCTGCCGGAGCCGCTATGCCTGACAAGTTTGACCCTGCCAGGCGCAGCGGCCATGGTATTCAAACCGGTCATGGAAGCACTGGCACCACTAGCAACGGTGCCGGTAGCAACTGTGGCGGTGCTCCCGGATCCCCACTCTCAGTCCTATGGGTCTCTATGGGAATGGGGACTTACAATTTACCGGTGCCTGACTTTCCGGGCCGCTGGGGTTGTAATTTCCCGGTGGCACTAGGAAGTCAGGTGCTGATAAATATTTACGGGTCTGGCGGCAACCCGCCGGTAGCACCAGTACGGTTAACGCCGGACCCGTAATGAGGCCCTGTGTCTCGGGCTGCCAAAAGGTGGAATTCTGTTGTGTATGTGGTGTGCAGTGATTCAAGAGCACTCTACACCAATTTGTTGTGTGGCACCTGGGATGGAAAGATGTGCCATACGGCATACGGTATTAGATAATAAGCAGTGCACAAAGCTGTAGCCTCTCCACAAGTCATTGACATCTTGCACTGCATATTGTTCTGAATGCACTGCTCTTGCTTCTAAGGCTACATGTGCCATTGAGCTGGCTCATTTCTGTACCCCATTCACCCACCAGCAAAATGTCCTTATCCAACTGTCCCATATCTTAAAAAGGAGGCTTACTTACAGTCCTGGAAATGGAACAATGTGCTCTGGGGTTCCAAACCCTGAGGGTCTGAGGGAGTGGCGTGAGTGTTGGGGCAGGGCTAGGGGCAGTAAAGCATGTGTAAGGTTTGCAGATGCTGGTTTATTATCAGGCTGTTCAACATCCATAAGAGGTCAAGGGTTATAGTTGCTTGAAACCCAGGTACCATTCAGAGAGCTGGTGAGGCGGCCATCATTCCCTTTGTGCACCCAGCTCTTCTTTTATTTGATTGGAAGTACATTGGAAACAACCCCTGCCAGCAGCTCTTTTACCCAATGCCGATCTCCCATTTAACACCCATCCCAACAGATAACGAGGTGGTGGCATCGGAAGGCAGGTATCGCAAAATATATCCCGCCCTACACGGACTATCGAATTCTCCCCCTGAGACTTTATTCTGAAATTGATTCTCTGTGGGTCAGGGGGGTAATACTTTCGCGAGCCCAAAGGAAATGATTTCTCCCTCCGCCCCCAACCTCCGTGTTAAACTGTTTGATTTTTTATTCTTATGCATATATTTACAGCATTGTCTTAAACGTCGGAGGCAGGATTCCAAACATGTGAGAAACATTAAGTATTCTGTAAATCCAAAAACAGTCCAGCAGGGACCTCTGGTATGGTTTATATTATGTTTGCATTATATTCCTGTAATTAACAAAGTCCCGCTGAATGATCAAGGCTCTTCTCCCAGCATTCATTTTAATTTTTTCCATTTATTTATTGAGCATAATCCTAGCTTTTGCAGGGGCTTTACAGAGTAATTCAGGACAGTTTTATTTTTTTATTTTTTGTACATACAGCAAGAGCACTGGGCCAATTTCAAGCACATCTTGAAATACATTTGCACTGATAAACAGATTCGGTCAAAATGACCAAATTCAATTGACCTACACCACTAAATTACCTACAATAGATACTACTAAATATCCTACTGACTAAAAGTTTGTAGGACATTTTGTAGTATCTATTTGGTGGTGTAGGTCATTATTTATTTTTTTATGGTCGGAACAGCTGCGGGGTATCCCCCGAAACACCCCGCTCACTATACTGTACAGCATACTGAGTGGGGGTTGCGGGAGACACCCGCACAGCTCACCTGACCAAAAAAAAAGAGAAAAGCTTCGGGGGCTTCAGGGGTGTCCCTTGCAACACCCCGATCACTATACTGTATAGTATTCTGGCACTGTATAGTATAGTGAGCAGGGGCTGCGGGGGACACCCTTGCAGCTGGTCCAAACAAAAATAAAAAGGAAAGGCTGCAGGGGTTGCGGGGGACACCCCTACAGCTGACCCGACAAAAACAAACAAAAAAAAGGACCCTGTGGCACCGGTTCCCGATCACAGAAGTGAAAGGGAACTGGCATTGCAGGGCCCAGCGATACAGAAGGAAAGGTAAGTAGGGGGTTGTGGGAGGGGGGGTCGGGGTGTGGGAGGGTGTTTGTGTTTCTATATATTTGGGGTTGTTTTACCTTGGATGACTGAATGGGAAATGCACAAACAATTTTGTATTACGTACATTTCTTGTGTGGTCATTTCCTTCGCAAACTTTTCAGTCGTGGTAAAACAACCCCAGTGGTGGCTGGTGAATTATTTTATTGGTGGGATTAAATACTTCCTACAAACATGCAGCAGTGACTGAGCTTTGGGAGGGACCCTGATCCAATCAAGAGGAGGGCAGTGGGGGTTCTTCCCCTGAGAAATCTTTTTCAGTAATGGGTGAAATTGGTACTTTTTACAGCACACTTTAAAAATTGGTTGAAAAGGCAGACAGTTTGCAATTGGTTTTGTAGGGTAACTCATGAAAAAAATTAAATAGATGCGAGTCATTAGCAGTGCGAGCTTTGGGAGGGACCCTGAACCAATTAATGGGAGGGCATGTGGGAGTTCTTCCCCCAGGTGTGTCCATACATTTATATATGCCAGTATGCACATACATCAACAAATTAATGTTTGTTTTGCACATAATATCTGTAACAATACTATAAGAAAACATGCCCACGCTGGTTCTGGCACTATAGGGCAGTATGCCCATGTAAAAATATACTCCTGTTGGCTTTGCCATTAAAAATGCCATGCCACAATATGAAAACATGTCGAAACTGGCTGCACCAACATGCCAGTCTAGCCATGCAATAACACATCATGCTTGCTTTATCATAATGTCCATTAGAAATGTCATGTGACATTAATGAATCGCCGTACTGGCAGCACCAAAATGCTAATCTAGCCATGTAATCACACATCATGCTTGCTGTAACACAGATGCCCAGTAAAACAAGCATTGGCAAACCCAATACTTTTGACATTTGTAGTTGTTTAGCATGGAGGAACGGAATGAGAAATGATGGCCCAGAGAGGTTGACAGCGTGGAAGGGAATGAAGGGCAACACTGAGGCAAGAATAAAAACAATCCAATAGATGAAAGGTAGGCTAGTGACAATACACAGGACCATTGTACAACATTTGAATGAAGGAGTGACAGTGCAAATGAGGGAAGGAGTGACAGGGCGAATGGGGCAGAGCAACAGTAAATGGGGAGCTGATCAACATCGCAAAGGTGGGTGGAGTGATAGTCCGAAGGTGGGCGGAGCAACAGCACTAGAGGAGGAAGAAGTGACAACGCAATGGGGGAAGGAGCGACAGCACAAGGTGGGAGAAGTGACAGCACAAGAGAGGAAGAAGGAACAGCCTTAAGGGGAAGGAGCAATAGGACAAGAGGGAAGGAGCAACAGTGCAAGGGGTCAGGGACAGTACAGTGGGAGAAGGGACAGTGCAAGGGGGAGGAGGAAAAGAACAAAGGGTGGGAGGAAAGCACAAGTGGGGACAGTGCAAGGGTGAGGGTGGCTAGCACAAGGAGGTGAGGGGGACAGTACAAGGGAGGGAGAAGGGACAGCACAACATAGGAAGGAGGGGCACTGCAAAAGAGGGAGGAGGGACCGTGCAAGGGGAGATAGGAGCAATAGCGCTTGGCAGAGGAGTGACAGTTCAAGGGGGATGGAGCGACAGTATAAGAGGGAAGGAGCGACAATGCAAGGGATGGGGAGGAGGGAGACGGCAAGAGGGAAGGAGGGACATCATAAGGTTGAGAAGGGACAGTGCAAGGGGAAAGGAGCAACAGTGCAAGGGATGGGGAGGAGGGACAGTGAGTGGGAGAAGGGATAGTGCAAGGGGGAGGAGGCACAGCACAAGAGGGGGAGGAAGGCCAGCATAAAGGGGAAAGGAGAAACAGTGGAAGTGGGGAATGACATCTGTTGTGTTTATGTATAATTACTGCCTTTGGTCATAGTTCTATATTGTCCTTTTGATCTTATGTGTGTCTTATGATCTTATGTGTGTGGAACTGCCCCCACAAAGATTCCCCATCCTGAATTCCCGGTAGGCCAGGCAAAGCTGGGGAAGCAAAATGGCCATAGACTTGCATAGGACATTGTACATGCATGCTGAGGAACACACATTGTCAAATGGAAACCACATTTCCCTTTGACAGTTTAAGCCAGCTCAGGAGTGCTCCTGTGGCTTCAAAGCAGCCATGGGATTGCTTGGTGTTTACACTGGACTGGCTTGTTGGTTCAACCATAATGAGCGAGGGATCTGACAGGTCGGCACTCCCCCGCCCATTATGGATGAGCCGCCACTTACTATACTGCAAGTCTGGTCTGAAACTAATGAGCCCCATACTGCTTGCACATTCAGGGGAGAGACATCCACATGCAAAAGCCGGTGAGGAAGGTTAGTGAAAAATACAAATGTGACATGTGAGGGAAAACAGATAGCATGACCCATAAAACGCTGATGAGGAGGAGCTGCGCACTGATGGGAGATTGATTTTCTTCAAGGCTACTTTGACGAACCAAGAGTATTCACCCCTACTCCCCAGGGGGGTGTAAACCCCCTTTGAGGTTAGGGAGGTGAGCTCACTCTGCAAAACCCTCCCTAGAGGTCTGTCTGGCCATGTGGTACCTCACTGGGAGTGACGCCCCTCAAGGGGACAATGACTCACATTCCCACAAGAAACTCCCTATGCAATTAACACTGACTGCCTATACAGGATTTCCTTCAATCACAAGTAAAGTGCTTTTCGTTTGTTTGGCTTCAGGTAATGCTGAAACAAATTCAACAACTATACTGAAAAACGCTCTGGACCAGGGTATTAACATTCCAGAAGAAACTGAAGAAGCATCCAGACGACTCTATTCAGATATTGTGTATCAAAATTATTTATTTTACTTGATACAAAATTTACAAAGATGGGTCAATCATGTATCAATCCACACTCTAAATCACATTTAAGTTGCAGGAAGAACAACATTGTCTTTATAACATTGCAGATAACCAAACTCATTTCTGCAGTGAGCAATTCAATCATTCATCAACATACATTCTCATACGCACATGCACATACAAAAGTACATACACAAAGGTTTAGTCTAAATGTAAAAAGTCATTCAGTTGACAACATGAAAGAATTTTGAAACGAATTTCATAATATTGCAGCAATTTAAGAACATGTCAACTAATATTGACGTGGAACTAAAAAAATGAATTTGATTTCGTCTCCAACGATCTTCAGTTTCCGACCGGTTTTGACGTGTTGGAATTATTTAATCCACATCTTCATCAGGGAATCTTAAATAATATGCTCTCAAATTGGGAGAAATGATTATGCGCTCCCACTTGGTAGAGCCGCTACCAATATTCTCGTCAGTCTACAGCATGAGATGATTATAGTAGTCTGAAGTGGCACTTGTAAAAAGAATGCAAGTTCCAATTTCACTGCACTTCAGCAAAGTCGTATTTCACTCGGACATCCGTTCCGAAAGAGTACGTCCTTAAGTCTGGCATTGACTATGTCATTCTTCAAATCAAATACAACACCTGACGAAAAGCAGAATGCTCCTTTGAACATGAGCTTCTATTTAACAGGGACAAACCGAATGAGAAGAGAGAGAGAGCCATATGCAGAGGAAGCCCACTAACGTAGCAACATCTTGGTGGGGCAGAGCACTGTGGAGCTGCAGAGCCCGTGGCATCCTGCGAAAGAGAGAACGCCAAAGAAGGGCGCCGGATGGGCAGAATAGAAAACAGTAGGGAAACCGCTGTCAGGAAAGACTTCTGGAGACCATCGTATGTGGTGGCGTGACACAGAAAAGTTGTGGTGGGCCTGGGACCCGATCAACAATGCCAAAAGCAGAATGAACGGGAGGAACTAAACCTCCCATCGGCAAACCTACACCGAACAGACAGACCCACCTGGGTGCCAGGAACGAATCCACAGGGAAGTCTAGAGAGAGGAGATGGAGAAACAAGGATGTAGACTCATACCGATGCCAATTCCCAAAAATCCACCCAACACAAGTGAAGGTACTGGGGTGGAACAGAGATAGGGGAGGAAGTAGCCGAAGTTGCAATAGTGATTACAGGGTGTGGAGAAAGCCTGAATAGATGATAATATGAACGTCTCGGGCAACATAACTAAATTTCTACATGGGGTCTTGCTAAATAGTCAGTTTACCTATGAAATATATGCAAGTCGTATGGTAGAATCTTATACAATTTTTGAATAAAAATAAATTGAAGTGGGAGAATGGAAAAACAGGCTCCCGTCCTTCCCCTCTCGTGCCTGGCCTAAAGGATCACGGCCCAGGCACCCGCCACGAGAAGAGTTTGCCCATCTACCAGACGACCAAATACCCTGGTACAGGAACATACGGATGTGTCCATCTGCCTGCCCAGCAGCACGCCCTGCCCATGCTGACACCTGCGGCACGGATCAACTAGACTAAAACCAACACGTCGTTAGAGATGCCATGACGACCTAGCCAACGGTCAGCAAACCTGTGCAAATATACACACTGGACACTCTCGCACCAATCTACACGAAGAATATACTCAGTGCTATGACATAGGCGACAGACATACTCACGGACGTGCATCTTTATTATTTTCCACATAGGCTCTCAAAATGCAGAAACGCAAGACACATCATGAACTCATCTAAAGAGCTTGCTTACGCTTCTCCTAAACCCAGGTGCCATAATGAGAAATATAACGAAGACACGATACTGGTCATAAGACAATATGATACTATAACCTAAAGCGCCTGTGCACCAAACGGTTCCACCTATACACCAGGCCTAAGTAGGCCGCAAGCAAGAGCTCCCATGGACGTTAAAAGAACAAGAGTCAGGTTGCTGATCCTGCAGAATGAGCCCGGCGAGAGCAGACAGCCAAGGTCGCAATGTTGCAAACCCACATTCCGAAAGCAGACCATCAAGGGCACGATGTTACAACCTCGCACGCCGCGCACCAACGTTAAAATCACACCTGCAAATTAAACCAGGCACACAGTAGAAAAACAATATTAATTGTGCAAAAGTCTGCCTCAAACACGGTCTCACCTCACGTGACCAAGCCGAACCTGACAGGATGCCAAGTCCAGGAGAAAGAAGGCGTCTGGATCCCTTGGTACAAGACACAGGCAGACACACTTAAAAGGCTCAATGGACATCTGCGACAGTGGGAGTAGTCGGCCTTCCAGCTCATGAATAAGTCCTCACATTGTCTGCACGTACTCATAGTGAAACATTGTTGCAAATGACAGGTACACCGAGAGCTGGGAACAGCGATGGTCCCAAGCTGGGAAGCTCACGGGCGCACCAATCAGAACATGGGGCTCTTATCACTGACGCCATTAACATTGACCAATCATCAGTAGTCTTCATGTAACAATTCTCATGTATCTAATTGTAGGGACAACCCAGATATATCACCTGACTAACCCTTGTCCACTAATATTGTTCTCTATCCGTATGCTATACTAACCCTACCACTCGAGCAACCAATTAAGAGTGGCAATAGGTTTTTTGCTAACTTTCTAAGGTGACGCAAGTAGCGCGTCATACTAAGGTAAAAAGGGCCTGCGAGCCCCACGATTGTGTGTGTGTCAGGACGGACGCGTACGATCCTTGACCCATCCCTGCCGTTTTTGTTTAATAAACAGCAGAGTCACCTTGCTTCTTGCGTGTGTCTCATACTCTCTCTCTTCTGGGATATACGGGAGGAGTTGGGGCCTCCCTGCCCGGAGGTCTGCGGACGGCCCGACCGACCCCGGCAGAATTTCCCCCAGACAAGTTGGAGGCACTGCTGAGATCTGTTTAAGATCCGCCTTTTTTATTTTTTTTTACTTTTTCCAGGCACTCCGGTTGCGAGGAGGCCCGGCGGCGCGGCCCCCTCTGCCGTCGCCCCCTTCTGAGGACTATAGGACCATCGCGGAGCTGCGAGAAGACCGGACAGCGCAATCCGGATATTGGCCCTCGGGAGCCGGTTGAGAAGTATCCCGCCCGCGGTTGGCGAGTGTCCAGACGTGGTCCAGACGAGGGGAGGTGACGAGCCGCTTGGAGGGGTGCACACAGTCGAGCGGCCCCGCATAAAGAGAACTTGGTGAGCATGCCACGCACAACAAGCAATGTGAAATTGTGAGGGAGGGGGGAGGAATTAAATAAGGGAGGCGGGAGGTGTTGCACAGGTGCGCGGCGAAGGTTCGACAACTTAGTGTTGGAAATAGAATGAATGGTAGTCGAACAAGTGCAAGAGCAGTCGACTACCTTATGCGAGAGAGGGGGCGGAGCACGAAAACATCACGTGCGGCCGCTCGTAGAAACTGATTGGCCTAGGTAGCGACTACGTGCAAGGGTGGGTTTGTGTGGTTTCCTACGATTTGGCATTTATTGATCAATGAGTAGATGAGGATCCCTATTGTTCGAGCAAGAAACTCGATAGGTAGATGACGTTTCCCTGTAGGCGGTAGCTAGCTAGTTGCCTAATACGGAAGATAATTGGCTGGTTAAGCCCTCCTGTCGAGGGGCGTATCACACGCGAGGCGACGCAGCGTGCGCAGTCTGATTATATTATTGATTTGATTACCTTGTTCCAGGAGTGACAGGAAGACAGCTGTAGGGTTAACGGGGGTAGATTGAAAGTGCATTTTGAACTTAAAGAATATATGAAGAACTTATCAGTAGCTCGAAGAGATTGGTGACGTCACCAGTAGGGCTTTCATAGGATATCCCGAGCACAAGGCATCTTCCCTTCTGAGATTGGTGGGGAAGAGAACTGTGGTAAGGAAGTGGAAACAGAGATAAATGGTAATGAGTTGATCGGGGAAAGGCGAAACGGGGAACGTGGCTGCGTACGGAGAACGCCGGCCACGGCAAGTGTAGAAGGGGGAGGAGCACGTGAAAATAGGACGACGGTATAAGAACGTCATAAGGGGTACGCAGCCGCAGGGGGCTACGTGCGCCTCGGCCGCAGGGGGCCGTAAGGGTGTTGTATAAAGAACGAAAGACAGAAGGAAATATACAAATGTAACATACTATATTTTTTATAATTTTTCTTAGCGGACTATCGTAAGTCCCCAAACGTACGGGGCCAGGTAAACGATATAAGGCTGTATATTCTAAACTGCTGGTGAGATAAACTGCTACCAGATAGGGGAAGGGTAACAAGTGGAGCGCTACTATGTCATACGGGACAGGATCGGGAGGGTGGGGGAACACCCTCACTACCCCACTACAACACATCTGCACAACACTGCCACCCCATAGGGAGAAACTGATTAAATATAGCATAGAATGGACCCAGGGGACCAGCCCACAGACGGCCTTGGTGTGTCCCATCCTGTCAGTAACACCTAATAGTGCGGAGGAGCCACGCATAGAGGTAACGATAGGTGACAAAAAATTATCATTCCTTGTTCACCCCGGGGCAACCCGGTCTTGCATAAGGGAAGGTAAATTTAAGATGTCAGGCGAAGCCATGAACACCCAAGGATTCTCTGGGGCTAGAGGGTTGGTTCCCTTTACTCATAACATTCCCTTATCTATTGGAGATTATGATCTGTCAGTTCCACTTCTATATTATAGTGCCTCACAAGTAAATATACTGGGGAGAGACATAATGAACAGGTTGAATATGACGATCTCCTTTACTGAGGACGGCATAATTTGCTCTACTCCAGGGATTAACATGCTCGCAGCACGACAGATTATGCAAGCATACTGCGGACAGACAGCGATTAGGGCGGAGCCAGTAGATGGCGAACTATTCCAGTATGGAACAGATATGGAAATTGCATGGATGCCAGGGATAGAAGGGAAAATATGGAGGAGGCCAGCAGCCTATCTGTTCAGACCAGAAACACCTGTTAATGAACTAGAAGGAAAGGTGATCCTAATGGACATTGAGAGCATTATTGCAACAGCTGATTACATTGCTGTACATGCCCAAGACAGAGAAGGAAGAGCATGGAGGGCCGTGATAGCATTAGCAGAAGGATGTAGGCTCACACAGGTGTCAGATGAGGAGCTGTTCTCAGATGAAAAGGAAGAAGGTGAAATGGTGTTTATGATGAGTGTGGAAATATGGCTAAGAGTGGCTTACAAACAAGTAGCACAGAAAATTGCAATGGCACTCGAGGCACCCGCATGCACCCCAGTCCCCTTCTTTAAGGAGGATATGTCTAAGGTACCCAAATCATTGTGGACTACTGGCCCCTATAACGTGGGGTGCATAAAAAGTATAGGGGGAGTAAGGATAAAATTGAAAAAGGTGCAATACTCCCCAATGTAAAATAGTACCCACTATCAAAAGAGGTAGATGAGGGTATATATGAAACCATAACGGCCCTTATAAATAATGGCATATTGGTCCCCTCGGAATCACCTTGCAACACGGCTGTGTACCCAGTGCGCAAGGCTAAAGGGGGGTCTTGGCGCTTCATACAGGATCTCAGGCCCTTGAACAACATAGTAGAAGCGGAATATCCCGTAGCAGCAAACCCGGCCACTATATTGTGTGGCATTCCAGCAGAGGCATCACGATTTACAGTGATCGACCTTAAAAATGCTTTTTTCTCAATACCATTACACCCAGACTCACAAGATCTGACGAGCTTCACTTACAGAAACACAAAGTGGAAACACACTAGATTGCCATAAGGGTATTGCGAATCACCCTCAATATTCAATAGAGTGATACAGATGGATTTGGGTAACATTGAAGTGGAAACCACAGTGTTGCAGTATGTGGATAACATAACAATTTGCAGTACAAACGAAAGAACATGCAGAGAGGACTCCTTAAAGATGTTGACAATATTGGCTGAAAAAGGTTACAATGTAGACATGGAAAAGATACAGTACTGTCAAGAACAGGTACTTTACATTGGTCAACTTATATCCCAACATGGAAGAAAGATTGCACCACAAAGAGCACAGGCCATTTCAAACACTCCAATGCCACAAACTGTGAGGGAACTGCAGCAGTTCCTGGGGCTGTGCAACTACTGTAGAGCATGGGTGTTTGATTACAGCTCGTACATAGGACCCCTGCTTGAGGCGTTAAGGGAAGCTAATAAAGGGGAGAAAAGGCTGGGGTGGACAATGGAAATGAAAGAGGCTTTTGATGAATTGAAAGATGCGATATCAACTGCTCCAGTACTGGCATCCCAGACTATGAGCGACAATTTTTTATATTCTCACATTGCGATTCAGCAGTAATGAAAGCAGTGTTGTCTCAAAAAACAAGCATGGGCTACAAACCAGTAGCATTTTACAGCGGCCACTTAGATCCTGTGATGTTAGGCCACTTCCCTTGCGAACAAGGTCTCGCCGCAGCTGCTTTTGCAGTGGAAAAGGCATCAGCAATCACCATGGGGTGCCCAACTACACTGTTTGTGGAACATGCACTATTTGCGATATTGAATAAACCTAAGTCCACCCTAACCACGCAAAGAGCATCAGGTTATGAGATCATTTTATCAAGAGCTGAACTAGCAATTGTTAGATGTAGCACGGTCAACCCTGCAAGGTTCCTAGCAGAAGTAATTGAGGAGGGAGATTATGCCCATGACTGTACGGAAATAACTGAAATGTACTCATGTACTAGAAAGGTTGAAGAAAACGCACTGGAGGGTGGTGAGCTCTTATTTATTGATGGGTCATCAACTATCGATCAAGGGGATGGTATAAGGAGAACTGGGGCAGCAGTGGTAAAAATGATGGAGGTACCGGTGTGTGTGGCAATAAAATGTGTACAATTACCACAGCATTTCTCCGCTCAAGCAGCGGAACTAGTTGCACTGATCTTGGCGTTGAAGGAAAGCTTTAACAAACGAGTGACCATATGTTACATCCACTGTCCACTCAGGGCTGTCGAAATGGAGAAGAAGAGGGTTTAGGAGAGCTAATGGCACTCCAGTGCAACATGCTCTCTTATTGGCTGAACTGATTGAAGTAATAAATGACCCCCAAGAATTAGCTTTAGTAAAATGCACCGCACACACCAATGGTGAAGACCACGTCTCGAAGGGGAATGCAGCAGCAGACGCACATGCAAAGTATGCTGCATACTTTGGTGAGATATGGAACCCCCCCGAGTCACAGAGAGGGAGAGGGAGGGGAATGGCTAAGGAGATGTTGATAAGAGAATGGTACACCCATCTCCCAGCCACGCAGATTATGGAGCTACAAGCGGCTGCACCAATGGCCGAAAAAGAAATATGGGTAAAAAGAGGATGCACAATGTCACCAACTGAAGCACTATGGCGCCAGGGTGGCACTGGAAAAGTTGTAATACCATTGGCACTTTTGGACACTGCCCTGAGCCAACTACATGATCCAGCCCACACAGGCAAGGAAGTAATTGCAGCACGAATTAGGGAAGACTGGTTCTGCCCCGAGCTAAATTCTCATGTGTCAAACTTTATCAGTAATTGTCTCACATGTCAACAGTTTACGGCCGGCCATACTCTAAAGGTGGCAAGAGGTACTATAACCCGGCCAGAGGGACCTTTCCGGCATCTCCATATTGGCTATGTTGATATGATCAACATATGTCAAGGAAATAGGTATATGATCGTAGTAGTATGCCCATTCTCTAGGTGGATTGAAGCAGGGCCCTGTTCACACCCAGATGCATTTAGAGCAGCTAAATTCCTAGTGAGGGAGGTCTTCCCAAGATGGGGAGTGTGCGAGGTGTTAAGGTCAGACAATGGCCCACATTTCGCAAACGAAATGTTCCAGCACATCACATCCTTGCTGAACATAAAGCATAAATTTGCATGTGCATACCACCCACAGGCCAATGGTGTATGTGAACGCCTGAATGGCCTGTTAAAGGAGGCAATCGCAAAAATACAGCAAACAACAAAGAAGAGTTGGTTATATTGCCTTCCATTAGCCCTATTTGAGCTAAGGAATAGACCAGGGTCCGACCACCACCTCACCCCACACGAGGTGGTTACCATACGTCAAATGCGCCTTCCCCTAACGCCAACATCAAGAGCATTTACCGACCACGAAAGCACAGCGAGTGTTCTTGGTGATGAAATGTACCAATATGTGTCTTCTTTGATTACTAGTGTAGTGTTTGTGTCTCAACAGCTCGAGCGCACACGGGGCGGGTCTAACAGCAATCAACAAGAAGACGCAGATAAAGAATTGGAAAAAGAAAGACTGTTTAAAATTGCTAAAGGTGACCACGTACTACTTCGCAATTTCAATAGGAAGTGGAACAGTCCACGATTTACTGGCGCCCATCTGGTAGAGGAGGTATCAACGAGAGCAGTAAAGCTACAGGATAAGCGTGCCTGGAACCACCTACACGATGTAAAGATCTACAAACTCCAGACCCGCCCCAGCACCACCGACAGGTCCATTGGAAGAACAACAACAACATCGCCGACGGAGGAAGAGAGTTCTATCACAGCCAACGACCCAAGTGTTCCCCTACCCTGTCACTCCCCAGATTCCCCAGAGACAATAACTAAAGAAGAAAAGGGTGATCCCCATACTGCCCACCCCATGGTCACACGCTCAAAGAGTAAAAATACTTCCGCCAGTTGAGCCCAAACCCCCTGCCCATTGACCCCTACCCCCACTACGAGTAATAACTGAACTAAAGGACATTGCATTGCACAAGTACACATGTAAACACGTGAATGCTTTCTTTTCTTTTCTCTCGCACATGCAGGAACTGTGTATTATTGTACTGCTAAGAAAATAGATAACTAACAAATTCACTGCCCAGGAGTAGATGGTACCCTCAGACGATGACTACCCAGAAGAATTGTCACACCAATTTGTATATGAAATAAAAAGGCCAATGTACCTGAAAAAGAGAAGGGTACGTGTGTACTACACAGCATTCCTCTTGGCCATAGAATACTCAATGCCCCACCTCCACCCATACTTGCCTGCCCTAAGAGATAGATCGCTTAGATTGGCGTGGGAACAGCTCTTCGCCTGGGCACTGAATGACTACCTGATAGGGAGAGCTTAAACAACAACAACTAACATTTAATAACCAGCATATTGAGAATTTTCAGGCGGGCAACTTTAACATCGCAAGAATACGCTGCCGGACCGCAGCAAGGTAAGAGCAAAAATGCCGGTGAAATTAGCATATGTAATAAAAATAATAGGGATTTTGATGATCACCGGGTTCTTGGCTGCCTCTGTATGGCAGTACAGCTGTGCTATCAATATTATTCCTGTACCCAAACCTAATACACCCCCATCCCCAGCTGCAACAGGTGTTACGTCAGGTGATACTAGTAAAATTATACACAAGCAAAATAGAGTTCAACGCAGCACATACTCAGATAATAAAGGTATTGATAATTATATACAAGATTCAGCACACGTCTCAAACAACATATGGTACCAACACATGACCCGCATTGGTAAGCAGACAACAGAAGACAGCTGCTACGTTTGCTCATTAATACCATACGCCATGAGCGCTTCCCGAACATTTGTTGCCACAGAAATAGATGAAAAGACAGCACGATGCATAATATACTTGGCACTGTTCCAAACGAAAGGAAGATTTCAAGGGATAGTGGTGCATATGGTGTGGAAAACACGAGATTCATACCCATACGAAAACAACTTCCTCAAGACTTATTTGAGTTACCACAAGAGCAGTTTACATGCTGAAGCATTCAGATACATAACAAGTGGTCCTGCAAAAGGGGAAACAAAGAAAGTAACACTGCAGTATTTAGCATGTGATTGGTATGCCACTGAAGTTCCTGGTAAATTAGGATGCTGGGAGAGGCCACTCGTGACGATAACAGGGAAGGTGTACTTGGACAACAATTGGGAAATAGGAGTGATTGGAAGCAACATGGTAACAAAGGAAACTATCTCAACTATCGAGGCACACAACCACAGATGTTGGACTACTTGGATCAAGTACGTATCCATGCTCAGATGGATAGAGACGGATGAAGACCCAATAACAATACTGCCGCTGACTGCGCCTAAGGTATGCTACCAACATAAAGGAGAGGTGGACGTAGGATACAACACCAATTGTGCCAGCGTGATGGAATTACCTGAGGGGGGAGCAGGAACAGCAGTAATAATGGACCATTACTGGGCCTGTGGAGAAAAGGCATACCACACACTGCCCCCTCTGTGGAATGGTGTATGCACGATGGTGCACGTCAATGTACCATCACTAGTGGTACCCAAGAAGCATGTGAATGTGGCGAACTTTCCCAAAATGGATGAAGGGGACAAGAGAAAGAAGAGATCTGCACCACCTCAGGAGGAGCAAGGGAACAGGACCAACGGCAATAATACCGTCCTAAATAGAAGGAAAAGACAAGGAGAACCTCTGACTGGAAATTACCTATGGGGAAGGTCGGAAACGGCCCTCACTTCAATTCCGCCAGAACACAGACTATTCAGCAGAGCAGCACTGTTCTTCTCCTCAATAATCCATCTGGGACTGCAGGCTTACGCAAACGCAAAATGGCTCCAGATAACTAGATGGGAACTAATGATGACCATCAATTCTACAGTAAATGGATTCAACGCAATAAAAGAGGAGCTGCGAGCTGTAAGGATGGTAGCACTCCAGAACAGATATTTATTGGACCTCCTCACAGCCATGGAAGGAGGAGTATGCGCAAAGATAGGACAATCATGCTGCACGTTCATTCCTGCCAACGATGCTGACAACGGTACACTGACAGAAGCAGTTTCACAATTGGCCCAGATGCACTCCAAAATGATGGATGAAAGTAAAGGTGTGAAAAAGGATGAGAGCTGGTTTTCGCTATTATGGTCATGGATGCCATCTTGGCTGTCAGATGGACTAAAAATCATAGTTGGTTGTACTATTTTGGCTGGAGCTACACTGATCATAATAAGATTTTGGAAGGCCCGGAAGGCCCGCACCACCGACGAGTTGCTTGAAATGGTCGGTATGCACCCCTTGATGTCAGCAGATGACGGCCAACACGCAGGCATAATAATACAAGAGAGGGAGAAGCTGCGCAACCAGATCATCACCAACCATCTGGACCCACCCTCAGTGAAGATCGAGAACCCAAGAAACCCCAGGAGTTACATAGGGAAATGGGTATACTGTACTCCTGGAGGAACCTGTGAATATATGTATTGGTCATTTGAAGATCATGTTAACCACTATGGACATCTAGGAGGAGTAACTAAAATATGGAGAGTAAGAGGAGATAACGAAAAGGATATGTTTGTGGTCGACAAGTCGACCAGAGGGGGGACTGAAGTGGGAGAATGGAAAAACAGGCTCCCGTCCTTCCCCTCTCGCGCCTGGCCTAAAGGATCACGGCCCAGACACCCGCCACGAGAAGAGTTTGCCCATCTACCAGACGACCAAAAACCCTGGTACAGGAACATACGGATGTGTCCATCTGCCTGCCCAGCAGCACGCCCTGCCCATGCTGACACCTGCGGCACGGATCAACTAGACTAAAACCAACACGTCGTTAGAGATGCCATGACGACCTAGCCAACGGTCAGCACACCTGTGCAAATATACACACTGGACACTCCCGCACCAATCTACACGAAGAATATACTCAGTGCTATGATGTAGGCGACAGACATACTCACGGACGTGCATCTTTATTATTTTCCACATAGGCTCTCAAAATGCAGAAACGCAAGACGCATCATGAACTCATCTAAAGAGCTTGCTTACGCTTCTCCTAAACCCAGGTGCCATAATGAGAAATATAACAAAGACACGATACTGGTCATAAGACAATATGATACTATAACCTAAAGCGCCTGTGCACCAAACGGTTCCACCTATACACCAGGCCTAAGTAGGCCGCAAGCAAGAGCTCCCATGGACGTTAAAAGAACAAGAGTCAGGTTGCTGATCCTGCAGAATGAGCCCGGCGAGAGCAGACAGCCAAGGTCGCAATGTTGCAAACCCACATTCCGAAAGCAGACCATCAAGGGCACGATGTTACAACCTCGCACGCCGCGCACCAATGTTAAAATCACACCTGCAAATTAAACCAGGCACACAGTAGAAAAACAATATTAATTATGCAAAAGTCTGCCTCAAGCACGGTCCCACCTCACGTGACCAAGCCGAACCTGACAGGATGCCAAGTCCAGGAGAAAGAAGGCGTCTGGATCCCTTGGTACAAGACACAGGCAGACACACTTAAAAGGCTCAATGGACATCTGCGACAGTGGGAGTAGTCGGCCTTCCAGCTCATGAATAAGTCCTCACATTGTCTGCACGTACTCATAGTGAAACATTGTTGCAAATGACAGGTACACCGAGAGCTGGGACCAGCGATGGTCCCAAGCTGGGAAGCTCACGGGCGCACCAATCAGAACATGGGGCTCTTATCACTGACGCCATTAACATTGACCAATCATCAGTAGTCTTCATGTAACAATTCTCATGTATCTAATTGTAGGGACAACCCAGATATATCACCTGACTAACCCTTGTCCACTAATATTGTTCTCTATCCGTATGCTATACTAACCCTACCACTCGAGCAACCAATTAAGAGTGGCAATAGGTTTTTTGCTAACTTTCTAAGGTGACGCAAGTAGCGTGTCATACTAAGGTAAAAAGGGCCTGCGAGCCCCACTATTGTGTGTGTGTCAGGACGGACGCGTACGATCCTTGACCCATCCCTGCCGTTTTTGTTTAATAAACAGCAGAGTCACCTTGCTTCTTGCGTGTGTCTCATACTCTATCTCTTCTGGGATATACGGGAGGAGTTGGGGCCTCCCTGCCCGGAGGTCTGCGGACGGCCCGGCCGACCCCGGCAGAATTTCCCCCCGACAAAATCAAACTCCTTCTCATGGTTACATCTATGGTGTTAGAAGGAGGGAAAATGGAAATAAGGAAAGTTACCACTTGCTGAAGCCCATGTACCGCCAATACCTTGGTCTGGAACGTCATTAAAAATGGTAAAATCACAAGTTAAAATTGAAAACTCTGCCTGGGCATAAATACCTGAGTAAAGACAGTTGAAAGGGTACTGGTCTGCACATTCACGTGATTGAGTTATGGATAAGGGAGGACCCTGAATCTTCATGGGTGGGAAGCACCAGCATTCTGAGCAGTGTATGCAGCTGTAGAGGAGCAGTTACATGCCTCTGTAGGAAATCCCGCCCCTACCTCCTATATCTTGGAAGTCAGAGATCGTGCCGTGTTTGACACCAAAGTTGGGCCAATACCACAGCATACACTCGAAAGAAGATACCTATTAAGACAACCCTATCGAATGTATCCCCGAAGGGATGACAATCTGAGGGTGGCTCTCCCTGAAGGAATGTGAAAAAGAGCAAAAAGAGAAGCTAGCGACGTCACACGAGACATGTGCAACGTCCCGAGATATAGACCAAAGAGGATGCATAGATCCTACAGAAACGAATGACAAAGTAAAGAGTCAAGTGAACTTTTAATTACGAAAAAGAAGATTTCACATGCACAAAGTGTTGCAGAGAATTAACTGTTCAATAATTGTACAGATGCTGAAACGCAAGGTAGACTGTCATCATAGAAGCTGGCTATATGTAGTGAACAGAATGCAGGAGAAGCCACCACTATATAGCAGCTGGACATCTGTATCATACATTTTAGTAAGTCAGGACCCATGAAGAAGAGAGGGAGAGTTGTGTAGCGAAGGATGAATGATCTCTTGTTCTGGTGCAAAGAAAGAACACCAACAGTGCCAAATGTATTCATTTAAGACATTTAAATACTGCAAAATGGACCAAATCGTGGTCTCCTGTGACGTGAGCCAAGGATGAAAATAGAGTCGAACTTGGAGTCCTAGAACAATGATCATGAGTGCCTGCACTCCCATATATTCCCAGAGACAAGGATACTTTGCAAGGCCAAGTTCAAAGACAATCTTCATGGCAGAAGGCATGGGTGATAAGAGATGTTGGGCTAATTGGGTGGGGAGATAGAGACAAGCCCATCTCCTTGCACCTGGGTCTGGGCTTACGTACTGCTAAGGGAACCGAATGTTCCAGACATGGCACAAACGTGCTGTTTGTACAATTGTCCAAAATAGCCAACACTCCAAGAGTAATACTGAAGAATGTGTTGGGCGTTCCAGCACAACATTATATTTGAGGGTGTGTTTTTTTTGGCTGTGGGTCTTGCAAGCATGGTAATTTAAAATGTTTGTCAACTCCTTAGAGTTGGGTGGACTGTACAATACATCAGAACATCTTGAGATTTGTGGGTTATAGCTATAGATTTCTGCTGTTGTTTGAGGTACTGTTTCACTGTAAAAGTCCAATCTTGTATTTAAAATAAATTCATGTAAAGCTTACTTATAAACGTAACTGTTATGCATTGTGTGGCATACTTTGCCACACAATGGTAGTTCTGAGCGTGCAGCTGAATGTCATTAAAGATACATGATAAATCCAGCTGGTAAGTCATTTGCCTGCTTAGCAATGGGCAGCTTCTGTAAAGATGGCTTAATATCTCGACGGGTGACCCCAGACCTTTCTTTTTTTTAACTTTGTTTATTAGTGGTCACATAGAGATACACAGCACCTTTGCACACTGCAACATACATAAATGATACACTTGCACTTTATGGTCATCGTATTAATTTACAATCTTATAGATTCATCATCATCAGTGGCCATGTTACATAGGTAAGTTCTGAATGGATCCCAAATGTCCTTGGGCCTACATATCGAAGGTCGGGTAAGGGCGTACTGCTCCTCAGTTTCATTTACTTGTGTCAATTCACGAAGAAATTGGTTCATATCAGGTGGGCCCACACTCTTCCATTTTAGTAGGATGCACTTTTTGGCCACTGCACATGAAATATTGAATAATCTTCTAGTCTTCTCAGAGCATTTGCCTATGTCTCTGAATAAATATTTTTGGGGCACCAGGTCAGGAGGGATCTGGGTTATTTCCTCCAGCATCAGCGCTACTTCTCTCCAGAAGCACGCCACCACCTGACATTCCCAATACATATGCCAGTCACCTGCCTGTGGCATTCTATACTTAGGGCATGCATCAGAGACCTCCAGGGTGAACTTTGCTATTTTGGCCGATGTATAGTGTAGCCTGTTCAATATTTTGAACTGGATTAGCCTCAGCCCTGCATTTAACGAAACTATTAAAATTATAGACCAATCAGTATAATTGATAGTTTAGCAAAAGTGTACAGGAAGATTGTTTTAAACAAATTTGAAAACTGGGTCTACCACGCTTGTATTATTACAGAATTGCAGGCGGGTTTCACTCATGAATTGGGTACCACAGACCAGGCCTTTTGCCTTTCTTTAATTTTAACAAAACTTGTGATTTTAAAGAAAGTTCCTTTATGTATTCTTTTTTATAGAATTTGAAACCTCTTTTGAGTCCTGAACCGTGATATCTTATGGTCTTTTATCAGTTAATTTAAAAGTTCACACTTACATTTTAAAGCCCATCCAGACGCTGTATGGATTTAATATAGTGGTGGTCAGATGCGGTCAGAATGGTGAGGCAAGAGACCCATTCCCAGTGCGTAGCAAGGTACGCCAAGGCTGTGTTGTGGCCGCACTTATTTTTCTTTTATATACATAAATGCCCTGGTATTAAAACTTTTGAATTCTTGTGTTGATGCTTCCTTGATGGGCAATACAAAGATCTGCAAGACAAGAATGGGTCTTCCAAAACATCTAGACATCATAACTGACTTTTGCAAGGATTAATGCCTTATTGTTAATCATCAGAAAACTATAGAGATGGCCTGCCACCCCAAATTTAAATGTAAGGAAAATATTGCCCTGAATTCAGGAGGTATACTTCTATAATTACCTCCAAATGACATCAAATGGTCTTGTCAAAAAAGCTAAATGTGAATTTACACTGACATGTTGCGTCAATGCACTTTTGAACTTTAAACACTCAATTGGGGTTCCATTCCCCGTTAATAGCCGTTTAGGCTTACATGGTATATTCAATCTCTGCAGCACTTTATGGGAGTGAGCTTTGGGGCATGAATGGTATTGACCCCGTAAGAAATTGGTTGCGCTTACATAAGGTTACAAGAATATCTCACCACAAGGAAAAGCTTTGGGATGCTTTAAATGCACCAAGAGGCAAATCCTTGATCTGGTTCCACCATGTTGCATCTTTGTTATATATGGTAAACTCTGCTCATTCATTGGATAAAGATGTTTGTATAACTGAGGAAATATATTTATTTATTTAAATTTGTAGAGTGCACAACAGCCTGCAGGCATCGAGGCGCTATGTGATAGCTTAAGAAGGCTTGATTAAGGGTTACAAGGAAGCCGTCCAGTAGTTTTTGTTACAATGCAGTTCAGAGAAAGTGTTTACAGAGTAACACAGAATACATGCAGGTGCAAATTGTCATAGAATCCAGGTTAAAACAGTCAGACAAAGAGGTTAGTTTTGATGGCTTTGCGAAAGGCTGAGTGGGATTCAATGGTTCTGATGTGGGGCGGTAGGGAGTTCCATCGTAGGGGGGCGACGGCAGGCAAGCTAGAGCCGCCTGCCCGGACCTTACGGGTTCTGGGAAGAGCTAGGAGGTTAGAGTAGGGGGATCTGGAAGGTCTAAAGGAGGCGGGTTTGGTGATTCTGCATGACAAGTAGGGGGGGGCAAGGTCGTGAAGGCACTTGTGAGTCAAAGACAGGGCTTTGAATGTGATCCTCTCCTTGACTGGGAGCCAGTGTACCTGTCTTCTAAGTACCGAAATGTGTTCTTTACGCGTGAAGCCGGTGGCGGCTCTGAGCGCGTTGTTTTGAACGATTTGGAGTTTGGCAACATTCTTGGCAGAAGTGCCGATGAGTAGTGCATTACAGTAGTCAAGCCTGGAGCCAATTATGGCCCTGGCGATGGAGAGGCAGTTCTGTTGAGACAGGAAGGGTCTGACTGAGTTGATGAGTTTAGAATGATAGGCAGATGAGGAGGCTATGGCGTTGACCTGCCTTTCCATGGATAGGTCCGGTTCGAGGTAAACACCTAGGCCCTCATTACGACCCTGGCGGAGGACCATGGTGCAATTTGCACCATGGTCCATGGCGCAAAGCTGCCAACTCCGCCATGGGGGTTGGCGGACTTACCGCCCCATTCCGACCTTGGCGGGGCGGTAAGTCCCCAATCCCCATTTACCCTTCCCCATTCCCATTTTTGCCCCATAGGGTATAATGGGAGTGGGGAAGGCGTTAATTACGCCACCGTAAATTACGGTGGCGTAATTAACAACAGGTCCCGTAGCGCCATGGATTTTTCCGCCCGGAAAAACCAGGTGAAAAAAGCACCATGGCGCTACGGGAACTCGTAGTAAGGCGGAAAGGTACGCCATGCATTACGCTGGCGTAAACCCCTTTCCGCCAGGGTCGTAATGAGGGCCCTAGTGTTTTGATGGAAGGTGACACAGTGATGGGGATGCTGTCAATGGAGAAGGTGGAATATTTGTTATCCAATTTGTTCAAAGTGGAGGGGGAAGCAACTAGCAGTAGCGTGGTTTTCTCACTGTTGAGACATAGCCAGTTTTCTGCCATCCAGGATTGGACTGTTGTGTAGATGGAATTGAGGGTGTTCCGGTCGACTTGGTAATCACCTGAGAAGGGGACGAGTACCTGGGTGTCATCAGCAAAGTTTGTGTATGAGATGCCCAGGGAGTCCAAGATTATTAACAGTAGCCTCGTGAAGAGGTTGTAGAGGGTGGGGGCAGTGCAGGAGCCTTGCGGGACCCCACACTTGATGGTGCTGAGGTTGGCGCTTGAAGAGTCAGAGAAGACTTTTATTGCTCTGTCCTTAAGAAATGAGTCAATCCATTTGCAAGCTCTATCAGAGAAGTTGTCTACTGACGAGAGATGCTGGCAGAGGGTTTTGTGGTCGACCAGATCGAAAGCTGCTGAGAGGTCGAGCAGTTATTAGGCAGACATTTGATACCCTTTAGATTGAGGAGGAAATGTCTGCACCTGCTTTCCACATGACATTTCCTGGGTATATTGTTCACAAAACTACTCTTAATTCGTAAAGTTATCCGAAGGAACTTTTATAACTGAAAGACTAAATTCTGCATAAATATCTTTGCTATTGCTGAGTTGTCATACAAATGGGCAACCAACTCCTCAAAATGTTGCCCATTTTGCTTTGATGTGACAGAAACTGTTCTCCACTACCTATTCAATTGCCCAAAATGTACCTCATCATGAAAACAATAGATCCTCCCAATCTTTTTGAATTACCAGGTTAGTTCTCAAGGTAATACTCTTATCATCTGCACACTGACATCCTTCAAGTTAGTGTTTTGTGCAGGTCCTAGTTTTCTGGCAAAATCATGGCAAGTAAGACCCAAAGAGGGCACAATTGCCCAATCTAAAGTCTTTTTTTAGCATGTGTTGTAAATTGCCTTTAAATCAATTTCTTATCGATGACAATCACTGTCAAGTTAGAGTAGTGTAAAGAAACAAAAGAATGGACATTTGTTGTTAACCTTTTAAGAGCTTTTCTTCATTGGCATGGAAATGCCTGTCTGTAACTTGATTCGGTGCTTTGTAAAGCACCCAATACATCCCATAAAATGTAATTAACTGAGATGTTTGTATGGTGCGTTATTTTGCATCAACAAGCGCTATCCATATCCCATTCAGCCGAGGCAGGGAAAAAAATAAAGAACTCGCAATGACATTTATGACATTATGAAGGTTGTAGTCAAGGTCCCAAGCATGACCTTTTGCCCTGAAAAGGACATTTAACAAAGATATGCCTTGCAATACTCTGTGCAATAACATGATGATGCCAGCGATTGAATAATACGTACACGGAACATATTCTTCTTTCTGGAGTTCGGAAGGAAACAGGAACCTCTCGATGGCGCCATCGTCTTCTTTCTTATCCAGCCAGCGCCCGCAAGGAAATTTCATACGCTGCCCAAGAGATGGGGCGTCTATTTCCACCCAGTCCAAGAACCAGCCTGCTGAGCTACCTGCTCCAAAACAACAACTGAATTAGATTCTAACATCATCAGGCAATGGAGTTCTGTTGTACTTGTAAAATGCAGGTTTGTAATACAGATTCCCATTGAAAAATGCTTTCTACATCAGCCACAAAGTCTATTTTTAGATTTTAAAGTGCATGGAATGAATCAATGTATGGTCTTCCACCATCTCAGATATACAATTATTTTATTATTATTTTGGTGTTTATATGTAACTTTCTTAGCTACGCTATTCAATGGCTACAATTGATTTCATATAGTTGACAGGGACAAAGATGTTAAAAAATAACATAATTAGTCAAAAGCTATCACAAAAGATTTAGCATGACTCAATAAAAATACAACCTTTTACAGTAGCCTTTCAATACCAATTTCTCTTAATAATCACATTTTCCATCCTTTGTTAAGTACATTTTCCATATTCTTTTTACAAATGGATTTATTTAATTTACCATGGAACAGTCTTCTTGTACAGTATCACGGCCTACGTATCACACGTTTCAAATATGGAGGCCAAATACACCAGTCACCTTTGATCCATTTTTTTAAAAAAATCTCAGTTAAAGGTTTTTGATATTCTACAATAAGACTGATCCATCTTAGATTAAATAAATCCACTAGAAAAAAAGTTTGTATTTTTATCAAGTGAATGTATTAGATTTTGTCAGTGTAAATTCATTGAGCAGTGGGCAGTAAATTTGGAAACATGTGTGATAAGAAAGTGGAAAGACAGACAGTGCAAATGGGGAGAAAATGTTAATATAGCAGGGACCATAAGGAAATATAACATTTCTTGTTGACTGTGTGCTTACTGTTAAGAAGCAGCTCACAGCCTTCTTAGGTAGGCTTGTTGGGTTTATTGGAGCATCTCAGGATACCTTCACAAGCAGTTACATAAAGGACATTGACACTGGCGGCCCATCACCCAGGCAGGGGGTTCACCAACTGACCAAGGCTAGAACCTTCACTCACACCTTCCAACACTCAGACACAAACACTCCACATGATATCACAACATTCCTGCTTATCCAGGCAAGACATACACAACACATCTCCCCCCTTTACATTAACACACTGCACACACCAAGCACTACACAACACACCTCCCCTCCTTGCACTTATCCACAACATGCAAAACACCACGGGACACACCTCCACTCATACCAACACACCCCATCCACACCGACTCGGATGACCAGGGAAGGCACACCGCATGTGCACAAACGTTCTGACTCTCAGCTTATTCCCAATGCACTGGCCAGGCACACCGAGACCAACAACTAAATACTGGCACACTCTGGACCCTGAAAGGTGGAGCGAGTCTTAAATCGGCACGCAGTGCAGCAAGAAACAACCACCTGCGCGCAAAAGATTTAAATATACGTTGTACAGGACCACTAGGTCGAAGTATATGTGTGACTCCTCATGCACATCACCACAGAAGTGCCCTCACCAAAACCGGGGGCGCTACCACCCGTCACATATACCTCTTTATACCATGCATGACTAACACAGTCACACCCTGACTGACTGGGGGCGCTACCACCCAGCAATAATAGCTATAGACCATGCATGACCATCATCACAGTCACATTCTGACTGACTGGGGGCGCTACCACCCAGCAATTATAGCTATTAACCTTGCCTGACTATCAACACAGTCACGCCCTCACTGAAATGGTGGCGCTACCACCATGCACAAGCATACGTGGCTTCACCATGCATAACTAAATTACAGTTACGCCCTGACAGAACTAGTGGTGCTACCACCATTAACCCACGTACACCATTAACCCATGCACGCCCCTACCACAGACGCACCCATACCATACTTAATACATTGCTGAGATTACCACCCAGCTACCACATGTGGTAGGTCAAACATGTCGGCTAGGCACACTCACTATCAGCCAAAGCATACTCCTAACATGTCAGCCAGGCACACTCACCATTAGCCAAACTATGCTCCTGACATGTATATAAGCACCATCCATTAACAGGATTAAAGGCACTCATAACCACTCCCATCCATACCCAACCCAACCATGCATCACATAACACAATATGTAGATTACATTGCAATGTCCTATACATGTGCGCATTAATGTACTATTTTAAAACACCATATATCATAAACATGAACGATACCGTTCAATTACATGAGTTTATGTATACTAAATTGTCATATTTACCATAAGGCAATATAAGACATGAGACCCTATCCAAGTCCCATCCTAAAAGTCCATGTTGCCTTTAAGCAACCTACTACTGTGCCCTACTAATACATCCCAAGTGTCCACAGCCAGTCCTTGGCTTTACCTGGAATTCCTCAAACGTGGATAGATCTACTTTCATCCATAACCAAACCACTCTCACGCAATGACCTACAAAATGCCCCTAAATGTCCATAGCCCATTCCAGGCTCTATGCTGCAATTACTCAAATTAGTTACACTAGCTTCTACCATACACATCCTGCATTTTTACATACTCTCCACACCTCTCCATAACATGTACTGCATCATTTAAAAAGGATACATGTTCTGTTCGTATTGTGGCACATCAGATATGCATTCTCTGCCAACAGGAAATTCCACTTCTTGCATATCCCCATATGGCTTTCAATAAAACAAATGCAACCTTTTCTTTTTACCAAACCCGACATGTTCCACATATTTCCTCTCTCTCGATTTCTGGAACTTTCAAACAGATCTTATATGCCATTATGTCACAGTTATTTGCTCTCCTGCTCTACGCGGTCATACCAAAAAGCAGGAATAGTATTTGCAGGCATAAAGTGAACAGCACCTCCGTGTCAGACCTCCGATCTGATATAGTGCTGCCACATACTTTAAACGTGCTCATTTCTGGCATTTCCTGAGTGTAAACTGCTGCAGTTAGAAACTCCTTTGCGGCTACGCGTGCACCGGCTGCCTCATTTCTTAACATAGCAGCCCTGCACTGCACAGGATAAGTTCTGGCAAACCACTTCCTACGCACGTAAACAAACGTCGCAGGGTGCGCTTTTCTTCATTTCTTAACATAACAGCCCTGCGCTGCAGAGGATTAATTCTGGCAAAACATTTCCAACGCACGTAAACAAAACGTCGTAGGGTGCGCTTTTCTTTCCTTCTCCCTGCATTGGAGAACAAACCTTCCACAAAACAAAGGCGATGCATCATCATTCCAACAACGCGTACAAAGCGATAGTAGGTTCTACTGAGAATGTTTGTGTTTAACATTCCTGACGATCGCCAGCTCCCCTGTACCATGGTTGACGTCACCATTCATCGGCGGGGCACAGGGTAGGACACCCCGCTCCTGGCCTAACCGTCACCATTACCATACAGCAAACTTAGAGCATAGAGCACCGCTGGGCACCCATGTGGACTCCAAATCCAGTCCAACCAGCAAAAGCTTGCAGAGTCCATTTAACCAGAGGCTCATTGAACTCGCTCCTGACCCATTCCCAAAATATGTCCGATTTAATTGCAACAAGACACATCATACTGGAACAATGCCAAGTCCACATCCCCTCCTTCACCATAAAAGCCTCGGATCTTGGGAGCTTCCATTAGTAGCTCTTCACAGATTGTTTTCTCCTCCAATCTAATGAGACGCTCTTCCACTCAGCGCCTGGACACCATTTGGATAATTTAACAGGGTGTCCATGCAACACTGAAATGCTCCTCCTCCCCCTTTTTCCGCCCTGGGTGATGGGTCTTACTTGAATGTTAGGGGCAGTGTCGTCCTCTTCCTTCACCTTCTGCACCCCCCGCAGCAGATTCTCCAACTTAATTGCTTTTCTTAGACGTAGGTTCTTCTTATCTGGACCAGCTTGTCGCCATTGTTAAGAAGCAGCTCACAGCCTTCTTAGGTAAGCTTGTTAGGTTTATTGGAACATCTCAGGATACTTTCACAAGCAGTTACATAAAGGACATTGACACTGGCGGCCCATCACCCAGGCAGGGGGTTCACCAACTGACCAAGGCTAGAACCTTCACTCACACATTCCAACACTCAGACACAAACACTCCACATGACATCACAACATTCCTGCTTACCCAGGCAAGACATACACAACACTTACCATTCAACCATACCCCTTTCAATTAATTTGCTAAATTGGGGGAGTCCAAAGTCTAAATTCCACAAGTACAGACATTTGGAATCGCACATTGGTCTTTTTGAACTTGACAGTCTCGATAATTTAAACTAAAAATGTGAACCTTACAGCTGATTTTGCCCAAACTTACCTCTGCTAAGCAAACGAGCCATAGGGATGGACCTTTGACCAGAACCATGAAGCTATCAGGAATACAGGCTCATTTTGACTGATGGACATCATCTTATGTGCCCGTCTGTTTGAGCAATCATTCAGTACTATATGGTATAGTGGAATTGCAACATCTCTCGATCAGACATTAGGGATAATTTCAGTACTGTTGTTATAATACATCATTGGGCTGCTAGCTACTGAGGGGTAGACTGAGCTAAGATCTGCACATGAAGTTGTAGTAAATGAAATCAAGCAATTCTCAAGTTTCAGTTTCCAAATAGTGCAAATAGTGTTGTCAATTGAAGTACATTTGAGCAGGTACACTCTTGGTGAAGACTCATGAGTCCAGTGTGTGATGGAACAAGCCCTGACATCAAACCTGAAGTTGTGTGAGGATGAAATGTAAGCATTAAAGTAAAATGATACAGAACATATCAAAAAAGGGTAGAGATTGGGTAATGAGACATTATGCCTACTTTGATTTTAAATCATTTGTGACACAGCTAATTTCATGTTCATTATTTCTTGAGCGAATGAATAAATGCCATGTCTCTCTCTTTCAATGTTCTTCTTCTTTTTATAAAATATCTTTTCCCTTTTGTTGTCTGTGCCTCTTCCTTTATTTCCCAATAGGGTCCAGATGATTTTGCCATCATTTTAATGATGCTGACAATAACAGAAATTAGGCACAGGAAGAATTCACATTATTATTATTTATTTTTAATCCCCGTCCACCCCCCAGCTCTCCTTCTCCCTAGCATCAAAATCCAGGCCCATAGCCCTTCCACTTCTCCATATAAAGGGGGAAACGGGAATGCCACTGCCAGTCGCATGTATTTCAACGCTGGAAAAATGACCCGAAACAATGCAAATGATTCTCCAGTACTTCTTCCTTTTCTTTTGAACGTCACTGGGTGCACCTAGCTATGCTTAGAACCTAATAAACATTAGTACCCGGGACGCGCGGCTGAACAGGAATACTGTGTGGTGATTGGCTCATTTGTGAGCCATAGCACACAGTATTCCCGTCCACGCCGTGCGTGCCAGCTACTCTGTTCCCGGCGAGGGGCATGGCAAGCCCCTCAGCCAATGAGGAGACTCGAAACGGTGCATCCCCATGGCTCAGGTAAGACATTTTATTTTTCCCCTTTCCTCCTCCCACCTCCCACCCCACTCACGTTCTATCTTGCAGAGTCCGACGGGGGACGATGGAAACCTCCAGCCGTGTGGAGACTCAGAGCGGGGCCATCCCTGCTCCAAGCCTCCACACGGCTGGAGGCTTCCATCGTCACCCGGCGGAGACCGCGGTACGTTTTTTTTTTTCTTCCCCACCCCACTTACCTTCTTTTTTTCTTCTTATCTCGGGAGCAGACCCGCTGGGAACAGAGTGTTCCCAGTGCGCCCGCTCCCGATGGCCGCCATGGAAAGGGAAAACGGACTAAGTTTTCCCTTTCCCGGTGGCCATTTTTTTGCCGTTTTTTTTTCTGTTCCGAAACGTGTTCCGGAACAGAAAAAAAAGTAATTAGTACCCCGGTCTAACGGGCCGGGGTATTAATGGCAATAAGCCCCTCTACTGTGGACCAATACCGCCCCAGGTAAGGCCCCGGGGGCATTACCTGGGGTGGCATTGGCCCGCAGTCTTGTGGCTTATTGCCACAATAAGCGATTCATCCTAAATCAAGAACAAATGCAGAGGGTCAGCGCAGTCCTCAGGCAATGTCGAGTTCCAACCATCTTGCTAATGTTAATGATCTCTTTGCGTATACGCCGTTGGATGCTTATTTGTTATTAACGTGTTTGGAGTGGAGGTTGAGATGGTGCAGGGCGGGTAGTGATGCTTGAAAGGGGAACTCGGAACAAGGGTCATTTCACTGTATTCTTGTTCAATAGATGAGACCTGAGTGGGAGAGAGGGATGGGAGGGACAGAAACATTGAACTGGATGAGGAAGTTGTCAGATAGTGAGGTTGGAAATGGAGGGATTGTTAGCAAGTTTAGATGGGTGAGAGGGGAAGAAAGGAAGAGAACGTCAAGGGAGTTTCATTGGGGGTTAGTGGGAGCATTGTGGAGTGAGGTCATGTAGTGGTTGGAAATAAGGGGGCCCACATTAAGTAGGTGGAAGGAAGTGGATTTCAGGGAAGATAAGATCCCACATGAGGGTTTCTGTAAGAAGGGGGTTGATGAGAACGTCAAGATCGGGAAAGAATCAGTTGAGAAGGATAGGTAGCTAATAAATAAAGAGAATGGTAAGGGGATAGGATAGGGAGCTGAGTGTCAGAAAACTCATGGGCGATGTTAGATGATGTGAGGGCATCAGAAGACCTTGCCTTGTCACTCATAAGGATGATATCCCTCTCTTCTTAGTCTAGCAGGAATAGCGAATGACGATGGAGGTGTCGTGGAGTAAATTGGCAGGGAGGCAGCGTCCTAGGAGGCAACACAGAAGCTTAGATGAGCAGGGGTTGTGAGTGAGGTTAGGTGAGGAGGGTTTGTGCAAGTCAAAGTGTTCAGAGAGGAAGGTGGTTTTTATTAAACACTGAATGGGCACCCTAAAGTGTCAGGGGGGTACTGTGGGAGGAAACTGTGTGCAGTGCGTGTTGAGAGGGGTAGATTGAGTTGGAGCAGGATTGGTAACTTGGTACTTTCCTGTGTGTGTTATGTGGGATAGGGATAGGATAGGTGGTAAGGGTGGGGATGGTATGGAGGAGGAAGGGGGAGATTTGCAAAATGGTGCCTAGAGGTATTTATTGATTGGTCATTTATAAAGTGCCTATATAACAAATGGTGTTTCAAGGCGCCACAATACAAATAAAGGGGGGGGACAACAGTAACAGTCCTACAAGGCCTTGTCATTCAGATCGTGCAAGTTCAGTAATAAGTGCATGGGGGAAGGAAGCGGGGAGGAGGGACGTTCTTGTTATGGTGGAAGGGATAAAGGTAGGGGGGAGGGGAGTTGGGCAGAATGGAGGTATACAAGTGCAGATGGGGGCAGGGGGAAAAGGGGCCCAAGGAGCTAGGCAAGTGCTAAGGGGAGGCCAGGAGGGCAAGTGCAAGGGAATGCAGGGAGTGCAGGGAGTGAGGACCACATGTTAAGTGCAAGGACGGGGGTGGACTAGACTTGGTAGGGATGCACACCCTTTCAGGCTAGTCAGGGAAAGGGGGCCCAGAAGGGCAACTGCAGGTTAGGGGGGGAGTCATGGATATAGTGATGCCGTGGTAGACTGGGCGAAGAAGGGCCTGGTGCCTTGTAGGCCTCAGAAGGGACCAGGCAACCAGTCAATGCAGCAGAGTGGGGCATTTGCAGGGGAGAAAAGAAATAAGAGAACAGGAGGGTCTTGAGAAGCTTCCAGAACTTAAGGAGATCTGGCTCAAGCCTGAGAGGGTCAGAGAGGACTTTCCAGAGAGGGGCTCCTGTCGAAGAGCAGGATTTACCCCCCCACTCTCTGCTTGGAAAAGCGTCTGATCTGCAGAGAGTTAGAGGACCGAAGGGCTCTAGCAGGGAGGTATTTAGGGAGAGAGTTGGATGTAGCAGGGTCCCAGGCCCCAGAAAGCCTTGTGGATGATGCAGTGGGTCTTGAACTTTATCCTCGCAGCACTCAATAGCCAGTGGAGAGATTTTAGGGCTAGAGAGATATGGTCACTGTGTTTGAGACCAAGGATAAGTCTCTCAGTCCTATTCTGGATTAGTTGAAGGGGACGAAGGGAGGATAAAGGCAGATTGAGGAAGAGACTCTTGCAGTAGTCCAGCCTAGAGAGGACCAGAGCTCTGGAGACATTGGACCTCATTATAACTGTGCCGGTCCCTTTGTGGGCGGGTGCCGTCCCCTGCGCCATGGTCAGACCTGCTGAGCCAGAAGGCACCCACTCGCAGAGTTCTCACGGGACCACCGCCCTCTCTGTTAATGGTGCCGTTGCTCCTGTGTCCCCATTCCCATGGAGTCATCCCGGACTTCATGGCAATGGCGACTAACAAAATAACCAGCTCCTGAATTTCCGGCCACCGGACTTGGAATAGCCCAGTGGCACCGGCAAGTCAGCCTCCAGTAATTCATTACGGGTCAGGCGGCTACCTGCCGGTTTTACCGGTACGGCCACCGCTGGACCCGTAATGAGGCATATTGGATTTCTGAGGGAAAAAGAGGAAAGGAAGAATGCCTCTGAGGAGGTGCATCTGAAAGTGGGCCATCTTGGCAAGGTCCACAGTGTGAGGAGAGAAGGAGAAAGGAGAGTCAACAATTACACCAAGGTTTCTAGCTTCACAAGATGCTTTGTCAGTGGATGTGCCACTTCCGTTCAGCAACTCTGCACTTGCGCTTCAGAGAGGCAAAGGTGGATTTATACTAGGAGGTGTTCTTGGAGGCAGGCTTCATGCAAGTCCTCATGACAAGGCGAAGGATGTCCAGGGTGTTGGAGATGGGGAGGTGAAGGTTAGCAAAGACTTTGCCAGTGTGAGAGTCAGGTGCTGGAGTGGGATGGGGAATTAAATTGGCGGCAAAAACATCAACTGACACTCCCTTCCTCAGTCGAATGATGGAGAAGGAGACTGGAAATGCAGGCAGAAGCTTAGCAGGGGACCCAAGAGATCCAGGTGAGAGGACAGGAGAGCATGGTTAGACCAGGAGAGAGATCTGGTAGGAGGGTTGGTGTGTCCGGCTGAGGGGGTCGGAGCGGAGGGAAGAATGGTGAGGTAAAGAGAGTCACCGAGGTTGTGGAAGAATCCGGTGACCACATCAGGAGAGTCAGGGTGAATATTGAAGTCTCTGAGGATCAGACGCTTGGAGGTAGAGGCCAGAATAGAAGAGGTGAGGTCAGTTATTGTGATAGTGGTAGGGAGATGGTAGCAGGGAGCAGTAGGATTAGCCAAGAAAGTATGGATTCAGTGAGAGGGTGGGAGGGTAGTTGGCGATTTTAAGCAATTAGGCCAGTAGTTCCCTAAAAAAAATGTAGCCAATTAGGACTGTAGCGACCAATAATAATTGTCAGCAATTACACCAGCAACCTAAAACAAAACACCTGAGCAATTAGGCCTATAGTGACAACAGAAGCATTTTAAAATATAAAGCCGTAACGAACAACAGAAATATGTAAACAACTCACTGCGTCCTTTGTGGTATGACAGGTTGTTGGTTGTAGTATTGGTGGGGAGGAGTTACTGGTATTAACTGGGGACGGGTAGAAAATTGGATGGACCCATAGGCATAGGGTGGTGGGTCTCAAGGCCATGTTATCTTTGAACGGGGCATAGCAGTACTTGCCCTTTGCTTAGGTTACCTTCGAGGGAGATGCCAGATGGTATGACACTTGGTGCCTTGATTATAATGTGGCCAATTGACTGCACGTCCCAACCTTGGTGCCCGTGGTCAGGGGTGTGGCAGATCAGTGACTTCTGCCTTCTGCTTCAACATGGAGTGATTGCCTGCTGGGGCTCAAATGGGTTCAAAGTGGTTCAAAAGGACTTGAAAATGGCTCAGGTTGTTTAAAGGACTTCACTCAACAGGAGTCTGCACCTCAGAAAAGTTGTTACTGGTACAACTAACACTACTAATTCATAATCATGCAACAACAAGCCCAGTATAGACCAACCACGTATGGGCCATACTTACAGTGTTTATTGACAAATAACATTTGAAAAGTCATTCTAGCTTTGGAGAGGTCATGCACTGTTGAGTTAGTTAATATGTCAAGAGCACAGGCCATGTATCCCTCCTTACCTTGGTTATCGTGTCCTATTTTAATTTTCTTTAAGGCTCCAATATCAACCGCCTCTACTGTGAAAACATCTGTTTTTCCGCGTTCAAATTTGTTTTTGTTCGTTTTGGATGCCTTCAGATTCATGAAACCTGTTTTTGTCAAAAAGCAGATGTGTGCAAAAGGTTAATAGCATATTTGAGATGTCATTGAATTAAAACACGAGATTAAGGTTCACAAAGAAGGGCATTAAGATAAGGTTTGAGACCATTACCTTCCCACAGGTGTGTGCACTCGCCTAAACTGGTAATGAATCAAGGGCAGAGTGCCCGCATAGGCAGTACATGAAATACAAGCAGCATACAGTGCCCTTTGCAGGATTTTTTTGTAAAGGGGGGGTTCATTGAGGGATCGGGGAGGGTAAAGAGGAGAGGTTGTTGTGTTCCCGCTTCCTGGCTCTTAGTTGAGAGATTCTGGACCAGTTCAAGGTCATGCAGCCTAGTCCACAGAGTGGCGGGGGAAGCTTCTAAGAGGAGCCTGATTTGAAGGACATAGGGAATACTTTCTTGAGGTATTTTTATTTCAGAAAACACCTATTCAAAATAAACAGTGAGGAGCACAGTGTGAACGCTCCTTGCTAGCGGGAGGAAAGAGGGCTGCTCTGACAATGTGGCATTTTTTCCCTTGTTCACTTATTTACAGGCAGGCAGTCTTGAAGAGAAAGTATAAAAAGAAAGAATTAAGCGGGTCCTGCTTCACACCATTGTGCTGCTGTGGGAAGGCTTGTGGGACCTTTAAAAAAAAAGAGCAACCACAATTTTGTTAGGGCAACTGCTTTGCACCACACCACAGAGCTGCAGTTTGGCTCGATGTGTAAGGAGTAGGAAATAGTGCAGGGGCCAAGCCAGTAGCATGGCTGCAGCTGGAACTCTCTCCATTGACAGCCAACTGAGGAAAGTAGGATCACTATGCTTGCTCCCTCCTCACCTGAAAGTCCTGGCATACAGCTTTGTTTCGCAGCTCGTGATTGGGAGAATGTTAAACAAGCCCTCATTGGATTACATGGCGGAATGGAACAAGAAACAACATTTAGTGGTCCATCAAATTCATGCTGCAGCATTGCCAGTTGCCATGCTAACCAGATATTCTGCTTCTTAATGCCCCTTTCCTCTCTGGCAATGGTTTTGTATATATTTATGGTTGCAGAGCCACCAAAATGTGGCAACAGCAAAAATAAGTCTTGATGATTACTTAGTCTGACATGAATTGTTTAGTTTCAATGACGGAGTTTAGGGAGGATAGCTCAGGGGCAACGTTCTCGCCTTGGAAGCAAGACGACACAGAGCAGCACAGGTTTGATCCCCGGGTCCGTGCTTAGAAACCTCTGGGTATTAAGCGCCTTATAAATAAACAATCATGTCATGTAATTTGTTGATAATGTAGCCAGACCTTGTTCAATAAAACATCCTTGATTTGGCAGTGATGTAATGCAGGGTTCAGCTGCTTACCCCAAAGCTAGACTCACCAAATCCATTGTTATCTAAAGTAAGTGATTGATTGTATGGCTGTATACATGAGCGGCAGCATTCAAGCACAACTGCTCAATGACCAGCAATCCATCAGTAGTTTGAATGGGGATGGTGTGAAACTGGATGAGGGCCACAACATTGGGGGCGTGCAATGAAAGGTGAGTGGGGTGGGTGGCAAGAAGAGGTGGGAGGTATCTGTAGGGGGGACAGTAGCGATCTGGTGATGGTATGAGGCATGGTGAGGTAGCTGGATTGTGGTAAGATGTTTGGAGTGAAGAGTGGTCTCAGGAAGCAGGAGAGAGGGGGATATGGGGCACGTGTGAGTGGTGTGAACCCTCTAGACTACAGGAATGCATTGTAAGGTCATTTATGTGAGTGAGCGTGGGAACACAGTGGCCAAGTGGTATAACGTGTTAAGTGGGCATGGAGTGTTGGTGGGAAATCACCCAAGATGCACAGTTATAAGTACTGAACGGGTGACATGGGCTCTCCGATTCTTTGAAAAGGAATCTTGTAGGAGGGCAATCATATGTGATATTCTCACACCTGCGTTTTGTGGAAATGACACCACAACATAAAAGAGCAGGAAAAGGCTGGGGCCATCTCACCGCCATCTGGAAAATGTGCTCTATGAGCTGTGCTTGTACTGATGCAGTGTATATATAATCTGGTGGCAGGAGAGCACCAAACATTAGTGGTCCAAAGCACTCCCTGGTCATCGCAGAAAGGGCAGTAGGGCACTGCCTAGAGTTGCCTTTCAGGGTTCTCCAACTACAGGCCATTTTGGGCTTTCAGGATATCCATCATTACTATTCATGAGATAAATGTGCATCCAATGATCTAAATATATGCACATTTTCCCTCATGAATAATAACGAGGGATATCCTGAAAACCCGTCAGGATTCCAGGACTCGAGGCCTGGAGTTGGAGAACCCTGAAAAGCTAGTGCTTTACACTGTATCACGTGAGGCCGGCTCAACCTTTTGGAAATGGCGGCCATTTGTCATTCAGATCAAATCTTCCAAGGTGAACAATGTTACATTTGTTACAGAACTCTATATGTTAATGAGCTTCTGCCCAAAAGGAACATCCAATGGTCAGTATACTGTCCTGTTATTTGTAATTCAAAAGCGCTTAATGGTCACATTTTACTATTTCTAAAATCAAAGGGTTTACATGGGCATCGTCTACAAGCCACCTCCCTCTGTTAGAGGAACCTGTGCATTTTTTGCACTAGTGCAAATGGTGCAATTTTGCTGTGGCACAAACAGGGCACTGCTTTGGCGCAGGATTTCAGTAACATGATTGTTTCATGTGTATTCTGTTCTGCTGGGCTGCATATGATATGATATGATTGTTTATTTATTTAGCGCCTATACACAATGTGTTTCAAAGCACTTCAAGGCAAGGGAGGGAACAAGGGAAAATACAACCACATTCTTACAGGCCATGAACAGTAAGGATGTGAAATTAACTATCGAACTCGGCCTGACGACATTTCAGTGCAAGAGCTAAGACATAGATAAGGAAGGGAGGGGGAGAGTGGGAAGGAAATGGAAACAGACAGGCGACGACCGTACTAGGCCTGACAACATTTCTGGTAGAGCCGGATAAAAACAAAAGGTGAGGGAGAGGGGTGCAGAAAGGCAGGGGAGGAACAAAACAAGCGACTATCATACTAGGCCTGACGACATTTCAGATAGTGCAGGAGGAGGGGTGGGGAGGAAGAAAACAGTAATGGGAGGGTGGAGGAAACAGACGAGATTGTTATCATATTAAGTCCAGGGACAATTCTGATAGAGTAAGTGCATAGAAGAAAGTAAGGGGAGGAGATAGGAAAATGGAGAAGGGAAAGGAGGAGAGAAAAGAGAATAAGCAGTCAAAAAGAGTGGAGAAGCAAGAGTGGAGAACGAATACAATTGCAGAAGTCAGTAGTAAAACATAATGTTGCAAGCCAGGATACAAGATGAAGATGGGAACAGCATGATTCAGGGACGCCATGAGTACAAGATGCAAAGGAAGTCCAGCATGAGAGTTGAGAAAGGATGACGCACCATGAATCAATGAAGTCCATAAAAGTCAAATCCAGCATTGGCCACAAGACAGTGATGCTGAAGGAAGGCACCAGGTGGGCGGGGCTTGCTAAGTGGTGAAAAAGAGCAGCAGGCAGGAAGGTACCAGGTGGGCGGGGCTTAGGCCAGGTGACCTAGATCCACTTGCACCTGCTCCCCATCTGCAAAGGAAAAGAATCTGGAGGGCTCCTTAAGTAGGGAAACAGAGCGGCAAGCAGGAAGGTACCAGGTGCGTGTGGCTTGCTAAGTGGTGAAAAAGAGCAGGAAGCAGGAAGGCACCAGGTGGGCGGGGCTTGATAAGTGGTGAAAAAGAGCAGCAAGCAGGGAGGCACCAGGTGGGTGTGGCTTAGGCCAGGTGACCTAGATCCACTTGCACCTGCTCCCATCTGCCTGATGTGATTACGTGATTACATGGAGTTTGCTCACCTGTATCGTCCTTCTCGCCATACAAGATGAGGTAGACGTTAGCATCAGTCCCAGAGTTCTTCTTATCGCCCGTCTTCACCTTCACGGTGTACGTCGTAGACTTGGCTGCACGGGGAGAAAATCCCAGTATGAACGCGTGAAAGCATCTGAGACGCCCACAGTGTTATCTGCACTCAGGGCCGGTACTTCTATGATTGACTGGAAAAGTTGCTTCACAAGCCCAACGAGAAGGGCAGAATTCTATTTTTGGAACAGATTTAGTTTGAGAAGAAAAGTGACATCAGATGATCGTACATCGCATGTGTGGGCAATGTAAGTCTGCGACCTGTGGGCATGGGTGGCAACCTTTGATTTTAGCTATGGGAGCCGAAATTCGCACAACGAGCGAAACGACTACCCATCCCTCCTTCCAAACAACCCATTCCAGAGCATATTTTGCAGCAAGAATTGGAGAGAAAAAAAGCTGTACGATATACAGGTAGCACAAAACATAACATTTCAGCAACAGTCGCCTAACCTGCTGAGCTTTCTTTTCTCAGCATTTTGTTTTGGAACCTCCACCTTCCCCCTTCTTCTGCGCCTGCCAGACAGCCTTGGTCTGTCCCGCCCTCTCCCACCCCTTCCAGCATGCAATTTAGTCTCAGGTGGTCCATTTATGAGGCGACCTTCCTAATTTGAAGGTAGCAGTCCATGGGGGGTAAAATGACACTCCTGCCCCGATGGCTCAAGGAGGACGGGGTCAACCTCCTCCTCTGCCCTCATTTACTTGGTGCCTAGGCCTGTTTGGATAATGATCACACGCGTCCAAGTACTTTAAGCTGAGAGAAATGAGTAAAGCTATATCTTCAACTCCTGCCTTCCTTACACAGCCTAGCAGTACATTTCCAGAAGGCTATACGGTGCATTCAATACCAAGATAATGTAGGAAGACAAGCAGGGGAAAGTCACCAAATAATGCTACCAAGCTTTAGACATGATGCGTTATCCGTGTCATAAAGACCCAAGCCAGGACATCAGGGTGAGGGATGATGTTTTCAATGTATGGGGATTATAATTTATAATGACGTGCTTTGGTCATGTTCAAACTGACACAGGAAAATAGTCCCTTTGGGCACTGCTAAAGTCTGATGGTGGGTTGAGCAGTGGCCAGGACAGAAGTGCTCCTTCTTGTAGCAGAGGGAGCGCTCCTCAGCTGACTTGAACTGTCAAAGTGAAAAACGGTTTCCCTTTGACAGTTTTGTACCCTAGCCACGTATGTCCAATGGGCCATGCAAGGCCAGCTGTGTTTCGCTTCCCCAGTCTTTCATAGCCCATAGTGGACCTTTGTATGTGCGCGGGGGCACTCCTGTGCCTCGCTACACATACAAGCGGATCGGGAGGCCCAACAGAAGCGCTCCAGCTCCTGAGTGCATGTTCAGGAACCAGGAAGCGCTCTTTGCTTCCTGGTTGCTGTTCGTGCTGCACGGGTGCCGGAGGAGGTTATGGTAGCGGATGAGCGGCGTGCAGTTCAGGGCTCTGTGTAGGTAAGATTTTGTTTATGGATTATATGTGTGTGAATCAGTGAGTGAATGGGTGCGTGTGAGTTCTGTGTGCAAATGGAATGAGCGTGTGAATGTGCTGTGTGAATGTGTGTGCACTGCGAGTATGTGTTTATGTTGGGCCGGGCAGTGGGTGCGAGCGCGACAACAATGCATTTCTTTACTGGACTTCTATCAAAGATGCCCAGTAAAACAATACTGTGTCATGACATTTTCTACTTGTTCTCTATGATAAACATGCATGTTAAGTGCTATTACTTGTCTAGACTGGCATTTTGGGGCATGACCTTTTCCTGGGCATATATGCTAAGTTAGGCATGGTACGTGTTATTACATGGCTATTTTATCTATTTATTTAAGTTTTTAAGTAGGGCCCACATGCCCGAAGCCTCAGAGCGCAGCAAGCAATAAAGAACAGAAAGCAGAGGGATTGCAAAGGGATAAGACTAGAAAAGGCGATTAGTTATCCAGATCACTGGCATTTTGGGGTAGGCAATCTAGCCCTTTCTTACTGAGGCATGCCATTTTTACAAGGCATCAAGGATAAATCTAACATGATAAGTGTGAATACGTATCTACATTGTGCATCCATTTTTTTATTGTGGCATGGCATTTTAAAAGGCAAAGTCAACAGGAGTTTGTTGCTATGTGGTGATTCTGCCATCTATGTGTGGATATGTTTTCTTATAGCATGATTACTGGCATTATGTGCAAATTAAACACAAGGATGTTCTTATATAGTAATTCTGGCTTATATTGGTGCAGTCAGAGGGCCAATGTATGGGCACTGCCAGTCTGAACACGTTTTTATACTGGCATATATTTTGGGTGAAGGCATCATGCAAATGAATTGTTGGTGACTTGAATATATTGCCTTTTTGAATTGGAGTTACCTTACAAAACCAATTGCAAACCGTCTTGCTGTTACCCAGTTTTTCACAGAAATGTGCGCCATAATGCCCATTTTAACCCGATATATATATTTTTAAAAAAACATCTCAGTGAAAAACGCCTTTGAACCTTACTTGATAGTTTTGGGCTCCCAACGCCACTCCAATTAAAAAATACACCAGCCGCCACTGGCAGTAAGATGTTATTGGGCAAACCAGTAGATGCTCAGTAGAGATTGGTCTACTTGGAGGTGATGCAGAAGAAGTCACCTTTCCATCTGTATGGAAATTCCAGAAGCCTAAGGCGCATTCTCCCATGCAATAGATGTCATTAGCGATGCTCGTCTGTGCTGATATATTTCGCTCTCTCATAGATGTTTTCCAGGCTCCCCACACCTCAGAAAGAGGGCCAAAGCATAAGCAGCAGATTGCTGTTGGTATCAATGTTAAATGCTATGATGTGAGTTAAATTGGAAGAGGCACATGTAAACACATTCTAATCATATACCTGAGAAAGGTATTTAGAGATATTTGTGAAAGCCAGTAACAGCGTATGCATAAAAGGAAAAGCCACGAAAAACAATATTTATTATATATTTATGAACAAGTGGATCTATAATTCGTGAATGGAAGATTAATACAGTGAATTACTATGGGGCACAAGTAGCACTTGCAAGAGCAATGGCTGATGTATTCAAGTTCACTATTAGAAGATGGGTGTACCGCTGAGGTTGCCGCATACTCTGAACCTGTGTTGCTTCTACCTATGCCATGCTATGTGATGCCACCACCGCCGCCACCACAAAAGTGCCTGGTAATAAAAGACAAATCACAGAGCTTCCACAGAACAGTAGTGGAAGTAGCAATACGAGTTGATTCCACCCTCCCCATTCCTGCTGCCCTTTTTGGGAAGGCAGACCCCTTCACTACCACAATCACTATCCCACACACATACTATGCCCCTGGCTGAGCTCTGACACAAATCTCCGCCCCTACATACACAGCCGTACTCGCCATAGTCCACACTTCGCCTCCCTGTACCCATGATTAAGACCAGCTATGGCTGCTCCTACCCCACATAGGTCCTTGCTCATAAATCACACTACCGACTACCTGAACTGCTATATGCCGGTGTCACTCTCTGCTGACCTGCGTTGCACCCGCCTTAAGGCGTGCAATCCAAAGTCGATCCGTCCGCAGTCCACATTACAACCATGCCTAGACCTTGATGATAGGTCATGCCCAGCCATGCAGAATGTCTTCACCCAGTGTGCCTGTCACAACACAGCAAAGCCCACAGCGTACCAGAGCCTGCACGTCCTCCTTCATCCCACCTTGCACCCATGCTGGGGTATTGAAAGAAATAAACACCTCTTGGTGCGCACTTACACCAACCAGTGCTCCCTGCGCTTCGCTACACAGCCCCCAGCATACCTGAGCCTGCATGTCCTCCCTCATGCCACCTTGCGACCCTTCCTGGGCCTTGAAAGAAGCAAATGCCACTCAGCGCCCACTCCCACCACCCAGTGCACCCTACACTATGATACAAAGCCTAGAGTAGACCTGAGCATGCATGTCCTCCCTAATGCCAACTTGCGACCCTTCCGGGGATATGTTAGAAGTAAACGCCGTTCAGCACGCACACTGCACACGCTGGCATTCGCTGCCTACCCCATGTACATCCATGCCAGGATAGGGAATAGACCCCTGAGCTCTACTTCCCTATCCTCACCACCCTACGCACAGCCCGTAAGCTTCCAGTAATCCATAAGCAGAGCTAAGGCCAACCTGACCCCTATTTTGTCAGCTCCCAATCAACCAGCAAACATCAGTTCAACCAACCAGAAGATCTCTGTAACCCGTAGCCAGTGCACTGTCATCATGCCTTGTGCCATTAATATATCCGCTCAGCCTGAGCAGGCTACCGCTTGCACCCCAATGAGCAGACTTCATTCTCCACTTCAGCGCCTAGTACACCAACCACCTCTCAGCTCAGCACTAATACAGCGACTCTGCATGTACCCACTAAGCAGCCCTGTCCCCACTAGCCCCTCACCTAAAGGGGGCTCTAGTGAATGCCAGATCCATCATTGCCCATGCACTTGACATTGCTGACCTTATTTCAGCCAACAACCTGGATCTTCTAGCGATATCTGAAAACTGACTTCACACCACTTCAGGCCCATCCCTGTCCCTAGCAATTCCACCAAATTCCACCATCTATCGAAAGATGGAGAGGCCGCTAGAGGTGGAGAGGACGCCCTCATCACCAGAGACTCTCTACCACTCAGGGAAATCTCTAACTCCAAAATATCCTGCAGTGAACTCATGACCATCAAACAGAACCTTTCACTCACCTCTACAATACCCAAAACCTTGGTTTACAATCCTCCTGGCCATATCCTGTCCTTTGAAGAGGATATCCTACATGTCCTCTCCAACTCCAAATTAACATCCAAAACAATCTTTCATAGAGGCCTTTATCTTGGGCTTAATGACCAGACAGACTTAATTTCAATCTCCTTTGCCAACCTGTTTAAAGGCCTAAGCTTCACTCAACGCATCCTTTACCCCACACGCACCAAGGGCCGAATCCTTGATTGGCTTGTTGACCTGAAATGCAATGTCACAATCACTTCCAATCAGCCACGCATCTTGACTGACCACAACCCCACTGCATTTACTTAATCCACCTCCAGCCTTCATTCTCAAGTGGCCCCACATCTTCCACCCAAAACTGCACAGAGTTACAAAACATCCCTATAACCGCAATCATGCCACTGCTGGAGGATTTAATCACGCTTGACACTCTCCTCAGTGACCCAGCTTCCCTCGTAGACCGCTACAACCTTACACTCACACAGGCCATCAATACGCTGGCCCCACTCACCCAGTGAAAAGCCACAGTAGCCTTGTGCCATAATGCTTGGTTTTCACCAGATTTTGGAGCCATCCGCTTACTTATGCATCAGGCAGAATCCAAATGGAATCACTTTCCCACTGGGCCTAGTGAAGCCTGTTTTTCCACAGCAGAAACTGCCTATAAAAAGGCCATATTCCAAGCTAAATAATCTGCCCACAACTCTAGAAGAGAGAATGTGAAATATAGCACCAGAGAGCTGTTCACCATCATGCGTGAACTAGAATTGCCTGTGTCCCAGCCCAATACCTGCACTCAGGACAGCACATGGTGCGCTAATATCCAAAATGCCCTGCTACTTAAAATCGACATGCTCCAAAAAAAGATCTCCAGCAAAAAAGCATCCCTAAGCATCTGAGCTCTTGACTCCTTTCCCATGGCGTTCCAAGTCACCTCACATAACATCCCCTCTTTTAGCTTCAAACCTATATCTGAATCGTGATCACTCAAATCATTAAAGACCTCAAACCCTCCCGCTGCCAGGGTGACATCTGCCCGACAGTAATCATCAAGGACTGTACAGAACCACTGGCACCCTTCTTTGCCACCCTCATCAATGCCTCAGCTGCCTCCTGCTCAGTTCCTAGAAACCTCAAGGATGCATGGGTCCTTCCCTTACTAAAAATACCTAGCCCTCATACTGTTGCTGGATCTGTCGGCAGCCTTTGAGCTTGGGGACCACCAAATCTTGTGCTGGCACCTAACCTCAGCAGCCCTCTTCTTGCCCGATGCCATAGCATGGTTCTCGTCCTTCTTATCCGAGAGATCCAAGAGTGTTCTCTGCTAATGTTGCAGCCTCCTCTGCACCTGTCACCAGCAGGGTACCACAAGACTCATGTGTTTCCCAGACTCTATATAATACATTCTCTAAACTCCTTTTCAACCTGCTTGATGACAAAGGAATCTTACATGAACTATGAGGATAACACACAGATACTTCTCCCCCTTACTGTAAACTATGCCACAGACTCCCACAACTTATTGTCAGTCTACCATACAATCGAGGCATAGATGACCTCCCACCTTCTCTGTCTCAATGATGAAAAGATGGAAATTCTACTAGTTGGATCGCACGCCTTACTGAGTAAGCTCAATCAGGAGTACAAATCTTGTATAATTGATGGCATCACCATCCATGTGTCCAGCAATTTTAAAACCCTGGGCATCTACCTGGATGCCATCCTGTGTCTATCAAGGCAGGTGAATGCGATTACCTCCCCTGCAGCCCATACCTTTGGACTACTGCAATGCACTATTTGAAGAGACAGTTAGTGTTCCTTAACATTTCTAAGTGGGAAATAATCTCAGCTGCTAGATGAAGCGCACACTGGCTATACATCCGGGAGCGGATTACCTTCAAATCTTTAGCTATCACGCACAAATGACTTTCTAAGATGGCACTTAGGTACCTCTTGCACAAATCCAGCAAAGCACAATCCTCCAGACCCACCGATCATTTCACTCTCACCTACCCACAATCCCCAGATTCAGGTGAACCAGATCTGGTGGGACCAGCTTCCCGGTCATTGCATCTAAGAACCGGAACACACTACACTTGTCCCTAAGATCTGAACAATCATATTGGGTGCTCTGAAAACAGCTCAAAACCATACTCTTCTCCACGAACCTGACACTCTGAGCCGACACTAGGTCTCTTGATCTACGCCACCAAATGTATCTGCTATAATCACCTGTAACAATCATCTTGATAGCACTTCCAACTCCATGCACGATGTACCCCTATGCACCATGTACTGTTCTTTGTATTACCGCCAGCTGTGACCGCTCACTATCTGTCCTATGTACTGTATGTAAGTATCCTTTAGCCATGACCTTCTGTAACCAAAGTCTTGATGCCTCTGTGTTTAGTGCGCTTAATTAATGCAAATAAATAAATAAATAAATAAAGAGTATCCCAACACCAATTTCTAGATAAATTGGCAAGGGCGAGCCGAACTCCCAGCCACCGGGAGGGCCATGATAAGCAAAGCTGTCTACATGAAATGGTGAAGGGCTGCATCTTATCTCAAGAGCAGCCACAGGGCACGAATCCACATCCTTTTATGTGGGATGTACCAGTTGCACTTTGGGGGCTTCAATTGCCTTGTGGCAAAGCATCCAGTCATTATGCAAAATCAGACCTCAATTGTTAATTAGATGAACATTTCTATATAATTAGATTATATAATTAGATTTACAATTCTATGTTACAGAGATTAACAACTAACATATAGGGAATATATTTCGTATGCACCTTTCAAGTCCACAGAAAGAACAAAGGGTCCAAAGTAGCATCCAGAAAAGTCTCACCTGCTCCTATTGAAGTTTGGTTCAGTCCATCGTTTGCAGTATGATGCATATAAATAAGCTAAAGCTGGAGGAATAGGCTTCCCATATCTAGCCCCCAAGCTATGGAATACTCTCCCCACTGCACTCAGAGCAGAAACTTCCCTCCATGCATTTCCCAAAACCTGAGAACTGCTCTCTTTAATTAAACTCTCGCTTTATCCCCCTTTGCCTTCTCTCTAACCCTATTCATGCTGCGCTACAAACTAACTGCTCTACCATGAACACATTATGTTTGCCTGTTTTGCTATCTATGTAACTAAGTTGTGACCTCTCTGTTCTGCTATCTATGTAACTATGTTGTCACCCCTCAATGTAACAAGCACCACAATGCTCACAATGTTTCCTAGAGATGCACAGGTATAGGTGTAACAGTAGAGCAGCATCACAAACATGCCTATGGCCGTTCACATCCCAGTTTGGAGCTTGTGTTCATTGCTAACGCTCCACAGTAGTGTTGTGCAAGAATGTGGAGGGATGGCATACCTTTCTGTTCCAGGCCGAGGGTGGCAAGAGACTGCTCGTCATCATCTTCGTCATCGCCCTTCTTCATAAAGGCTTCATCCACGGGTACCAGCTGCCTGGCAATTTGGCCGTCATCTTCATCAACCGCTAGCCAGCGCTGGCATGGGAAAAAGTATCTGCAAGACATGAGTGCGTGAAAGGGGAATGGAGTCTGTGTACAAGTTGCCTTTGGCAGGTGATGCCGCCAATATCCCAAAAAATGGGTTGCTTTTGTGAAAAGCGAGCTCCTGGTTGACCCAGCTTTCATACTTCTTTTGTGTTACCCATTTTGCCTCTTTAAGTCCAACTCTTAAGATAGCACTAACTCCTAATAAGGGATCTCATGAATAATGAGACGGGGACAAGGCATCAGAAAGACAAATGTGGCATTGTGAATAGGATGGGCACATGTTCGGCTATAAAGAGAAATCTTAAGGCTTCCAATATACAATGCCCCAGTGGTTTAGGTTTTTTTAAGCAGGGAGGTTCAGATGCTGTGAATACTGGTTTGGCCAAGCCTACACGTGTGAAAAGCTCAGCCCATGGATGATGGGTGGGAACACAGGCATGTAGGAGATTCCTGTGAACCTTCATGTCTATCCCTATCTAAGATCAGTCACCTTGTCCCTGCTCCCTGTCACATTGACATGACCCACCCTGTGCCTGTCACTGTACTCCTCCTGGCCTTGCTCTCCATCTGTCTGCCCCACCTTGTGTGTGGCACAATCTTAAAATTAAATAGATATTGGAAGGGTCATTGGATCCCTTTGGAATATCATCTTGCATTTCCATGCGACTTTTCGGTTGGCCCTTGCTGCTCTGCCACTGGTGATAAGAATCATCTTTCGTGGCAGCCAAGTTGTTTTGGGCGGTCATTAGGGATTTAGTAGGCTTGACATCAAATGTCAAGAGAAATATGTTCATGAGTTTATGCCTCTCAGATAAAGCATGATAAAGCTAAACCTGACATGATGGAGATTGGGATTTAAGAATTCTGATTCTGGCAGAGGAACAGAAGCCGCCCATGCAGGAGACAGGACTTTTCAGAATATGACAAGATCTAGTCTCTTGTCTTTGACCTGTACACTTGAAATCTCTGGATCCCTTCAGATTGTTTCCATTCCTGTTTAATTATTCCCTTCCTAGATTCAATTATCTGAGCATTTTAATTCTGCTGTGTATTATGTGATAATACCCCATATTGATTTGTTTGCCCTAAAAGTATATTGCTGTTTCTGAATTTTAGCATAGTTAACTTTGGTTTGGGATTCTATACTGGCTGTATTATTCGTGCCCCGCAAACAAAATAAACCAAAAATAAATAAATAATTGAATAGTTATTTAAGAAGAAGTTGTGCATCTTTTAGGTTGGCCTTCATCCATGAATCCATCTTGGTTTGGGTGGTGTGAGAATGGCATGCTTGATGCACTAGTGTAATTTCACTTGAATGTTAGATGTTGTGAACCGCCCTGTGTCACAGATTGAGTAGCCCAACCATTTTGCACTGAGAGTTTGGGGTCCTGTTCATTCGTATCATACTGGGGAGTTGCATGTGCGCCCCATGAGTTCTCATCAATGATGCTCATATTCAGTTACTGTGCAAGGAATAGCTGCCAGTCAGCCCCTTGATGGTTGCGAATGGAATAGAGGGGGAGCAGAATCACCCCCATGTTAGTTCTCTTAAGATGTAGGGGTTTAGGGTGGTTACTGCTGGAATAGAGTGGGGAGCAGAATCACCCCCATGTTAGTTCTCTTAGGATGTAGGGGTTTAGGGGATGGTTGCTACTGGAATAGAGCGGGGAGCAAGATCACCCCATGTTATTTCTCTTAGGATGTAGGGGTTTAGGGGATGGTTGCTACTGGAATAGAAAGGAGAGCAAAATCACCCCCATGTTAGTTCTCTTAGGATGTAAGGGTTTAGGGAATGGTTGCTACTGGAATAGAGTAGGGAGCAGAATCACCAAAGTGTTAGTTCTCTTAGGATGTAGGGGTGTAGGGAATGGTTGCTACTGGAATAGAGTGGGGAGCAAGATCACCCCCGTGTTAGATCTCTTTGAATGTAGGGGTTTAGGGGATGGTTGCTACTGGAATAGAGGGGGGAGCAAAATCACCCCCGTGTTAGATCTCTTTGAATGTAGGGGTTTAGGGAATGGTTGCTACTGGAATAGAGTGGGGAGCAAGATCACCCCCGTGTTAGATCTCTTTGAATGTAGGGGTTTAGGGGATGGTTGCTACTAGAATAGAGGGGGAGCAAATTCACCCCCATGTTAGTTCTCTTAGGACGTAAGGGTTTAGGGAATGGTTGCTACTGGAATAGAGTAGGGAGCAGAATCACCAAAGTGTTAGTTCTCTTAGGATGTAGGGTTGTAGGGAATGGTTGCTACTGGAATAGAGTGGGGAGCAAGATCACCCCCGTGTTAGATCTCTTTGAATGTAGGGGTTTAGGGGATGGTTGCTACTGGAATAGGGGGGGAGCAAAATCACTCCCATGTTAGTTCTCCTCGGATGTAGGGGTTTAGGGAATGGGTGCTACTGGAATAGAGGGCGAGCAAAACCACCCTAATGTTAGTTCTGTTAGGATGTAGGGGTTTAGGGAATGGTTGCTACTGGAATAGAGTGGGGAGCAAAATCACTCCCATGTTAGTTCTCTTAGGATGTAGGGGTTTAGGGGATGGTTGCTTCTGGAATAGAATGAGGAGCAAAATCACTCCCATGTTAGTTCTCTTAGGATGTAGGGGTTTAGTGGATGGTTGCTACTGTAATAGAGTGAGGAGCAAAATCACCCTAATGTTAGTTCTGTTAGGATGTAGGGGTTTAGGAGATGGTTGCTACTGGAATAGACTGGGGAGGAAAAACGCCCCCATGTTAGTGCTCTAGGAAAGTAGGGGTTAAGGGGTTGGTTTATCTGAAAGCTGGATGTGTCAGAGGCTGCCTGGGCAGCCACAAGGGTCAATAGAGATTGAGTATGAGGAAAGCTGAATATTGCGACACTGCCCAAGCCTGCAAATGGATTGGTTTAGGGAGTTGTGTCCTGTATTGATTTACAGGAAATAGAAATGATTTAATCGATTAATTCACTAAATGCCCATGGATGTCAGCACTGCTTACCTAGTGTCATCCTTCAGATCAACAACCTCCACTCGGTCTAGGAACCAGGCTGCATTGCCGCCAGAGTTGTCATGACGGATGCGCAGCTTCTTCAGTGCGCCAAGCTCTACGGCCTTAACGATGAACACATCCTCCTGCATGCATGTAGGATTAGAAACACATATTGATGATGGCATGGCTACAGAGGACAGAGCTCATCAATGAAATGCTCAACCCCACAGCATCTTCATAAGCACTTGAGGCCTGCATGCTAAAGTCTGATAATAACCACAAAATTCAATATTTGCAACACAAACCGGCATAAAAGTGTTTAACCAAATTTACATTAAGTGGGGGATTTCTCTTTGATCTTGTAAATAGTGAATTAAGTTGAAAATCTGATACATTCTACAGATGTACAACAGGGAATATTTTTCAACGGATTGTAATTAGCAAATAGATAATTGCCACTTTTCAGTGAGTCAAGCAGCTCACGCTTGACCTTGTCTATCAGATTCAATGTGTGAGTCCTTAACTGTTGTCCAAGCTGTGATCTTTCCCACATTTTTCTGTGGCAGTGAAATCTATCCACAAGCGGCAACTCACATGGGGCTATGTTGTAATATGTGCTTTGCTCTTGAGTGGAATTCTACGACGTAGAATTCCACTCTTACTCTGATGACATGTTTACATCTGTTTAAGGTTCTACATTCTATGAGCAGTCGTTATGAGTTGAAGTGGAGAGCTGATGAGTAGGCTGAGCACTGCTGGCCTCAGGCTGGTTACTATTAAAGGATCTTCACTTACCTGCAGTGTATGACTCCTTTCTTACACTGGCGACGAGAGTAACCAGCCTTTGACCCATGTGACCGCTTGGCTGCCCAGCAGTTGCCTGCTTTCCCCTTCCTGAGGCCTCGTCTGTGGCCGTAGTGGTGTTGAGGCCTGTCAGGAGGAGAGCTCTCCTGCCGACGCTGTCCGCATCGAGAGAGTTGTTTCCGGATCGGCTGTGTAGAGGGGCGCCAACCAGTTTATCCTGCTCTTTCTGCCCGTGTGCAGTTACGCGCATCTCCGGAGGGCTGCACCACCAGAGAGGCCGGAGTTTCGTTGTCGGGGAGCTTTTCCCCCGCATGTCGGCACTGGGAGCCGACGTGCCTGCAGCCTGCGCTCCCCAGCCGGGGCTGAGCGCGGTGCCTATGCTGGAAATAGGAGTCCAGGTGAGGAGGGTGAGGGCTCTCTGCTCACAGCTGCGTGCCGCTCCAGTTGGCGAGCGGGAAGGGGGCGGCCGGGGAGAAGCAGAACGATCAGCTCCTTGGTTTATCGGTTCCCCCTTCGATAGTGGATGTCTGTCACACCCGGAAGGAGGGGACGTGTGACGCGTGGACAGCACAGTTCATATCCTCATGCAGTCCTGTCAAGGGGGCGTTCCCTCCAGGCAAAGCCTGGGAGAGTTAACCCTGTGTGCATGTTTTGCGACCGTGCTGAGCTCCAGGGTGCCCAAGCACTCTACTGTGTTGCTCTAAGCACTATTTTATTTATAACAGTGACATTCTGAGGTTGTTTGCTTCTTGCCAAGCACGGAAATTAGGTCATAAGGTGACATTGGCCAGTTACTTACCATTACCAAACCCTTCCTCAACATGCAGCACAACAATGCACGTCCGCCTCCTGAATTTCTGTCCAGTCCTGGTGAACTGGCGATTGCATGGGACTTGTGGGTCGACACCTTCAAGGTGTATCTCAGGGTGGCAGGTGGCGCGAAATTTACAGATGATGAGAAGGAAGCGGCTTTGCTCAATTGTTTGGGAACTGAAGGACTCAGGCTGTTCAGACATCTCCCCGGTCCCAATGTGCACGCTGCCCCCGTTGCACCCACAGGAGGCAATGAGGGGAGTACTTGCTTATGAAACGGCTTTGGCCAAGTTGGAAGCACGATTTGGCAAGAGGGCCAACGTGGTACTTGAGAGATACCACTTTTTCTCGAGGGCTCAAGGCTCCAGCGAAGGCATAGATGCTTATGTGACTGCCCTGCGCACTTTGATAGCAACGTGCAAATTCACTGGTACCATTGATGAGTATATCCGTGACCAAGTGATGATGCGGATGTGTGATGTGCGCGTCAGGGAAAGACTGTGGATAGAAAAGGATCCACCCCTGGAAAAGGTCATTGGGATAGCCCGAGCAATTGAAGAATCCAGGAAGAGTGTGAGAGAAATGGCCGATAAAGGGCAAGCTGTGCATGCTGTGATTCCCCGCAGGACTGTCGATGCCAGAGCGAGAAACAAGGACAGCAGGACGATGCCCTCATCAAGGGAACTGTGCAGGAGATGAGGTTGGCGTGGACATGTTGCGGGTGCAAAAGAATGTCCTGCTGCCAATGTGGAATGTAGAAGATGCAAAATCAAGGGACATTATGCCCGCATGTGCAGGAGTGCTGCATCCACTAAGGAGGCAGTCAAAATGATGGACGCTAATGATGATGAGGAGGAGGTGACAATAGTGGGGTACATGGGTTGTTCCGACAAGGATGATGGTGGTACCTCTGAAGAATCATTGTTGAGTGTGGGAAGCTGGAAGAAGAGAGCTTGGGCAACACTCATGGTCAATGGAGTCCCCATGGAGATGATGGTGGACACGGGGTCTCCGTATACAATGATATCCCATGAACTGTATGTGTCTAAGTTTCACAAGAAGGTGTCTGATTTGTCTGCTTCTGACATAAACCAGTGTGCTTATGGGCGAATACCCATCAAGGTTCTTGGGTTCGAGTGGGCCAATATAGAGTTTGAAGGCTGGGTGGCCAAGGGAAAGTTATATGTGGCTCACAAAGGTGATCCTGTTCTAGGGTGGGACGAACAAGCAGCTCTGGAATTGGAAATAAGGCCAGGGAAGCCAGTCCCAGTGATGAGTGTGAGTGAAGGGAATGAGGGTGCTGTGTTGTCTACGGGACTCACGGCGGAAGTTCTGGAAAGCAAGTTACCCTCAGTTTTTACTCCTAAGTTGGGCAAATTGAAAGGTTTTGCATACAAAATAGTTCTCAAGAAAGGTTCTTTGCCTGTCGTCCATAAAGTCAGAAGGGTTCCCATTATGGCTTGTGATGCTTTAAAGGAAGAGCTTAACAAACTCAAACAATCTGGGGTCATAGAGGAAGTGGAGTGTTCGGAATGCTTGGCGCCAGTGGTTCTGGCACGCAAAGGTGATGGGGGCATGAGGATGTGCGTAGATCTCAGGGATCTTAATTCAAGCATATGGGTTGACAAACACCCCCTGCCCAATATTAATGAGATGCTTTCCTTAGTGTGTGGTGCATCCTGTTTTTCTACGTTTGACCTGTCATCTGCTTATCATCATATAGACCTGCATGTTGACTCCCACCCCCTTATATCCTTTGTTACCCCTTTTGGTGCATTTCGTTTTTGTAGGATGCCCTTTGGGTTGGCGTCTGCTTCAGCAGTTTTTCAGAGGATAATGAAGAAACTGTTTGCAGGGATTCGTGGGGTGGAATGCTTCCAAGATGACATCCTAGTGTGGGGTGAGTCTCGAGTTGAGCATGATTCGAGAGTTCTTGAGGTGATGAATGTTCTGAAGGCGAGTGGTCTCACTGTCAAACTCAGTAAATGTAAAGTGGGTGTTCCCAGCGTGACCTACCTGGGGCATTCTCTGGATGCCAAGGGTATTCACCCTAAGAGTGAGTTGGTGAAGGCATTAAATGACGCATCGTCTCCAGCAAATATAGACCAGTTAAGATCGTTCATGGGTCTTGCAGAGTATTACAGCAGATTTGTGCCTTCTGTGCAGGTATGCCGTCATAGAGAGGGAAGCTCTTACGGCTGTGTGGGCTTCTAAATATTTTAGAACCTTTCTGTGGGGAATTGAGTACACTCTTCGTACTGACCACAAGCCCTTGGTACATGTATTGACGACGAAAGGGTTGTCTCATGCATCTACTAGGATCATGAGGTGGATGGCCGATATGACAGAGTTCAATTTCAAGGTTGAGTATGTCCCAGGTGTGAGGAATACGGTAGCAGATTGCCTGTCACGTTTTCCGAGTGCTGGTAGTACTGACCAGAGTCTGGTGGGGGACGATTGTTCCTTGGTTGCTAGTGTAGTGCCCGTTGTATCGGAACCAGAATGGAGTGCAGAATGTGCGGCTGATCCTGAATTGGTTGAAATAGGACGGCACTCAGGAGTGGTGTTGTTAGTACTGGTTTGTCCAAGCTTTATGGGCATGTATGGCAAGAATTGTCTGAAGGTCCATGGGGCATGGCTAGAGGTCTGAGGTTAGTTCATCCTTGTTCCCTTAGAGGGAAGCTTGTTGGTTTGGCCCATGAGGGGCATTTGGGCAGGTCCATGACTAAGAGGGGGCTTAGAGAAGACTATTGGTGGCCCAGAATGGACGCTGATGTGGAGGATGTAGTGAAGGATTGTGCGGCGTGTTCTACCAGTGATACAAGCAAGGCTCCTGTTCTTCAACCTATCTATCCCGTAGAGGTGCCCCGTGAGGTATGGTCCAAAGTAGCGCTTGACATAATGGGGCCCATGGACTCGTTGGGAGGAGGTCTGAGATTTGTTGTGCTTATGGTGGACTATACGTCCAGATGGGTCGAGGCCACTGCCTTGTCTACTGTTACTGCCGAAAGAATTGTGGAGTTCCTCTCTGCAGTGTTTGACAGGGAGGGTGTGCCGGCTAGCTTAGTGACTGATAACGGGTCTCAGTACGTGTCGGATTACATGGAAAAAATTTCTGGATGATCTAGGTATACGTCATCATAAGGTTGCGTTGTATAATCCACAAGCCAACGGTCTGGTGGAACGAATGAATCGTTTTGTCAAGGGGGCTATTCAGTTGGTCCTTGCCAATGGTCTTCCCTGGGGAAAGGTGGTATCGGAGTCGCTCAAGGCTTACAGGCTGACTCTTTCTACTTTCACTGGTCATTCTCCTTTTGAGCTGATGCGGGGAAGGAAACCCGGCTCCAAGTTGAGGGTCCCAGCCCTGGGTGGTGGAGTCCAGTCGCAGATGGATATGCAAGGGGTTTCGGATCGAGTTCGGGTTAAGCAACAGCGTTTTTTGTGTGAGCAACTGGCCCGTAGGAAGCCCCTTCCAGTGAAGACTGGTGATTGGGTTCAGATCAAGAATCCCAGGTTTGTGGCCAAGGGACTCACAGGTATATGCATCCACGAATGGTTGTCAAGTGTGGTCATGGTTATGTAAAACTCAATGATGGGTCTACATGGAGTCTTAGGCGTGTGGTGGTGGTAGATAAGGACAAAGTGATTTCTGCCGGCGGTGTGTCGGGTGAGCTGGTAGATAAGGACAAAGTGATTTCTGCCGGTGGTGTGTCAGGTGAGCCTGGTTGTGGTGTAAATGAGGCTGAGGTGGTGTTTGGATGCCCGTTAAAACGCTCCTCTGCTGGGGAAGCCAGTTAGGGGCAAGTTGACTTTCAACCCATGGGCAGTGGAGTAGCTTTGGATGTCCAGGGGGATGAGGGACATTCCATTCCTGTTTCTGTTCATGATCGTGATACCACTGATAGTCTAGTGGGTGAATGTGATGAGGGGGTGTCTGCCTCTGGGGAGGCAGACTCTGTCCAGGGCTATGCTCATTCTGTCAGGGAGAGGAAGGTTCCCTCCAAGTTCAAGGATTATATTTTGGGTGCTATAGTTCATTAGCATCATTCTGCTTTTATTCTTCTCCATTTTCTTCAGGTGGGATCTGGGGTTGGGGCGTGAGTGTGGGGAGGAGATGTGTGTGTGTGTGTGTGTGTCCGTGTCCGTGTTGTGCGTGTGTTTGTGCGTGTGTGTGTGTGTATGCGGTTGGTGTGGATGGTTGTGTCTGTTGTTGGGTAAAGGAGAGAGAAGTGTTGTAATATGTGCTTTGCTCTTGAGTGGAATTCTACGACGTAGAATTCCACTCTTGCTCTGATGACATGTTTACATCTGTTTAAGGTTCTACATTCTATGAGCAGCTGTTATGAGTTGAAGTGGAGAGCTGATGAGTAGGCTGAGCACTGCTGGTCTCAGGCTGGTTACTATTAAAGGATCTTCACTTACCTGCAGTGTATGACTCCTTTATTACAGGCTACATGCCACGTAAATAAGGCAGGCGCCCCACAGGATCTCAGTGGCACTTACAGGCAGTAACGAGCCAATGGCGCCTTCACCTGCCCTTACCATTAGCGAGAGTAAATTGCAACATTCATGGCAATCGGCAACGTGCTCGCCTTGGAAGCAAGACGACACAGAGCCACAGAGGTTCAATCCCCGGGTCCGCGCTTCGAAACCTCTGGGTATTAAGCACCTTATAAATAACCTATCATATCATATCATACAAACTTTTCTCATCGAAACTGCAGTTGAGGAACACAGGTTTCCAGACCCCTCGATAATTTCAGAAGAAGTAGTTATAGCTGCCACCTGAAGTTTAAGAAAGCTGAATACAAGAAGGTCTTGTTTGTGGCTCTTCAGCTAATAGATTCATTCAGACTCTTTAACAAAACGAACCCTGTTCACTTCCTAGACTGAACACCCTTAGACCCGCCTGCCTCTTCCATTGCAAGAACTGCTGCCCTCATCAATGGCGCCCAGTTTTGTGTTTCTGTAAAACTTGTTGCCACCTGTAAACCTGCCTTGCTTCCATGTGCAGATTCCACACCACTTATTGAGTGCAATGCTATTGGTTGGGTAGCAGTGTTTGTCACACTAGAATCTGAAAACGGGTTTCACTCTGTCCATCCCTCAATTGGATGAGTAGAGGCATTATAAGCCACCCTAATAGCCACGATGAAGGCCAACAGAGGTCCACCGTATTATTGTCTGCCAATACCAATGTGTATGGTTTGTTTGTTTGTTTGTTTGTTTATTTTATTTGTATAGCGCTCCAAACCCAGGGGTAGAAGGGCGCTTAAGAGGACGGTTACAACGTTGAGAAGTATCTTTGTGTTGCATACTTCGTACATACATACAATACATGCATATATGATATAATGGAATACAGTTTACAGTTTGAATAATATACAGTTATCAATATACAATTTCAATATACAGTCATATACAGTACATGATCCAGTAGCCGAGCAAGGGGTGTGAGGTCAGGTGTTAGTGGAGTTATTCTTTGTTTAGGAGCCAACTGATGACCTGCTTCCTAAAGATCTGGAAGGACTCGATAGTTTTGATGTTGAGAGGTAGGGTGTTCCAGAGTTGGGAGGCAAGTACTGTGAAGCTGGCCCCTCCAACTCTTTTTAGGTGGCATCTGGACATTATCAGGCATAGATTGTTGGAGGATCTGGTGGTTCTAGTAGCAGGTTTCATGGTGAATTTGTTAGCTCGGTATGGAGGTGCTAGGTGAAATGGTGGATTTATATGTGAGGTAGATGGTTTTTAAATCAATTTTCTGACGTATGGAGAGCCATTTGCAGGCTTTCCTAGTAGTGGAAATATGCTCTCGTCTGGGAATGTTGAGGGCTGTGCGCAGAGCGTTATTTTGTAGTACCTGTAGTTTAAGTACGGATTGGTTAGCACCTAGGTACAGGCTGTTGCAGTAGTCCAATTTGGATTGTATGAGGGCTCTGGCGAGGGTGAGGCAGCTGTTGGGTGATAGGAAAGGTCTGCTGGCCCTAATGAGCTTGCCGGTGTAGGCAGAGGCTGAGGCGATCATATTGGTGTGTTTGGAGAGGTGGGTGCTGGCATCCAGATAGAAGCCGAGGGTTTTCACGCTTTTGGCAATAGGGATGGTGTGACCATCGACGTGATGTTATTGTAGCTGGGACTGAGTTTAGTTAAGGTGATGGGGGAGCCGACGATGAGGAGCTGTGTCTTCTCATCATTCAGGCAGAGGCCATTTGAGGCCATCCATGCCTGAATGATGGAGAAAATTTAGTTGATTGGGCGACGTCTGCTTGGTAATTGCCTGTGATGGTGAGGAGTATCTGGGTGTCATCTGCGTAATTTGTGTAGGTGACACCCAGACGGTCCAGTTGATCAAATAGAGGCTTTGTAAATATTTTGTACAAAGTGGGGGATACACAGGATCCCTGTGGGACCCCGCATGTGATGGGGATGGAGTCTGCTGCAGCTGTTGTTGAGAAAACCTTCATGGTTCTGTTTGCCAGGAAGGATTGTATCCATGTGATGGCAGAGGAGGAGAAGTGGGCTGCGGTGGCTAGGTGACTACAAAGTATTTTGTGGCTGACCAGGTCAAAGGCCGCTGAGAGGTCTAAGAGGAGTAGAATTGCGGCATTGCCTTTGTCTTTAATTTCATCAATCTGGCTTTTGAGATCAACAAGTGCGGTTTCTGTTCCGTGTTGAGGTCTGAAGCCAGATGGACGTATCCCTAGCAATTGGTTAGATTCCAGGTATTCCTGAATTTGGATGTTGGCGACTCTGTCCAGGATTTTTAGAAGGAATGGGACTGTGGTGATGGGTCTGTAGTTGGTGGGTATGGCTGGGTCAAGGGATTGTTTCTTCAAGAGGGGGAGAACCCATGATTATTTTAGGTTGCTGGGGATTGAATTATTGGTGAAGGATAGGTTAATAAGTTTGGTGATAAAGGAGGAAAGCTCTCTAGCTGCATCTTTTATGATCTGGGCGGGGCAGCTGTCTCCTTTGCAGTTCGAGGGTTTTAAGGAGGTGATGATTTTTTGAACTTCCGTAGTGGTAACTTTCTTAAACGTGAAGCCTGAACTGGTGTTGTTGGGCGTGGGTAGGCTAGGGTTGGTGATCTTGTTATTGGAGAGTTGTTGGCGTTTGTCCTCGATTTTGGTTTGGAGTCCTGAGATTTTATTGTTGAGGGTGCTTTGGATGCTGGTGCACCAGGATTTGTCTTTCCAACAGGTGTCTGGAGGTCAAGTAGGGTTTTCTAGTTCATTCAGAATTTTGAATAATTCTTTGGTGGAGGATCCTGCTTGAGCAATCCTGGTGTTGTATACATCTTTTTTGGTGCAAATTATCTCGCTTTTGTAAAGTGAGGATACGTTTGTGAGGTTGGATTTGTTTTCCGCGGAGGGGTTAGTCTTCCAAGTGTGTTGTGCCTTGGCTTTTTTTTTTCTGAGTAATTTGAGCTCAGGGGTGTACCACGAGTTCAGATGAGCTTTAGGTTTGTCTTTGCGTAGTTTCAAGGGGGCAACGGTATCCATTGCCCTAGCGATGGAATCATTGAAGATGTCAATCAGCAGGTTTAAGTCAGCGTTGGCCGGGAGAGCATTGAGGGTGGGTAGGACCAGTGGTGGTAGGGCTTCAACAGTGATGTTACATTTATTCCTGGTGGGACAGGCTGGTGCCGGGGGGGTATTTATTGGGAAGTACCTGTTTAGGGTTGACCTCAAGAGGAATCATGTGATGATCAGTCCATGCCAGAGGTTGGGGGTCCTTGCAGGTTGTATTGCAATTGTAAGTTGCTACCCAGTCAAGGGTTCTGCCTTTTTGGTGGGTGGGGAGTACAATGAGTTGAGTGAAGTTATGTTCTGTTAGGACATTGGCTAGGGATGCAGCATGTGCATCGTTCGGGTCCTGGTAACCGAGGTTGAAGTTCCTGAGGATCATGATTTGTGCTGATGGTTTGGAATTTTCAGTGATGAGAGATGTGATGTCTTCTTCAAAGACCCCCAGGGGGCTTGGGGGTCTGTATATGAGGTGGAGGGTGATCGTGGTTGTGGGGGAGGTTTGCAGTTTGGCTGTGAGTATCTCGCAGGATGTGAGTGACACTGTAGAGGCTGATCTGAGGTCTAGGGAGGATTTGGAGATGATCGCTATGCCTCCACCTCTAGCGTTAGGTCTATCGGCTCTGAGGAAAGAGTATTTGTCCGGGATAGCTAGCGATAAATGTGGTCCAGACGCCTCATGAAGCCAGGTTTCTGTTAGGGCTAGGAAGTCGAGGTCATTGGTAAGAATGATGTCTGCAATTTGTGTGGGGTGGGCAGCCAGGGATCTGACATTGAGTAGGGCACCTTTTAGTGGGGGAGGTATGGGCTTATTTGTCCCATTGTGCTTCGTGTTGGTTTTGGTGTTAGGTTTGGAGTTGGGCCGAGTAGTTGTAGTGGGGAGCCTGGTGCCTAGTCTGTCGTTGTGGGCTGTGAGGTTGGGAGTAAAGGAGGGGGGTTAGGCCAGGAGGCTTAGAGCGGGCGGGATGTTTGGTATTCAGTTTAGTTTGGTTAGACTTAGTGGTAGGACTGGGGTGGCTGTGTGTTGTGTTGGCTGGGGGGCCTATGTTGACATGGGAAGTGTGAGGGTGGTGGTGAGTGGGAGGGAAGGGGGAAGCGGTGGGTAGGAACGGTGTGGGGAAGGGGATGGGGTGGTGTCTGGGGCACCTTAGTTTAGCCAGGCCGTCCTGGTAGGCTATGTAGCTGTTACTGCTACAGGATACGTTGTCCAGCGTTATGCAGAAAGGGAACATGGTTAGGGCAAGCCAGAAGATCATGGTCTGGCAACAGCGGTGCGTAATGCTGGAGGCTGGTGGCACTAGACGTGGAGCAGGCCAGACTATGGCTGATGGTGGCTAGTTTGAGCCGGGTAAGGTAGGCTTGAGGGGCAGTAACCGGTTGAAGAGTAGTGCACTCGAGCTAAGGTGCAGCAGTTTTTGAAGTTAGGGAATGATAATTTAAACTAAAAAGCGGGGGGGGGCAGCCTTGGGCTTCAGGAGAACACATTAGTTAGAGAAACAACCAGATTGAAAGGCACAATTGGTCGAAGTGCTCCTTAAAGCACTATAATAGCTTTGGTTGAAAAAGCATCTTGATTCGAAATAGCACATGAGGTTAGACTAAACCTAGAATTGGGAAGCACAATTGGCTAGAAAAGCAACCAAATTCAATGGCACATTTGTTCAAAGTGTACCTAAAGCACTATAATAGCATTGGTGAAAGAGCATCTAGATTCGAAATAGCACATGAGGTTAGACTACACCTAGAATCACAATTGGCTAGAAAAGCAACCAAATGCAATGGCACATTTGGTCAAGGTGCACCTCGGAGCACGATAGTTACTTTGGTTAGGGAGCACCTAGGTGTGGGATAGTCAGACATAAGGATAAGCAGGGTACACAGTAAACAGTACACATGAGTATGCAGTCAGCTCACGACTGGCTCCGGACAGTTGGTTCTGAATAAGGTAAGTACCTGCAATGCCTTGCAATACCGCAATGGAAAGGGATCTGGCCCCACATGCACCACAGTGCGCAAACAGGAGCAAAACAGGCGCTTGTCTCTGCGGCGCTTTGCTCGTAGTGTGCCGGCTTCCGCCTGCCGGCGGATGTGACTCGCTTAAGGAGCTGCTGTTGCTAGGCAGCCAGTACACAATAATAAAGAGCAGCCATTTTGAGTGCGCATGCGGGCGATTTCGTCGGACCGAACGTGAGTGAAGCACAACGTGTGCCTGCAATATGGTGTGCGGTGGGTCGTTGGGCAAAGGATCCCTCAGGGGCGCGGAAGCAGGAATGAAGGAGGGGTGGTGGCACAGGGATCGTGCTCACTTCTTCGTCTCCTCGAGTTCCTGGTCCGGCATCTGGAAGCTGTGTTCGCACAGCGTGGTGGCGGACATCTGGTGGGAGGGCTGCCCACTCCGAGGCATCTGTTGCAATGGTAGCCCAGGAGCAAAACAGGCGCTTGTCTCTGGGTCGCTTTGCTCGTAGTGTGGAGGGTTATGATTCGTGTTGGATACATCATTGGTAGAATTCCTCCTAATAACCAAAGGGAGGCACCCTGTCTGATGTTGATAGGGTACACCAGGTAACTAACATAAGACACCACACTAATCAGTTTGGTTCAGCAGCATCTTGGAATGCGTCAGGCAGACTTAACAGTTTGTGTGGTGTACTAGATTAACTCTGACTGAAAGGTATTTTAGATTTAATGACCGATGCTTTCACCAAATAGTAGAAACAGTGATGGGTTCTATGATAGCGCTCAACATCGGCAATCTTTTAAACATGTTTTAACATTTAAAGGGGGGGGGTTATTTACCCAGTTGATAAAAACCTTCCACGTCACATCAGTTTCTAGAAAAGGTATATTGATGACATTTTGGTGGTGAAGCGCGGTACACTGAAGCAGGAACATGATTTGGAGAATTGGCTCAATACACTAGAGCCCCATTTAAGATTCATACCCATAGGAAATACTCAGTAGTATATCAACTTTGTAGAAATAACAATGTATGCATCAGAGGGGATACATAAAGTAAAACCCTTTAACAACCCTACTGACCAGAATTCCCTTCACAGATAGGGTATTACCCTAATTGTTCGTTTACAATTGTTCGAATGAACAATTGACCGAATTTAAAGGGTCACAATTGACCTTTTCACAATTGACCGTATATATATATATATATATATATAAATATATATATATCTGTTTGGTAATATATATATATTTATATATATATAGGGGTTTTGGGGGTTTGGCGTTAGGTGGGGGGTTGTGGGGGGTTTCCCCCACATATATGTTACAATTGACCTTCACAATTCGGTCAATTGTGAAAAGGTCAATTGTAATCCGAACAGTTGTAAAACGAACAATTCGTATACAACCACAGATCGGACTTGTTCAGTCCTTGGAGTTTTCGGGACAATCTCCCTATTAGACAGTTCCTACGTTTGAGGAGGAACAGCACGGATAAGAAAAGTTATGAGATCAAAGCCACTAAATTTGCCCAAAATGTATCTGTTAGAGGTTGCCCAAAGAGAGTGCTCCAACATTCATGGAAAAGAGAGAACCACAGGGAAGACCTTCTTACACCAGCCACTGGAAGCATGGTGATGTTAAACGTCTCTACCCACCTATCCTTCCACATCAAGGACGTTTTACTAGGGAGCAAGCATATGCTGCAGAGCGGCCCGATCCCCCACACTCCACCTCTTTCTGTGTACAAGCTTAGCAGAAGTGTCGGGGACATTTTGGTTCACATGGATGTTAGAAAAAAGGATACATCTAAGCAATAGACCTTGTCAGAGAAATGGGGGTGCACAGTTCCCAGAGGGCATTATCCATGCGGCTCATGTATCGCATGTAAACTCACAACATACAGAAAAAGTACAAGACAGACTGACTACCCCTCTCTAATGGTCCTGTGAAGGCACAGGTTTGGATACAGAAAGACTGCTTACTAATTATGCAGACTAAACACCATGTGGGAAAGAAATTATTTCAACTGAATACAGTATAACAAAATCATAAATCACTTTAATGTTAATTCATAAAAACATCCTAAAAAACATTATTGGCCGAAAAGGAAAACTAAATATATTTTTTCCTATGTCATGCATATTGTAAACAATTCATATCCTAAAAGAACATTCAAATTGTTGAACCCCGTATGAGTGGAATGAAAGGTATGACTGGTTCACGTGAGTTTGTAAAATGTATGAGTGGAATGAAAGGTATGACTGGTTCACGTAGAAGCCAATAATGTTTTTTAAGACGTTTTTATGAATTAACATTAAAGTGATTTATGATTTTGTTATACTGGACCATTAGAGACCATTAGAGAGGGGTAGTCAGTCTGTCTTGTACTTTTTCTCTATGTAGACACTCCCTTCCATCAGACTTGACCCCCCAACAACAAAAATAAGGGAGTACCCCCACATATAGCCCAACTCACAACATACTACTGAGATTGCCAAAGTTTTTAATCATTGGCCAAACAAATGGATTGTACCAATTGTAATGCATCAGGTGTTGTGTATATGATTCTATGTCCATGTTTATAAGAAATACATAGGCATGACAACTCGACTGATGAAACTGAGGATGAACAAACACATGAGATGCTTTGGACCTAAGAAGAGAAGCGGACCAATGGTTACCCATTATATGAAAGCAGAGCAGAATGGAAATGATACTGAATGGGCAACAGTCATGAAAGAGCCAGAAAGGACAACATCGACTATACACTCAGAAATGGGCACAAAGGCTCATTGTTCTCACGAGGGTCCATGAACAATGTCTGATTGAAGAATAGGAATGGCTCCTATAGCCTGGAGCATTCATTGCTGGCACAATGAAATCAGCAGCAATCCAGTAGGCTGGTATCTTTTAACAAGATCATCCTATTGGTTGTTTTGAAAGCCAGAAGAAAATCATTTTATGCATATTAAAAGAGTCTCTGTTTGAGGTGAGTGCCAGCAGATGCACAGTATTTGTTCAGATTTAGTATTAAGAACACTCCCTTCTCAGATAGGACGTGTTTAATCCTAGGAGTTTCCGGGACAAATTCCCTATTGCTATTCTGAGAAATGGTCCTCTTGCTATTTCGTCCTAAAGTGTCTCCCTCCATCTTGAGGATTGGAAGAAAATGGTAACATACATTTGATTTACAATTTCTACTAGCAGGTAACCTAGTCATGGATATCAAAGAGGGATACATTGTATTCAAATATGTTTCTTGCTCAATTTTTGCAGTGGCCATTAAGAACCCAAAACATAAACAAAATCTCATGTCACGTTTAGCACCTCCCACCTCAAGATATAATTGGTCCTGTCTTATATAGATTAAGGAAATGTTATTGACATTGTATTCATATGTTTTTGCATATAAACCTTTTCAGTTTTTGTCAATATATTTGTGCATATGATTTTTGCTGAACTATTTACTTATGGGTGATGCTTTTGAGATCGGATGTGTCTGTGTGTGTGTGTGTGTCTGTAGATGTTTTAGGCAATAAAGTTAGTAGAAGCCAGGGTCACTATCCATGTGCCACATTAATAACAACGTTCAATAAAATGAAATCTAAATTGATTGTATGTTTAGATTATGTTATAACTCATATTTATTATTTCAGTTCATAGCCGAGAAGGTGATTAGGGTCTAAGACTGCTCAGAGAAGTGTTTCTAAATCGAACTGTCACGCCCCTTGACGCACACGGTAGCGCGTCACGGCCGACTGGCGCGACCGGGCAGGGGATGGCAGACGTTGCGGGTGTTAGAGGTAAGTGTTTGTGTGCATGTTGAGGGGAATGTTTGTAGTCTGAATGAGAGATAGGCATGGGGTCACTTTCCAGGAGATCCTAGGGGGATAGAACCCCCCCAAAAAAAGATATTTGTGAATATTAAACACTGCACTAAACCGGCTGAAAATAAATCAGTCTTTTTTACACACAGTCTCCAATATTCGAAAATATCACAAACAACTGTATGAACATGGCAAGGCAGGGAAGAAGTGATTTGCCAAGAATACCTCGCTTGGATTGATGTAAAAAAGGATTAAATGGTGAGCTGTAGCTTGTGAGGGTCTCACCTGGATATATAAATGCAGAATGTCCCTATAGCTTAATGTCTGGAAGGGATGGGAAATGATCACGTATATTGGAGCCCAATTGGTTGATGTCGAGTTCAATTTGAGCATCGTTAAGTTTTTTTACAACTATTTTTACAACTATAAATACATATCTACACACAGTTGGAAAACGTTTAAAACATGTCAGGTTTAGCACCAATAAAAAGTTAAAATATATCAATATTGGGCACACCAACAATAATATTTAATGTATTATTAAACACAAAACAATATCAAATAAAACGGGCATTGCTGCACATGAGTGAATAGTCTTGTGTGTGTTGCAGTTGCAGTTGAGTTTGTACGTTTTGCAGTATTTTTCATATTGATTTTATGCGTGTCGACTGCACATACGCTATTTTCGTCTTCAAAAGTTAAAAGCACGATTCTTTTTATGTTAGTTATATCATTGTAGAAATTATAGAAGCAGAGAATCTTGAGATATTGTGCACTACATTTGACACCAGATCCCCTAGGATTTCATGGGGGAAGCTGGTACCCTCATCCCCAGGGAACATCTATATATTTCTCCATGAAATAGATAGCAAATGCCCCCAACTAGTGTACAGCCATATCCACCAGGAACTTCTTCTTCTGCCTTCACTCCCCCTCTCCCCTGCTGATCTGTTCTCTCTTGGCCCTGTGCACCTGGCCACGGTCTGTCCTTTGGGCCCAGGTACCTGCTCATCCTGCCACCCTCCCGCACTGCCTCCGGGCCACCCCTTGCACTGGGGTCTGTATCTGTCCCCTTTCCTTCCTGCACTTATCAGACCTACCCTGTCTGCTGCCTTAAACCTAGCACTTGCAAATTGCTGGCTGCATTACCACTGTTTGTTGCCTTTGTTATGTATTGTTATTTATCTGTTTCTCCTCTGCTTCGCACTTTCCACTTCTCCCCCCTTCCATGCACTTTTCCCCTCCCCCCTCTCCCATGCACTTGCGCGTTCTCAATGTCACTGGGCCTAGTAAGATCGCTGTTTTGTTCTCCCCTGTTCCCCTCTCTTGCCTTGTTGCGCTCTGAAACACTGGTGTACGAGCGCGATAGAAATCAAATATCAATCAAAACGTAGTTCCTGGGGTTGCCTTTAGGGATAGCACTATTGATGAGCCCAGGGTATTATAAATCATCAAGGGCAAAGGTAACACATATGGTAAGGTAGTTATCAGGGTCGGACTGGGACAAGAAATAGGCCCGGTCACCCAAAAAAAAGTGGCCCACCCATCGCCTCAAAAAAAGTGGCCCACCCCTTGCCTCAAAAAGTGGCCCACCCGTCGCCTCACGACCCTTGACCTCTGATGATATCACCGGAAGTGATGTCATCTGACCCCACCCCAAAGTGACATCCCAGGAAGCGATGAAACACAACCTTTCACCCCTTGACAAAACAGGAAGGGGCATCAAATAGCATTGTTCCTAAGTACACTACGAAAAATATGGTTATGATTTCACTAATGTGATATACATTTCATACAAGAATGGACACCATATGTATCATTAATATATGTGTATATAGATCCATATTGTCAAATTACTGTGAATGCAAGCAGACGACCAAGACCAAATGATAATATATTATTGTATAGGGCTTACGCTTAAGCTCTTTTTTATAGAACAAATATACATACAATATCACCCAACCTGTGTTGGCACTCATTTATCGACCTAAGAAGGATGAAAAACCTTTTGGAAAAAAAGAAAAATTAGAAAAGAAATATATATCTTTTTCAATTTTTTTTCCCAAACCGGCCCAGCATGGCCAGAAACCGGCCCCCACTTCCCAGGGCCGATTTCGGCCTGGCCACCCGAGAGGCCGAGGGGCCAATCCGACCCTGGTAGTTATGGAACTTTGGGAAAATGCAGGGATGCTGCTGCAGAGGTGTGGCTTATCCCTCAGGGTCTCAGAGGGCATTACATGCCAAATAGTGGTAGGGCAGGCAGGATGATTCTTGAGGTAGGTAGCAGGTTGTCTTCTTCCTTTTGCAGTCTACTGTGCAGACCTGCTGCCTCCAGTGCATGAAGAAGTCTTTGATCCATGTTAGAGATCCTAATCCATTTGTGAAGTTGAGTGATCTGTGCATCGTGATATACCGTAACATACGCTAATTAGACCAGCACGATAAGTGCTGTCAAATAGCTCTAAACCCAGGGATTTCAGGGGGTCTTCTTTCAAATCTGTAGTGACTGTTTTGGCTCTTCTGACAGGCTTGAACCTAGAGTATGGGGAGGCAGCCATCCAGCACACATGCTCAGATCCGTGGGACAGGCAGCGCCTCTGCCTGGGCGAAATGGGTTTCCGTATTGTTCTGCCACACACTCCAACATTGTGAAGCTTGCCAACAGACCCCTGTACTGTTTACTTACTTCTGCATTGGTGTGTGTGTAGGGATTAGGGTTTTCGGTCATGTCACCCCCATAACTGAAAGGTCTCCACTGGCTTGATTTGAGGTCTATAATAAAATTTAACAAGGCTATCGATTCTGAAATGTCAGGTTCTTCCGTATGTAGACGCGATGATAGGAAGATCAGGGGGCCTTTACAGTTTTCAGAGGCAAGAGACCCGCTGGGTTCTCGAGGACTACGGCCTTCAAAGGGTCTTTTTAACGTTTTGTAGTTTCTGTATGGAGAACTGTTGTCTCTTCCTACATTTTGAAAAGACCTGATTTTGGTCCCAATGATTCAGTTGCGTCCTTATAAAAGTTTTCTTTCATTCAGATTTTTAATCTTCCCTTTTTCTGTTTTTTTAAAGTGTTTTTATCTTGTTAGTCTTGCAATGTAGATTTGAAGTATTGCGTTCTATCATGATTACAAATGTAATCTAATCTGTTTAAGAACTACAAGATAGTTCATATCATGTTTGCGCTAGAAAAACCGTCAATAAAAAAATCTAAAAATTGGCCCTCCACCCACCACACCATAGAACAACTAATAATACAATCTATTGAGAGCAAAACAAAGGGGAGTTTATTGGTAGGAGAAACAGTGAAAGCCCGTGTAAATGCCAAAGCACTGGCTCGATGCGGTCAAGCATCCAGACAGCGCCCCCCGTGGGTCCTTTGTGGTGCGTCCAGTGACCCACAGGCTGTAGAACGATGTGGGACAACAGTTTGCATTTGACCTATACATACTGTAGTCCAGCTATCTGCCACAAAGCTGCTCACTTAGAAACAAGGTACCAATCTTAATTAAGATCTATAGCTGGGAGTTGACAAGAAGCAATTCTGTTTGAGGGCGCCACCCCCTGACTCCCCTTCATTCCCCACTAGTGCAAACTGCGCGCGATAGACAGAATGAGGGAAATGAGAGACCCAGGATAGACAGCAGGAAGACCATGACTCCAGTCCTATCATAGAGTAGTCAATCAAGCCTACAATTCCGTACCTGGCCCTTCTCGAACTTGTTCAGGTGGTTGGACTTCTTGAGCTGGCGTTCCCCAGTGTCTCCGATCTCCCCATAAAGATTGACGTAGACGTTGGCGTCCGTGCCGGCGCCCCACACACCCCCAGTGAAGACGTGGACTTCATAGGAGTTTTCTGAAAGAGATGGATAGTGTGGATGGGGGTAAGAGGGCGCACGTGGCTCTACGTGTGCAACTGTCATGCAATTGACATGCGCGCCGCTTTCATATCGTGGTGCAGATTGAGACCAGTGTCCAGATAATTACAATGTTCAATTCAACACATCCCTAACCTTTGTTCGAGTAATGTTCTGTTGCATGTTTGTAATGATGTGCAAACATTCAATGAAGAGAGAAACAAAGTTGTAAAACACACCATGTTGATGGCACTAGGGTATACATCCATGTTTTTAAACTCTTTTTTTCACAGAAAAGTAAGATGCAAAGCGTGGCAGCGTCAGACTAGTTTTCGAATCACACAAAATCCAAGCTGTCATGCCTTTTAGATAAACACCAAGTGAGGGTAAAAGGAGATTCTGAAAATTAGGCCAGACAAAATATAAAAATATAAACATATGATAGTTTTAGAAACCTTGTGGCAGTTGGCTGCGGCCATGCTTCATATATTTTAAACAAGCATTGTCAAAGCCAACAGTTTTAGCTTTGACGTAGGTATTTGTCAAGCACCGCCACCATGCATCCTGACTCACACAGTTTGACACCTGCTGCAACCTTATGGGCAGCTAGCACTACCATGTGCCAGGTGCTGCCATGATATGCCCATGAGCGTACCTCATATGGCAGGCCTTCCCTGCACATGATCACTTTCTAATACCAGTCAATCCTCAATAAAGTCATGCACTAGTACCACTGTAATCCCAAAAGCCCTGTGAGTTGCAATGTGCATTTCAATGCACTTTTGGGGGCAAGGGAATGCCTGAAATGTCATTTTACACAGGGTTCCCCTTCAGTTCCTCCTTAACAGATTTTAGGCATTCGAGACAAAAGGGTCATGGACAGGTATTGAGAGAAGTAGAGGACTCTGTAGATTGTGTGGATGTTCAACCATTGAATCCCTATGGCACCTGCTGATGTGCTGTGAAAGCCTAGCAAAGTTCAGAATTAAGTGTTTTAAATCATATAATAACCAGATCAATATTTATATGTTAGACGAAATATGGAATGCATTCATGCAAGGTGATGATCTTAATCTTATGTATATTATGGTAAAATTCTATCTGAGAATTGTTGAGATTTTAAAATGTTTAGCTTAATGATGAAAAATGTATATTTGTGTAGAATAGGAGTTTTAGGTATGCATTGATTACATTTGTAGAATTTGGGATTGTTGTTTATTGTGATATGTGTTGTATTGTTTGTACATGCATCAATGCTGTATATACAAAGCGTGATAGCTGTATGTATTTTAAATAAATAAATAAATACAATAAAAAATGAACAGATTTTACGAGCGCACCGCCGCCAGATAATGAAACTCTGCACAGGCTTTAAGACTAAGCACTCGCCACGCCGGAGTAAGTGGAGTGGCTTTCTCGTGTGTTGCAGCAGAAGTCGCTGCAACAGGCTGCCATAGTCGGTCATCTCATCTTTTGCAGAGCCCTTAATAGCATGGGGTTTCCCCAGTACACAGAAAAATGAACCTCTTACTAGGAAGTTTACAGATGCCCACTCTACCAACTGAAGTTTCAAAACCCAACCAGTATTTCCTTAAAGACAAGCGCCAAGAGGCCCCTTTTCATGGTCATCAAACACTGCAGCAACCATTAGCCATGAAACACCCTGTACTTAGGAGTTCATTCATGCAGTAGCCTTCCTCCTGCGAATTTTAAATCACGTTTTATTGGACCAGCGCAAATATAGGTAGGGTACATTTGTACATTAGCATTTAGGCCCACTAAGGCCTGTGACATGTAGGGTGCACAACAGATCTGGCAAGTGCAGCGCCGATTCCTTGAGCTACCCTGTTTGCTTTCCCATAGTGCAAATACACCTACAACACAGGGGCTATAAGTGTACCAAAAAAAGTAGTGGAACTGTGGTCTGGGCAGGGGAGAGGGTAGGCGGAAGCCCAGTGCAACATGTGACAAGGTGTCATGCAATAGGCTAAGTGGCTAGTAACTAAGGCTCCTATGACAACTTTGCACTTGCACAGGGCCATGAATGGACACATCCTCTGTATAGAATGGTGACTATGGTCATAAAAAGCAGAGGAATGTCAAACAGCAAAAAATAAAAGTAGTGGGACATCGCTCCCGACCGTTCCCGCTCACTTCGATCACCCCATCCAAGGGCTGCCTGTCAGGGGATGTTGCTGCATGCTTTGCAGCCAGCGGCGAGATGAAGAAAGAGAGTTCTGCCTGGAGTATAAACCTTTGTATAAACACAAAAACATGATTTTCTTTGAATATTTAAATAGTGGTACATACATGTTTGTCCCATATGGACTACAGCCATCCATCTTGATAAAAATGTCACTTAATTGCAGATGTATCCAATCTACCATTGCCTATCATGTACACAAACACATACACCACATTTTCATTTCACACCTATATTAAAGGCAACACTGTTGGCTTTGCCAGTGCGTGCTTTTGATTATACTGCACTGGAAATCTCACCTGTGTCTCTGGTTGAGACGGATTGATTACCTCTCTGAGCTGTACCATGACCCAGTAAAGTAAAGTTCTACAGCCATTAGCTTGCATCAAATAACCTTACTGTGATAGGGAGTAAGATAACAGCTCTAGAATAAATAATACTCTGTAGAGGCTGAAATAGCTCCTTATAGCAGCGGGATAGTAAAGCCAGGCAGCACACACTGCTAGCACCAAGAACTAGTGGCAGAAATGTGAAGGACGAGGGTCGCATTCCATCTTCCCCCTCCATACCAATAACTTATTTATTTATTTCATTTATTTGTAGTGCGCGTAGACAGGGCCCGGAGGCATAACAGCGCAAGGACGTGAACAAAAAACAACAAAACACAAAACAGGGTGGATCAAAAGTGGGTGCGTTCACCAAAAGAGGACAGTTTTGAGGTCATGTTTAAATTTCCCAAAGCTTGAGCAAGTTCTTAAGTCGGGAGGTAGGTAATTCCGCTGTCTTGGCACTGTATGGGGGAAGTAATCCCGAGCCACGATGGCCAGCATTGATTTGGGAATAAGCAGGAGATTGGGGTTGTTTGACCGGAGAACCCTCCTTGGCGGTAGCCATTCTAGTCTGTCTGTGAGGTAACTTGGGCTTTTCTCGTGAAGGCATCGATATGTGATGCAGAGGGTCCGATAAGTCACTCTACTTTAACTGTGGCGGAGGAGGCCCAAAAGAGCTCCCTGAGCGACAATTAAAAGACGTCTCTGCGGTTTTTATTCTGATGCTAATTGCATTCTTTAAAGATTGTTAAAGGTGTTTACCTCTTCGGATGTTTTCCTTTTAGAGAAATGCAGGAACACTTTCTATGCCTCTCCTCTGGGCTCCTAAAGAGAGTTGCGTGCAGTATTCGGCTCACACCATGGTGTGATCTCTGCCAAGTAAAAATAGGCAAGTGCCACAAGGTGTCTTGTCTATAAATCCTTAATTACTGGAACCACAGTGCTTGCAAGTTGAGGTGCGGCAGTTCAGAAATATTCACTTGTTGGCGACAACTCTCACCAGGCTCTTGTGCTTGCACATTACTTTAAAGACACAGACCCCTCGCCTATACTTGAGGATTTGTTATTTTCAGTCACCTTTTACTCAAGGACAGTGGCATACTGCTTCCGGCAGATGTCAGTACTGTGAGAAACCTGAAGGTGTCTCCATGACTAGTCCCCGGGGGTCTGTCATCTAGGCGGCCAGGACATGGCCGTCGCTATTGGATTCAGTTCCTGGGGGTCGACCAGTGAGGGAGGATTACCTGGACGGGGGTGTCCTCGGGGAGTGGAAGTGGGACACCGAGGGGTGGGAAGCAGTACCAACCCCTTCTTATAAGACCTTTTTCCCAACCTCTCACGTAGGATGCTCAAACACTCTACCCACCCCACATTTCTGACACAAACACTTTCACATATCACGAAGGACGACAGACTAACACTTGAGCCATTTCACTGATATGCCCTAACACCTGGGTTAGGCAAATCGGGCAAATGACCAGAACCACACACACCTGATGGTCCTTTCCCTTCCCCGCAGGGATAAAAGGCGGAGAACGAGAGCACAATACGAGCAAGGCAGACCGCACAAAGAAAGAGCTACCTCAGCTCGGCAGTTCAAGAGGAGGGGAAAGACGGTGCAAACCGCGAGCGTGACAAGGAGAGAAGCGACCTTGCCCTTTCCAACCAAGGACTGTGATACCTCTGCAGAAGGAATCGTAAGACCGCAAACAATAGCCAGCGTGTGTTGCAGCAGATGTCAACGTTACAAAGGGCCCGCCTCTGCTAATAACCAAGCCAGGGAGAGATACTTGTCTCCGTAGAACAAACCTTGACTCCATAGACAAAAAAAGCCAAGCGGTTTATCACAGCCAGTGAATCGAGGGGAGAGCTGCTAAGAAACCGAATTGTGTTGAGTGAAAGTAGCAAACAGCTAATTGAACTGTGAAAAAATACAAAGAACTGTTGATACCAAAAGGGGGAAAAACCAGGAACAGACGAGTCAGGCTCCACGTGGGTACTCACTCAGGAAACTCTGGGTGATTACTCAATTGTAAGAACTACCAATACAAGAAGGCCTTGGGAAAGGCGAGAAAGTGGTCAAAGTTGTTATACAGGGGTCCAGTAAAATCCTCTGTACAGCTGAACGTCTTTGGCTGACAGATGATTGTGAAGCTAAGGGAAATTAAATCCGCTTCTTAAGAACTGACTGAGAAATTGTGCGATTGATAAAGTTGGCAAGAGTGAACAGAAGGAGGGATGCCGATGAACAGGGGGTGAAGTCTAAAGTCCCGATGTACAGTGTGTTGACAAGAGTGAACCCGGCAGAAGGATGTCCACAGTGAACTGTTCAAAAAGACATTAAGATTCGTGAATGTCACAGAAGAGATTGTTTGGAGAAGCCGTAGTTAACCCGTCTGAGGGAAGCTACTATTAAGAAGGGTCTGAGCCCAGAAGAGGAGGGACCCTGGGGTGAAAAGGCATCACCCAATGTACATGTGAAAAGGAACTCTTTGTTTATTATTTTGGATACATCAGGTCCACGGAGGCAGGAGGCTTTTTTGTAGAAAATAGACTTAACCACCAAAGGCCCAGATTACTGAGAGCAGAACTGTTAGCTCGTGCTGGGAAAGCTCGAGCATGTGCTGTGCTCCAGAATTTTACCTTGTCCTGTGCTGAAAATGTGGTGAAGGGAAACCCCGGTCATAGCACCCTAACTTATTATTTGTGAACACTTCCTTCTTTCTTATGAAAATTATCCCACACTTCTTTTTGTATTTAGTGTAAGGATTGGCAATAGGCCCTTTTATTTGGCAAGATACCACTCAGACTGCCTTATTATTGTTTGATGGTCTAGGCATGGTGTCAGGAGAGGGATGCCACTCAATTGAAACAAATTGGGGAACCCTACAGTTTAAGAAACTTATAGAGCCTCTAACCCTTCCATCGCCACCAACGAATCAATAGTGTTTGATATCTGCATTAGTAGGGAAGCTATTATCCCTCCTGGGAAAAGAGGAATGATTCAGGGTGTTACATATTATTGGCCCCAAAATCTGGCCTAGAATGCAAGTTCGGGATAGACGTCTTACCAGGCGTTATTGATCCCGACCTCCGGGGAGATGTGAAGGTTCTCTTACAGAATCATGATGAGATCCTGTTTGAGATACGTCAAGGAGATGAAATTGCCAGGGGATTTTAGAAAGGGAGTTATTCCCTCAGTCTAAAGAAAGTGAACCAGATAAAACAGACAGAGGCAACTTAGGCTATACTGTTCCCACCATGAGTTCCTTACAGTACGAACTTCCTTGCTTGGCTGCATTGTAAAATTGATTTGCATTTCTGAATCTTGCTTTATGTTAGTATCCATTACTCGGCACACGTGATTTGTACATTTACATAATGGTGATCGTGGGACTCCCTTAAGCTACTTCGCCATACAAATAACAAATGGTGCATTGGACGCTGACACATGGCCTGTGGGATAATCAGGAGTAGAACAAGATGGCCGTCCTGGAAAGAACTTGGTCCATACAGGAATGAATGCCCAAATACATGAGCAATTACGCTTTTAGAACTGGTGTTAATGACATTACTTGATATAAGGGAAATCTGTTATCTTGCAGAGCTCAGACTTCCTTGTACACAATGTGTTCATGGGACATTTCTTGGACTGTGTTGCAAACATTTCTTCTACCCAAACCGAGATTCGTCTGGTTGTTGCTGAATCTAATTGAATACGTTGCATGATTGATCGATTAGTGTACAGCCTATTAAAGCTCTTCAAACATAAACGTTTGTCATGCAGTGATTTCTCTCTGATTGCAACTTACCTTCAAGGCCCGCTCCATCTTCTGGCAACAGCTCCACCACTATTTCCCCGTCTCCTTCCCCCTTTGCCAGCCAGCGCTGGCACAGGAAGTTGTACTCTTCTACCACTTCGTCTATTTTTGGTTCCTCATCCTCATCGCTGGATTTCTTCTTTTTTTTCTTTTTCTTCTTATCGGGCTCGACCATCTTCACCTCTAGTCTCTTGACCCTGACACTTTCCAGGTACCAGCCGTCGCCAATGCCTTTGCCGTCGTGACCAATCCGAAGCTTGAGGATCTTTCCGACGTCTGCAGCTTCCACCTGGGACGCAAGTCATGCTCATTAACAATGAAATGTGAATTTTCCAATTTCATAAGCAATTCTAAAATCTAATAGCAAATGAAGTTTTATTTAATTTTTACTCAGCACTTTTGGCCTTTTAATATTTTATTCAAGAATGATTATTACACTAACAATTCGGGAATCAAAATAAAAGAAAAAGAACACAATCAAAAAGCAAACAAGAAAGATCTAATTAACATTCAGATTTATAAATAGAATACAAAGATACTTTTTTGCATTTTCAAAATGTATATCTTTCTTCTTTTTACCCTTGCCCTTCCAATTTTCTGCCTACTAAAAAATCTAAATGTACAGCTTTACCTGGTAGTGGAAGTGACTGTTTGCAAATATTAGACCTTTCCCAGCAGCCAAATCACCATCCTTCCATTTCATATTTTTTTGTTGTTTTGTTTTTCTTTTATTGTACTTTCAGCTTTAAAATCCATTAAAACTTTACACAAATACATTAATACACAGTAAAATAAAGGTAACACTACCTTACCATTTTAAAATTTTTGGTTAAAACCTTCAACACTAAAAACCACAAATTAGTCATATTAAAATGCAATTAAATCATTTTAGAAGCTATTCCTACCACTCCATCTACTCTGTCATCCCAATTAACATTAAAAATTGAAACAAACCTTTGCTTAAATGGTAAGGGATCCTAGACCAACACATCTTCCAAACCATCAACCAGTATTGCTGCCATAACAGAGCATATTAAAGCAATATGACCCGAGTGGCAGGGGCATTACCGACTCAGGTAATGTTTCCAGCGCGTCCGTTCCCGAAATAAAGGAGCAGAAGGTAAGTGGGGTTGGGAGGGCAGGAGTAGAAGTAAAAAAACGTTTTTTTTTAAAACGTACCTGCATCCCTGGCGGGGGACGATGGAAGCATCCAGCCGCGTGGAAGCGCGGAGCGGGGATGGCCCCGCTCCGCATCTCCACACGGCTGGAGGCTGCCATCGTCCCCCACCGGGGACAAAGGAGCAAGAAGGTAAGTGGGGGTGGGGAGGGCAGGGAGGAAGAAGAGAAGGGAAAAAAACAAAAAAGGCATAAGCGAGTCCCCGGCGGGGGGCGAAGGCAGCCTCTCAGCCGTGGGGAGGCTTGGAGCGGGGATGCCACGCCCCCCGCTGAGGACAAGGCGGCTGGAATCCCAGCCGAGAATTGAAGGATTCTCAGCCGTGTAACGACCCGGCGAGAGCCAATCAGAATGCGTGTTGCATTCTGCTTGACTCTCGCCAGGTACTAATAAGCGTTGGGATATAAGTGCTTCGCATTCCAAAAATAAATGCTCTGATGTTTCCTTTGGGAAAGAGCAGAATCTACAGCAGTCTTTGGTCTCCTCTATTCTTTTCCATTTTGCCCATATATAGGAATGTTGCCTCTCGCAGCTCTGACATAAACATCATAATCTATTTATCAATTTACTGCGATCCTCTTGTTCGAAAGATCAGTTTGTTTGACTTGCTCAGCCCGGTCTTGGATGGCATCCAATGTTCTTTCTTTCCCTTATCTCGGATGGATGCTTCCATACTTTTAGTTTTGATGGCTTCTAAGTGAGGGCTGGGTAGTGCATTGCCACCTCATCTTTATAAATGTCTCGCCATCTTGGGTGTTGGAACATGTAATATGTAAAACCTTGCCTTTGCCCTTGTAGCTAAACTACACTTTCTGGTACATGGTAGTTGCTATTCCATTTGTCACGGATGAGATTAAATCATAAGGTATTTGGGGAACATTATATTGTTAACCAAGGCATTGATGTGAAATTGACACATTTCATTCATGTTTCTACGGGAGGACTCTGGAAAATGTTGCATTTTCACACCAATTCGTGGAGGCATGCAGTACTTTGGTCCACTGACAGAACTGTGCATGCCAAAAAAGAGCATTCTAAAGGGAGAGAGAATGGAATCTGCACCCCACCTCAGTGCACTCAGCCTCCTGCTAGAGCAGATGGAGGGAAGGCACACACGGACACCATGCTGCTGTGTTCATGCTCTCTACCTAACCAGCCCACCGTCCAACCCCTTTGTCAAAGGCAAAGAGGCCAGGGATGGGGCAGTGCACAGCAAGTGCAAAGACATTGCTTTTCTCTAGCACAGCCAGATCTTGTACAGGGCAGGGATGGGGTACTGCATAGCAAGTGCAACAACATTGCTTTCCTCTAGCACAGCCAGACTTGTACAGTGTTGGCAACCGTAGAAGAGCACAGCAGACTTGCTTCCTCTATCACACCAGTAAACTCATCCCCAAAGGCAATGGCCAGGGATGGGGTACTGCATAGCAAGTGCAACAACATTGCTTTCCTCTAGGACAGCCAGATCTTGTACAGGCCAGGGATGCAGCAGTGCATAGCAAGTGCAAAGACAGTGCTTTTTCTAGCACAGCCAGATCTTGGACAGTGTTGGCAACCAGAGAAGAGTACAGCCGCTTTGCTTCCTCTATCACACCGGGTAACTCATCCCCAAAGGCAGAGACAATGGCCAGGGATGGGGCAGTGCACAGCAAGTGCAAAGACATTGCTTTTCTCTAGCACAGCCAGATCTTATACAGGGCAGGGATGGGGTACTGCATAGCAAGTGCAACAACATTGCTTTCCTCTAGCACAGCCAGACTTGTACAGTGTTGGCAACCGTAGAAGAGCACAGCAGCCTTGCTTCCTCTATCACACCAATAAACTCATCCCCAAAGGCAATGGCCAGGGATGGGGTACTGCATAGCAAGTGCAACAACATTGCTTTCCTCTAGGACAGCCAGATCTTGTACAGGCCAGGGATGCAGCAGTGCATAGCAAGTGCAAAGACAGTGCTTTTTCTAGCACAGCCAGATCTTGGACAGTGTTGGCAACCAGAGAAGAGTACAGCCGCTTTGCTTCCTCTATCACACCGGGTAACTCATCCCCAAAGGCAGAGACAATGGCCAGGAATGGGGCAGTGCATAGCAAGTGCAAAAACAGTGCTTTTCTCTAGCACAGCCAGATCTTGTACAGTGTTGGCAACCGTAGAAGCACAGCAGCCTTGCTTCCTCTATCACACCATGTAACTCATCCCCAAAAGCAGAGACAATGGTCAGGGATGGGGTGGTGCACAGGAAGATCAAATACATTGCTTTCCTCTAGCACAGCCAGATCTTGTACAGTGTTGGCAACCGTAGAAGAGCACAGCAGCTTTGCTTCCTCTCTCACAGTAGGTAACACATCCCCAAAGGCAGAGATAATAGCCTGGATTGGGGTACTGCGTAGCAAGCACAAAGACATTGCTTTTCCTCTAGCACAGCCAGATCTTGTAGAGTGTTGGCAAACGTAGAAGAGCACAGCAGACTTGATTCCTCTAGCACACCAGGTAACTCATCCCCAAAGGCAGAGACAATGGCCAGGAATGGGGCAGTGCATAGCAAGTGCAAAAACAGTGCTTTTCTCTAGCACAGCCAGATCTTGTACAGTGTTGGCAACCGTAGAAGCACAGCAGCCTTGCTTCCTCTATCACACCATGTAACTCATCCCCAAAAGCAGAGACAATGGTCAGGGATGGGGTGGTGCACATGAAGATCAAATACATTGCTTTCCTCTAGCACAGCCAGATCTTGTACAGTGTTGGCAACCGTAGAAGAGCACAGCAGCTTTGCTTCCTCTCTCACAGCAGGTAACACATCCCCAAAGGCAGAGATAATAGCCTGGATTGGGGTACTGCGTAGCAAGCACAAAGACATTGCTTTTCCTCTAGCACAGCCAGATCTTGTAGAGTGTTGGCAAACGTAGAAGAGCACAGCAGACTTGATTCCTCTAGCACACCAGGTAACTCCTCCCCAAATGCAGAGATAATGGGCAGGGATGGGGTACTGCATAGCAAGCCCAAAGACATTGCTTTCCTCTAACATAGCCAGCTCTTGTACGTGTTGGCAACTGTAGAAGAGCACAGCAGCCTTGCTTCCTCTATCAAACAAGGTGACTCATCCCCAAAGGCAGAGACAATGGTCAGGAATGGGGCAGTGCATAGAAAGTGCAACAACATTGCTTTCCTCTAGCACAGCCAGATCTTGTTCCGTGTAGGCATCTGCAGAAGAGCACAGTAGCCTTGCTTCCTCTATCACACCAGGTTACTCATCCCCAAAGGCAGAGGCAATGGCCCGAGATGGGGTACTGCGTAGCAAGATCAAAGACATTGCTTTTCTCTAGCACAGCCAGCTCTTGTACAGTATTGGCAACCATAGAAGAGTATAGCCACTTTGCTTCCTCTATCACACCGGGTAACTCATCCCCAAAGGCAGAGACAATGGCCAGGGATGGGGCAGTGCATAGCAAGTGCACAAACAGTGCTTTTCTTTAGCACAGCCAGATCTTGTACAGTGTTGGCAACCGTAGAAGCACAGCAACCTTGCTTCCTCTATCACACCACGTAACTCATCCCCAAAAGCAGAGACAATGGTCAGGGATGGGGTGGTGCACAGGAAGATCAAAGACATTGCTTTCCTCTAGCACAGCCAGATCTTGTACAGTGTTGGCAACCGTAGAAGAGCACAGCAGCTTTGCTTCCTCTCTCACAGCAGGTAACACATCCCCAAAGGCAGAGATAATAGCCTGGATTGGGGTACTGCGTAGCAAGCACAAAGACATTGCTTTTCCTCTAGCACAGCCAGATCTTGTAGAGCGTTGGCAAACGTAGAAGAGCACAGCAAACTTGATTCCTCTAGCACACCAGCTAACTCCTCCCCAAATGCAGAGATAATGGGCAGGGATGGGGTACTGCATAGCAAGCCCAAAGACATTGCTTTCCTCTAACATAGCCAGCTCTTGTACATGTTGGCAACTGTAGAAGAGCACAGCAGCCTTGCTTCCTCTATCAAACAAGGTGACTCATCCCCAAAGGCAGAGACAATGATCAGGAATGGGGCAGTGCATAGAAAGTGCAACGACATTGCTTTCCTCTAGCACAGCCAGATCTTGTTCCGTGTAGGCATCTGCAGAAGAGCACAGTAGCCTTGCTTCCTCTATCCCACCAGGTTACTCATCCCCAAAGGCAGAGGCAATGGCCCGAGATGGGGTACTGCATAGCAAGATCAAAGACATTGCTTTTCTCTAGCACAGCCAGCTCTTGTACAGTGTTGGCAACCATAGAAGAGTACAGCCGCTTTGCTTCCTCTATCACACCGGGTAACTCATCCCCAAAGGCAGAGACAATAGCCAGGGATGGGGCAGTGCATAGCAAGTGCAAAAACAGTGCTTTTCTTTAGCACAGCCAGATCTTGTACAGTGTTGGCAACCGTAGAAGCACAGCAACCTTGCTTCCTCTATCATACCATGTAACTCATCCCCAAAAGCAGAGACAATGGTCAGGGATGGGGTGGTGCACAGGAAGATCAAAGACATTGCTTTCCTCTAGCACAGCCAGATCTTGTACAGTGTTGACAACCGTAGAAGAGCACAGCAGCTTTGCTTCCGCTCTCACAGCAGGTAACACATCCCCAAAGGCAGAGATAATTGCCTGGATTGGGGTACTGCGTAGCAAGCACAAAGACATTGCTTTTCCTCTAGCACAGCCAGATCTTGTAGAGTGTTGGCAAACGTAGAAGAGCACAGCAGACTTGATTCCTCTAGCACACCAGGTAACTTCTCCCCAAATGCAGAGATAATGGGCAGGGATGGGGTACTGCATAGCAAGCCCAAATACATTGCTTTCCTCTAACATAGCCAGCTCTTGTACATGTTGGCAACTGTAGAAGAGCACAGCAGCCTTGCTTCCTCTATCAAACAAGGTGACTCATCCCCAAAGGCAGAGACAATGGTCAGGAATGGGGCAGTGCATAGAAAGTGCAACGACATTGCTTTCCTCTAGCACAGCCAGATCTTGTTCCGTGTAGGCATCTGCAGAAGAGCACAGTAGCCTTGCTTCCTCTATCCCACCAGGTTACTCATCCCCAAAGGCAGAGGCAATGGCCTGAGATGGGGTACTGCATAGCAAGATCAAAGACATTGCTTTTCTCTAGCACAGCCAGCTCTTGTACAGTGTTGGCAACCATAGAAGAGTACAGCCGCTTTGCTTCCTCTATCACACCGGGTAACTCATCCCCAAAGGCAGAGACAATAGCCAGGGATGGGGCAGTGCATAGCAAGTGCAAAAACAGTGCTTTTCTTTAGCACAGCCAGATCTTGTACAGTGTTGGCAACCGTAGAAGCACAGCAACCTTGCTTCCTCTATCACACCATGTAACTCATCCCCAAAAGCAGAGACAATGGTCAGGGATGGGGTGGTGCACAGGAAGATCAAAGACATTGCTTTCCTCTAGCACAGCCAGATCTTGTACAGTGTTGGCAACCGTAGAAGAGCACAGCAGCTTTGCTTCCTCTCTCACAGCAGGTAACACATCCCCAAAGGCAGAGATAAATGCCTGGATTGGGGTACTGCGTAGCAAGCACAACGACATTGCTTTTCCTCTAGCACATCCAGATCTTGTAGAGTGTTGGCAAACGTAGAAGAGCACAGCAGACTTGATTCCTCTAGCACACCAGGTAACTCCTCCCCAACTGCAGAGATAATGGGCAGGGATGGGGTACTGCATAGCAAGCCCAAAGACATTGCTTTCCTCTAACATAGCCACCTCTTGTACATGTTGGCAACTGTAGAAGAGCACAGCAGCCTTGCTTCCTCTATCAAACAAGGTGACTCATCCCCAAAGGCAGAGACAATGATCAGGAATGGGGCAGTGCATAGAAAGTGCAACGACATTGCTTTCCTCTAGCACAGCCAGATCTTGTTCCGTGTAGGCATCTGCAGAAGAGCACAGTAGCCTTGCTTCATCTATCCCACCAGGTTACTCATCCCCAAAGGCAGAGGCAATGGCCCGAGATGGGGTACTGCGTAGCAAGATCAAAGACATTGCTTTTCTCTAGCACAGCCAGCTCTTGTACAGTGTTGGCAACCATAGAAGAGCACAGCCGCTTTGCTTCCTCTATCACACCGGGTAACTCATCCCCAAAGGCAGAGACAATGGCCAGGGATGGGACAGTGCATAGCAAGTGCAGAAACAGTGCTTTTCTTTAGCACAGCCAGATCTTGTACAGTGTTGGCAACCATAGAAGCACAGCAACCTTGCTTCCTCTATCACACCATGTAACTCATCCCCAAAAGCAGAGACAATGGTCAGGGATGGGGTGGTGCACAGGAAGATCAAAGACATTGCTTTCCTCTAGCACAGCCAGATCTTGTACAGTGTTGGCAACCGTAGAAGAGCACAGCCGCCTTGCTTCCTCTATTCCTCTATCACACCAGGAAACTCATCCCCAAAGGCAATGGCCAGGGATGGGACAGTGCATAGCAAGATCAAATAACCAGATCTTGTACAGTGTTGGCAGCTGTGGAACAGCACAGAACCTTTGCTTCCCCTCTCAGATTACCCTTACTCCTATGGAAAGAGGCTCGGGATGGCACAGCTCCTGTGGTTAAACCCAACCCTCTGCAAAAGTAGAGGGAGTTGGCAAAGCCAGCTGCGCTGCAGATGGTATAGGCCTGCTGCTCTACAATCATTTCTGATGTTGCTTTGCAAATGGCAGGTGTGCCTGTGTGTTTGTGGGCAACGGGTGAACATGGGGTGAGTACTAAGTTCAGTTTACCTAGACGTTTGAAGGCAAAACTTGACAATGGAGGGAGTAACTGCGACTTTGATGTTGATACTTGGCAATGGTGTGAGTACAGGGTTGTTTTATGATAATACCAGGCTTTACATGGACATTCCTCGGGATAGTGAGTACCTGTGCCTTAGATGCCAATAACTGGAAATGGAATGTGTACCTAGGTTTTTTATAGCAGCACCTGCCTATAGTGTGATTATCTTAGCCTTTGATGCCAATTCTTAGAAATATTGTGTGCACCTTGTAATTCTCCGGCAAAGAAGGAGAATACCTTGGTATACAAGGGCACTTCCTGGCACATTTGGCAATGCACGGAAAATGGCAAGTGTACCCGAAAATTGCAGGTGAAAATGCACTACACAATGTAAGAAAGTGGACATATGATGGCAGTACCTGGAAAAATATGTCAGCATTTGATGCTGTTAAATAGTATTGATGGTAATACCTGCCATATGATGTGAGTAGCTGACCATATACTTGAGATGAGAAATTATACGAGTAAGCTGGCCAAATAAGGCCCACACCTGACAAAAGGAGTGACCTGGAATTTTGATAACAATTCTTGACAATTGTGTGAACACATTTAATGCTGAGTCTTTGAAAATTATATGAGTACATGGGCAAATAATGTCAATAACAAGGAAATAGTGTGCGTCCGTCCTATGATACCAATGCCTGGTTATTGGGGTACTAGGGCACCTGATCCCAATGCCTAGCACCTAGTTTGAAAACCTGTGTTTATGGTTAAAATAATTGGCAAATTGTGGCAAATTCTTGCATATCATGGTAAAATCTGCTACATGCAGCCCATACAGGGCACCGGGTAACAGTACCTGGTCATTGGATCCTATTTCCTACAACGTCATATGAGTCCTTGGGTGTGTGGTGAGTACTTGGGTGTAGGGTAGCAATGGAAATGCCTGTGAAGTGATGGAGTCTCTGGGTATTTGAGAAATTAGCTAGATCAGCAGGTGGCTGCAAGTGCTTGGACCAAACATGTGCGTTCAGCCTGCGGAAGACCGATTTGAATACTGGCAAGGCAAACACAGCTGTGGTTCCTTCTGAGGTTGATAGACTGAGTATCATTAAATTGGCGAAGGCCGGTGGGCGCAGCTTCAACGTTCAGAGCCCTATTTCCTGGAACTTACTTCCCCCCTTGTCTGAGAACTATTCCATCAACGGTAGAATTCAAGAAAAAGTTGAAAATACTGCTCTTTGAAAAACCACCTGATTAAACTGTTGAGCTCCCATGCCTATTGTTTAACGAGGCCTAGATTCACTGTTTTCCAGACTGACCTTTTTGTAGCCACGTTTGTTTGTTTTGTTGTGTGTGCGGGCCCTGAGGGCCTCGGTCAGGTGGCGCGGTATACAAGAATGTTTAATAAATAAATACATAAATAAATAAATAAACGTCTTTGCTTGTATAGGTTGCAAATGGTTCAGGATATTCCCTCCTTCTCCAAGATTTGCTTGACCTTTGAAAGACTTCAGTTCCAGAAGGACTAAATCTATGGATAGTTTCGACCTCTTGTGAAATAGGTAACTATCTGAAGAAAATGGAGCATCAGCCCAGGGTTGGCTGTCGTTATTTCAGATGTCTGCAGCCTTCAGCGCTATGGATGTTTTGGATTACAACTCCCATGATCCCTAACCAGCACAGCCAATGCCGAGGGATCATGGGAGCAATAGTCAAAAACATCCGGAGAGCTGCAGGTTGCAGAGCCCAGACTTAGATAATTCTCTTTTGGTTTATTTGAGGATATATTTCTTTTTGATCCATGGCTAGAAAATAGCTTATTTTTCTACTAGTGCACAGGCCCGTGTACACGGGCCAAAGTGCAGGTTTTCATTGACAAGGTAGGACCACTACATATCCTAAGCCTACAGCTACCTCTAGCAGTGACTACAGGCAAATCTATGCAAATTGGACCACTGTATATCACAAGGCAACAGCTCCCTCTAGTGGAGCATTCAGTGCATCTGGGCAGCCTCTACTGCGCATGAAAGCATCAGATAAACATACATCTGGCCTTTTAGATTATTAAAATGGTCCTTTCGGGCAGAGATTATTTAGTCTATTTTATAGAATTGTGAATAAACAGTTACACAATTTAATGCTACTCAGTTTATCAACCTCTGACTGGACTGATTCAGAATAACTTTTTAGAAAAATGTTCTCCTCCCATAAACCCTTTCTGTAATAAAACAAACCAACTAATTTAACAAAAAAGAAATCCGTTTGATTTGTCTTTTTTTCCTTCCAAAAATGAACCACAGGACCACGTCATCAGTATTGGTGCTCACCATAGCTACATTTTCGAGAACATTCTTTTCGACTCTGGAAGATATAGGGTGTGACCCCATAAGGCTTTACATCAAGAGAGCCAACCATTATGTCCTACTTACCTTAAATATATCCACTGCTCCTCTCTCAAAGTCATTCGACCTGCTCTTCAAGAAGACCTCCTCCGTTTTACCTTTGTCGCCATAAAGCTGCATGAAAACGTGGGCGTTTGTGCCCGCTCCTCTGACGGTCCCCGTCGTCACTGACACCTCATAGTTGATCACTATCAGAGAAATAAAGAAAAAGGGTTAACACCTCTGGCCCACTATGGATTGGCATTTAGCTACCTCAGATCCAGATGCCGGTGTGTCATTGCTTCCCTGAGGTCAGTGGCAGTTCACTATGGAGGTGTGTATGCATAGACAAGAGCCCTGGGCATCTATCGTCTTTTTAACATTCTTGGCATGTGCAAACTGAGCTGCCACGTGACGCCTGAATGCAAGAAGTGTTTAGATGTGATTGTTTAGGAGACACCAGGTGGCCTAGTTCTAGATAATTAGCAGTGGATAGTAAAGCCCGGGGAGTGTTAGATTACTGCCGGGTGATACGGTGGGCGGCTATGTTACCAGTCTTCTGCCACGAGATAGTGGAGCAGCATATGGAGTCCCCCTACTGGAAAAGGGCTATTAGAGACAGGGTTCCTTGGAGATCCACCTTGGCCGTGGAGCTTCAGAGCTTCCGCACACAGAATGTACCCACTTTTAGGGTATGCAGTGATTTTACTGAATGGAAAATAACAAACAACATTTTTACCTAAACATTTTTAATGAAAAAAAATACTGAATTTTTGAAATATATATGGGGTGGGTAAGGGTTTAAAACGAGTGGGGAGGGGTCTGGCGTGGGATAATAAATGAAGGGAAATGGGGGTTTGGGTGGACCCCCCCCAAATAAAAATAAAACATCAATATTTATTTTTACTTCCATTCAGTAAAATCACATGTAACCACTTTTAGACCAGCTCTGGATGGATTTGCTAATTTTACCACCAGCTCTGCGGGAGCCAGTGGAAATGGCCGACAGCTGAATTAAGGTGGTGTACCCCCCCAATGGATCCCATCAGCTGGAGGTTTGCCGTCGGCAGGAACTTCCGCCCCCTAATACCGGGCTTCTGTAATCGGTAATAGTGGATCGCTCAGCAGTCCACTAGCATACATTTCTGAGAGGAGACCCATTTACTCAGAGAATCCGTAACAAGACGAAGAACAAGTTACTTACCAAACTGGTAACGTTCTTTCGATGGGATGTTCCTCCGGTGTATTCCATATCTTTGATAAAATCCATTCCAGCTTGCTGGTCTCGGAAATTTTTTCCCCAGTAGAGGGTGCTGTGCGTCGACGTCCCTCGATTCGGTGTCCCTCGACAGCCTCTGTATCGGCACAACGTCATCATGAGTACAAAAAGTCTCGCGCAGTGTCCGTTGCTCGGTTCCGTTTTGAAGTTTAGTTTTGCTTTGCATGAATTGGTTAATAACCTTGAAGGAGCGTAAAGTGCAACTACAAGGGACATTTTTTTACGCGGGGAAGAATGGGAGGGGTGATAAGGAATACGTCGGAGGAACATCCCATCGAAAGAACGTTACCATTTTGGTAAATAACTTGTTATTCAAAGGGATTGTGTCCTCCAACGTATTCCTTATCTTTGATAGACTCCCATAGCAGTATTATAGTAGTGTATGGAGGAGGTGGGAGTAAAATGAAATGTTTCCTTTTAAAGATGCACAGAATGCAACACAGCTTTTCCAAATTTTGTCTCTTGGTTAGAGGAGGAATCAAGGCTGTACATTTGGTAAAAGTGTGTGCGGATGACCATGTGGCAGCCGCACATATGTCCTTAATCGGAACTCCTCTTTGGAGAGCCAAAGAGGCTGCGATACCCCTGATTGAATGAGCCCTAAGATGTTGAGGGGGCTCTTTTCCTGCCAATTTATAGCATTCTATAATAGTTAAAATAATCCATCTTGAAATGGTTTGTTTTGTAATGGGCAAACCTAATTTGTGCCCTGCATATCCCACAAACAATTGGTCTGCTTGCCTGATCCTTGCAAGTCTGCTAATGTAAAAGCTTAAGGCACGCCTTGGATCCATCTTGTGTAATCGCTCTTACTCTTTCCCTGGATGGGGAGGAGGATAGAATGAGGGTAAAGTTATTTTCTGAGTAATGTGGAATTCTGAGACCACCTTTGGGAGATAATTGGGCTTCATTTGTAAAACAACCTTATCTTTGTGAAAGATTGTGTGAGGAGGTTTGCAAGATACAGCTTGTAATTCGCTCACTCTTCTGGCAGAAGTTAAAGCAACTAGAAAAACTGTTTTAAGAGTGAGAAACCTTAATGAACAGGAATGAAGAGGTTCGAATGGAGTACCCATTAGAAATTTCAAGACTAGGTTTAGGTCCCACAAAGGAACTTGAAAAGGGGTTGGTGGAAAAACATGAGTTAATCCTTTCAGAAACTGAATTACTACGGTAATTTGAAATATGAAGGCTCCTCAGCAGTGCGCTTAAATATTGACAGCGCTGCGAGGTAGCCCTTGATCGTACAACTTGAAGACTTGAATTTGCTAAGTAAAGCAAGAAAGATAACGCCATCGTCGTATTACATGAAAAGGGTTCAATATTCGTTTCTCTACACCAGCTGCAAAATTTGTTCCAACGGCAACGGTATAAAGTCTTTGTTGCTGGCCTTCTGGCTGAAAGCAACACCTCCATTACGTCATCTGGGAGATCCCAATCCTTGTATCTCAGCCTTTCAGAAACCAGGCGTGAAGGTTGAGGGTTCTGAAATCCGGATGGAGAACCTGACCACCCTTCTGCGAGAGAAGATCCTCTCTTTGCGGAAGACGAATCGGAGGGCAGATGGACATGTCTAGAAGATCTGGGTACCATGTTCTCCTGGCCCAATCCGGGGCAATTAGGATCATGGGTTTCCGGAATCTTCTCAGCCTCCTGATCATTTGAGGAATGACGGGGACTGGAGGAAACGCGTACAGAAGTGGATACTCCCAGTCCACTACGAACGCGTCCCCTAGAGCTCCTCTCGGGGGAAATTCCCTTGAGCAATACTGATCGCACTTCCGGTTGATACTGGTGACGAACAGATCCACTTGAGGGGTTTCCCATAGGACGAAGATCTCTTGAAGGACTTCCCGAGCTAGTTCCCACTCGTGGGAGACTGTGTTCTGCCTGCTCACAGCATCCGCCGTCAAGTTCTTCTCTCCGGCTAGGTAAACTGCCGATAGAGAGATTCCTTCTTGAATTGCCCAAAACCAGAACTGCATTGCCTCTCTGCACAGTGGCAGTGACCCTACGCCTCCTCTTTTGTTGAGGTAGTGCATGGCCACTGTGTTGTCCGTCATTATCAGGACATTTTTTCCTTGTACTGATGGCAGGAAAGCTTTCAGCGCTAGTCTGATTGGTCTCAGCTCTAATAGGCTGATGTGTAGTCTGGACTCCGATGGAGACCAACGACCGCTGATGGTCAAGTCCTTGGCATGGGCTCCCCACCACGTCAGTGAAGCATCCGTGACTACTGTTATCTCCGGCCATGGTTGGCAAAACTGTTCTCCTTTTAAGATGTTCTCCCGATTGGCCCACCAATTAAGGTCGCGAGCTACTCTGTCCGGAATTAATAGGAGATCTGACATTCTCCCTGAGAATTGTGACCACTGGGTCCTTAGTGCCCACTGGAGAGATCTCATTCTCAGGCGAGCCTCTGGCACTAGGAAGATGCAGAATGCCATGAGGCCGAGCAAACTCAAAAAAACAAAGGCTGGTAGAGGTTGGGCATTTTGAAACCTGGTGACCATCTGTACAATATGTTGAGCCCTCACCTCTGGTGGCGAGGCTTTTCCCAGGGATGTGTCCAGGACTGCTCCAATGAACTGGAGTGTCTGTGATGGTATCATCTGTGACTTCTTTAAGTTGAGGGAGAAGCCCAGCTTGTGAAGGAAGTGGCAAACATAATCTAGATGGATCTGAGCTTGTTCTGGGGATACTGCTCTGATCAGCCAGTCGTCCAGGTAGGAGTAGACGTGAGTCCCTTCCCTCCTTAGACTTGCAGCCACAAACACCATTAGCTTGGTAAAGACCCTCGGGGCAGAGGTCAGCCCAAATGGCAGAACTCAAAATTGATCATGAAATTTGCCAATTGCGAACCTCAGGTATTTCCTGTGTTCGAGATGCATTGACACATGGAAATAAGCATCCTGAAGGTCTAGAGATACCAACCAGTCCTGCAGTTGGAGGGCCTGAAGGATCTGAGAAAGGGTTACCATCTTGAACTTGTCTTTCCTGAGGAATTTGTTCAATTCTCACAAGCCCAAGATGGGGCTCAGTCCTCCGTGCTTCTTTGGCACTAGAAAGTAGGGGGAATGCCAACCCTTGGCACCTTTCTCTAGCAGGTCTAAAATTTCCTGCATAAGGAGTGGGTCTGGAAACTTCAAAGAGTTGTTCCCTGGTGGATGACTCTGAGGAGTTTGTAGAAAAAGCAGGCAGTATCCTTGGGCAACTGTCTCCAATGCCCAAGCATCTGACGTAATAGCCTGCCATTCTGCCAGATTTTGAGTTAACCTGCCCCCTACTGGTGTCTTGTGAGGAGAGACCTCAGAGCGGTTTAGAAGAGGCTGACGCAGATGCTGAGGTTAAAGTAGCACCTGCTGGAACAGATTTTGTACCTTGGACCCGTCCACCACGGTTGAATTGTCTCTGGCCCCTTTGAGTTGGCTGTCCTCTGCCTTTCCCGAATGCGGAGTAAAAGCAAAAGCACTTACCCCTCCAGGATGTACCTGTGGGGCGATTTGGAGTTTGCCGGATTGCAGCCCCAAGGGATTTCGCTGCTGCTTTGGATGTTTGCAATTTCTCCAGGCTGTCATCAGCCTTCTTTCCAAATAGAGAAGTGCCGTCAAAGGGCATATTTAGAAGTCTGGCTTGCCGATCTGGAGCAAACCCAGACTTCCGCAACCAAGCAAATCTGCGAATTGTGGTACTCGCCACCATGACCATGGCCGTGCTGATGCTGTCAGCAGAGCCAATGCCTGTTTGAAGGGACTCACACATTGCATCCTTTCCATCCCTGATGATGTTTAAGAATGCTTTCCGTTCTTCCCCTTCTGGGAGACAGTCAGCCGCAGATGAAGCGCACTCCCAAAGTGTGTGGCGGAATCTTGCTAGCGTGCAAGTGGCGTTGATAGATTTAAGCGCCATACTACATGCCGAAAATACTTTTTTTGACATGGCATAAAATCTTTTATCATCTCTGTCTTGTGGAATAGTGGGGTATACCGTCTTACTGTTTGATGAAGTCACTGCCTGCACAACTAAACTGCCTGGAGTTGGATGTTTGCTTAGATATTTGGGATCTGAAGCTGATACTCTGTATTTAGCAGAGAGTTTTTTACTTACTGCAGGGATAACTTCAGGAGTCTCCCAATTTGCAGATATTTTCCTTTGCAGAGCAGCATGGAAAGGGACAATGGGATCCTCTTGGGGTCCTTTATCTAATATATCAGTAAGGTCATCTTGCTGAAAAGAAGGTGCAGGTGTAGTCCACCTCATAAATTCAATTATTCTAGCCATAAGAACCCTATAAGGTATCTCAGCATGTTCTCCAGGTTCTGGTCTAGCAAACTCTACTTCTGGAGATGTATCTATACCACTCGCCTCATGTAGAGAATTCATTATCAGAGTCCTCCCCTTCCTCATATATGGAAGACAAGGCTCTAAAGTAATCATATCTAGGATATGGAGTAAAACCCATTTCTAGAGAAGAAGGAGCCAAATTTGTTGCTGAGAAAACGTCATGGTTGTCGACATGGACGTTGTAGGCTTTGACAATCCTGTAAAAGGCGTCCAAAACATCAGAAAAGGCCTCAATGAACTCGAGAGGATCGGAATCCTACTCGGCGTCAACGAGATTGTCGATGGCTCTCGAGACGTCATGGTCGGGGCTTTCGACACCTCTGGTGCCTGAGATGTAGTGGCAGTTGTAGGCTTATCCTTCATCGGAGTCGACGACGGCGTTGAAGACGGCATCAATGAGGCAGATTTATGCGTCGAAGGTCCCTTCGACAATGGCGTCAATGACGCAGATTTGTGTGTCGAAGGAATCTTATTGCATTTACTCGAGGGTTCATGGCGCTCTCAAGTATTTTTACTCGCCAGGTTGAACGACTCGCAGCGTATTAGTTTTTCGGGTCTTTCACCCAGGGTATCACATTTAGACGTCTCCGAGGGGGTCAAAGCCGCTTTCTCGAAAACACTAAGCATTTTTTTACACAATTTCTTCCACCTAGCCGGAGAGCTGTGTTTCGTGGGGCAGGTGACCCTTTCCGGGGACCTAGAGGAAGAAGAAGAGGGAGATCTATGACGCCTCTTCTTAGAATGTCTCGATCTCGAAGAATGATGGGAACCGCTTTGAGTTCTCGAACGGGAATGTTTCTTTTGGCAATGAGGAGACGAATGACTCGACTCAGCCGAAGAAACTTTTGAAGGTGTAGAAGTTTTAAAAACCTTACCTCTTTCTAACTTGCCCTTACGCTCCTTCAACGCTTTCGCCTTCATGGACATAGAGCCTCATTACGACCCAGGCGGTAAGTTACCGCCTAGGCCGTGACTTTACCACGATGGCGTAAACTACGTTTACGCCATGGTGGTTGGCGGACTTACCGCCCCATTCCGATTTTGGCGGGGCGGTAAGTCCCCAATCCCCATTTACCCTTCCCCATTCCCATTTTTGCCCCATAGGGCATAATGGGAGTGGGGAAGGCGTTAATTACGCCACCGTAAATTACGGTGGCGTAATTAACTCCATGGTCCCTTAGCGCCATGGATTTTAACACCTGCTAAAAGCAGGTGTTAAATCCGCCATGGTGCTAAGGGACCTCGTACTCAGGCGGTAAGGGTCGGCGCTGTTTACGGCGCCGTAAACCCCTTACCGCCTGAGTTGTAATGAGGCCCATACAGTCCTCACACTCCGAACAGTGATGCTCCGATACCAGGCACCCCAAACAGATCCTGTGAGGGTCCGTTAAAGACACTTTCTTACCACAGTCGCAACATTTTGGTGACAATGCCATCGTTATAGATTTAGATTTTCTAAGAAAAAAGAAGATTTTTATGAAGAATGGAACTCAGCGTTACGTTTCCGAGGCTCATAAAGCGCGCAAAAATGGAACTGATCAACGGACACTGCGTGAGACTATTTGTACTCATGATGACATCGGCGCAGATACGGAGGCTGTCGAGGGACACCGACTCGAGGGACGTCGATGCGCAGCGTCCTCTATTGGGGAAAAAAGTTCAGATACCAGCAAGCTGGAATGGATTATATCAAAGATAAGGAATACGTCGGAGGACACAATCCCTTCAAATAGTGCTTTACTTGCTGACAGTGGCACTTGTTACTCAAAAGGCGGTACTGCTAATTATAATGCAAACATCTCTTCCGGTCTGACCCAAGAAGTGCGCAACAATGGAGAATCAAAGCCTTCCGATGCAATCACTGCTAAGTGTGAATAGAGATTTTCTTTACTGCACTATGATGCTAGTAGCAGCTTTTTTGAAGGCACAATGTGGATTTTTGGTCTATAGAGTTGCGTTTTATAAAATTACTCGATTTTAGTCCAAATGAAAACATCTAGTAGCAAACCTATGTATCTTTTTTTCCTTTAATACTCTTTTCAAAACATAAAGTTTTAGGGCCTGATCACCCAACTATATTAGCGTTAGTGCCCACCGGACTGGTGGTATTACGGGTTGGCCGCTACTGTTAATCCCCATTCCCCATTGGGCAGTAATACCGCTGGCGGTAATTGCACCGGCAGTAATTGCACCGAAAATGAGCATTTCTTTGCCAAATTTGCCCCCCCAGCTCAGAGCTTTTTTCCATTAACAATGTTTTTGGAAGTGAGTGTGTGTTTCTTGAAGCAAACTATGTTTCCTTAATGGAAGTATTATCAGGAGACCGAGATTGTCCTTTTCCAAGATGAATGATATGATATGATATGGGATTTATAAAGCACCTGTACACAAGTGTTTCAAGGTGCGACGAGGCTAGTGAGGGAAACAGAGGGAAGACAGACCATGATCCTACTAGGCCAGGTGACATTGAGATTGTGCAAGTGCAGGGGAAGGGGCAAGGGGAGAAGTGCAGGGGGAAAGGGGAGGGGGCAGTGCAGTACATAGGATAACAGAAAAGATAAATAAGACAATAAATAAGGACAATAAATAAAAGTGCGGCCAGCTGGTGGCAAGCGTAAGGGTAGGTGCAGACATCAGGTGTCAAGTGCTAGTAGGGGCTGTGAGGATACAGAAACAGTCCGAGTGCAGGGGTTTCCAGGGGGCAGTGCAGGTATGCAACTGGTGGGGAGGGGGCCTGGGCCCGGGCCCGAGATCAGAGGATGGCCAGGTAACCAGTGCAGTTTCAGATTCAGCCAGGAGATCAGCAGGAGAACAAAGGAGAGAAAGCAGAAGCAAAGAGGAAGGTCTTGATGGTTATTCTCAAGTTTCAGACAGACAGGGAGGCTATTCCAGAAGGAGGACCCAGCAGAAGAAAGAGAAAGAGATGGAGGAGGTACATCTAGAAATTGATTGGCTGGAATCAAGAAAGGCAGCTTGGAATGTTGAAAGGAATTCTAAACTGCCTTTCATTCAAGATACCAACTGAGCAGGTCACAGCTTTCAAGAGCTCCAGATACACTAAGCAAACTACAGATAAATCTCAGTCAGGAAGAGTCCAAATCAGAAAACCAAGTTAAGTGAAGTTAAGATGTAAAGTGAATAGATTACATTTAAAAGCTTAGGAAATATGCGGTTTGTGTAGTTAATCGAGTAAATATTTCACTGTAAATAAGATCAAATAAGTTGCAGTTAATGCAAAGGGAAAAATGTTTACTTCACCAGTCTTAGTTTGTAAGGCAGATACCCGGAAGATTAGAGGCGAGGGATCAATATCTGCTAAATTCTGTTGTGTTACTGTGAGCGTGAGAAATCAGGCCGCTGGCTAGAGGAAAGAACCTTGCTGCGCCTGTGTTCGTGCTTCGAGTTCTGTTAAGCTGTATCCTAGCAACGAGGGGAAAGCTGCATTGAATGCTATGAGTGGCCAGCGTATGTGAAAAGAAAGGGGGCGTGAGTCACAGAAGAAGGTGCACGCGTATAACAGGAGGCAGTGCACATTCTTCAAATAGTCATTGGAGGGAAGTTTATTCCAAATTATTTTGAAGATATGTAGAGATGGGAACATGTTAATAGAAATGCGAGAGAGAGAATGGGGCGATGATATTTGTTTCTATGTTGATCCAAATAGGGGCTTCATTAAGATGATTTTCATAGTGTTTAAAAACAATTAGTTGCTTGATAATAAAGGCTTTATGATATATTTGGAAGTTGGGGAATTATACACCTCCGCGGATTTTTGGTAATCTAAATTTATTAATGGCAATTCTTGGAGTTTTCTGATTCCATAAGAATTTAAGGAGTAGAGAATCAATTTGTTTATAAAATTTGGTTGGATTTGCTACGGGAATCATAGATAAAGTGTAATAAACTATGGGGCTAATCACCATTTTTATCGAATTCAAGCATCCACACCAGAATAAGAAGAGAGGGGACCATCCCAATATCATTTTTGTAACTTTGTCTATTAAATGGCTAGTGTTAAGAGTAATTGTAGTGTTAATGTCTTTAGAAATATGAAATCCTAGATATTTAACCAACACTTTTACCAAAACTGAACTGGTAGGCATATTTCTTTGGTTCAATAAATACTGCCCTAAGAGATTCAAACCTGATATCATACATAGATGGTACTCTTCAGGTATCAAACTAGTTAAAGACATATTACATAACTTTGCAGCAATCCATTTTGCTCAACTTCAACTCAAATTTAATATTCCTATGTCTGATCTTCCCCCTTCATACTTCTCTTCTCAAATCATTAACCAAATCAGCAGTTACTCTTACTCACAAATACCCCTTCCCTCTACTAACATTTCTAATCAATAGTCCCTCTATCAGAGCAGCCAAATTATATACATTCTTAAATGATCCCTCATCTCCTGATTTGGTAAATTCTAGTATTACTACACAATGGGAACTTGATTGAAACTTCCAACCCACCCCTGAGATGTGGAGTAGAATATGGAAACTAATCTAACTCAAACTCATTTCTTCTTCCTACGCTGTGCATTCCTCACGGCCATGTGAATTGCAAAAATATCCCCTAACGTATCTAATATCTGTTGGCCATGTCTTTCATCATTTGCTGACTTTCTCCACGCAATTTTTGATTATAAATGTGTATATGAATTTTGGGAACCTATGTCTTTAAGCAAATTTATGATTGGCATTATTGTTAATCCCTACATGCAGCTGATTGAATTGTTTACCTTATTTAATATTTTCATTAGCATTGCTTACCATAATATGACTTTTAATTGGAAAAATGGCTCTAATTTGTCCTTTAATACTTGGTGAAAGTGCATGTGCTCTATCCACCGTATTCAAAAATGTCACGCCTTTACTGTAGATCGTTTACATGAATTCAGCAAAAAATGCAATGTTTTTATTCAATATCTCAATAATATTGAATAATGAGGTTCAACTATGTAGCATCAAAATTGTTATGCTTAAACATTGTCAACCCCTATATTCACCTCCCCTATCATATCTTGTCCAGTTCGTCACCCGTATGTCTTATTATCAACTTTAAATGTAACTGTTTTAGCTTATTATTGTATTAAACCTGTTATACCATTGTTAACTGATTTAACTGACCTTCAAACCTACAAAATATTAAAAAAGTTCTTTAACTTTGCCTGTTTCAAATGTAAATTAACAGGCCTAATGAAAATTATGAACAAAAAAAATAGTTATTGGTGAGTGATAGAAGTGTGCTTGTTCATTGATCAGAAAACAGGCTGCAGAAAAGCCTGGTGTGCGCAGCTCATGAGAATTATACCGGCAAGGTAATGTTGCGCATTTCTGAATCACGTTGCTATCCAATGAAGCCCAGTGTGCGCACCTGATCATAGTAGGAAGAACCCGGCAAGGGAAACGTCACCGCAAGTAGCGAGTTAGCGGTTGAGAATTTCCAATAGACAGAGCCCCGGGCACTACAGAAGCAGTCCCCGTGAACATTGGAAGTGCAAGGGCAGCAAGTTTAAAAGAAATTAGGCACTGCTAGAAAAAACAGTTTGAAATTAGACAAATAAAAGGTTATGCGGGAAGCAGCAGCACATGTAACAAGGCATAATCTGGAGCAGACTCAGGAAGGAGAAATCTTAGGCACTGAGTGGTAAATCTTCCCTAAAGGAATTAATAAAACATAGCAAGTCATAGAGCAGTGGCAAGGTGTCTAGAGAATAACTTTAAAGAGCAGCAATTAAGATAGGCAAAACCGCAGAGGATCTTCTGAGACATAATTCATGCACAGTCCACAAGAAAGCAAAGAGAAGTCATCAGGGAACCATGGCCACTCTTTGGAATCAGTGCCAGTGAATCTAACACAGCACAGAAAAGATAGCAAGGGATCCAGAGGTGCCCTCTAGCTATAGGAGGAGGCAGGAAGGTAAATGGAGGCGGACGGTTCTTCAGGAGGAGATGTGTGAGCAGGAGGTAAAGAGTAATAAGTATTCATCTTATGCTTTGGGGTTTTAGGTCTTCATTGGGAGTTCCACAGAAGACCACCACTAAGAAGCCTTTTCATTTTTTATTTGATCCACTTCCCCTTTTGCACCGAGGTTGAGGGCTCAGCAGGAGTCGCTAAAACTTGTGGAGTCCATGACCTCGGAGGGGTTAGTGGGGTTCTGTTCAGCCTCCGTGGTATCAGAAGCTGGGACCTGGGAGATGGGGTTCCCTTCAGCCTCTGTGGTATCAGAAGCTGGGACCTGAGAGAGATCCCTTCCCAAGGCTTGCTTGAGTGAAACTAACCCATAGAAATGGAGAAGAGGTGCATACACTGCTTACACGTCTTCCAGTTTGGACTGAATGTGTATGTGGGGTATGCCATTTTCAAGGTAAATAGTATATTAAGCTTGCATCTGCACTCACTTAAAATGCTGCCCTTCATATATCGGCTAGCTGTTGAGGGAGGTGAAAGAGTCTCATTGTGTAGCCCATAACCACAGAGATGTATTGCAACATCACCCAAAGCCACTATGTAGTCACGTCTAGACTGGAATATTGGAAACTGTTACATCTTCGTTGCCAGTGTTATGAAGAAAGATGTCAGCCACTTCAGGTAAGGATACAAAGTATGCTCTTATTTCCTGTTACACTTCAGTTACATAGGAACATAAGAGGAACCCACTGGCTCCCATCGCCCAGGCTTACATCTTCCAACTGCCTGGGTAGGAATACCAGCACAGTAGCACTCTCTCACTCACACATCAACATTCTCATCTTCCAACATTCTCTCTGATCCCAGCTATTCCAAACAAGCCAACATGCATCTATCCAGCAAAGTACTTTACAACTGAAACATCTCACATTATGTTTTCCCAGGTACTTGCCCCTACACTGAAATGCATTAGAACCGGTGCAAAGAAATGTGTGAGACCGGTGTGAGACAACTTCACTGGATACCCGTTCAACAGAGATGTATTCCCAAAACATCACGCACTGGCGGCTGATCTATTTTTCCTCAATGATACATTCTCCAGATATATTTTGTAAAGCATATTGAAAGATTCTGAAAGTACTATAAGTCTACTTAGGATGGTGCTGTATCCTCACAACTCTGGAACTCCTTATATTTGCATACTAAGGAGACAGAACATCGCTACTTGTTTTGCCACATCTTTGAAAACCTATATCTTCCTCAAGTAGCAATGAAAAAATAATTTTCCCACTTGAATCTCAATAGCGTCTTGAGCGGGGTAAACACTGCATTAGAAATCCTTTTATATTAGAAGTAATGCTATAGGGGATTTAGGAGGAGCAGTTAAGAAGTTTGAAGTGTGGAGTGAGACCGGGCACAATACCCCAAGTGCTGATATGTGTTCCCCCAGGTAGAATTTGTTTCCTTCCTGCTGATATGTGTTCCCCCAGGTAGAATTAGTTTGCTACAACAATTTTGTTCCTACATTTTTCAATGTCGACAATTTCACTTGGGTACAGTTCCACCTCCACCTTCCCATCGCATTCGTCTTTGCAGAGCCATCGGTTGCACGGGAACATGTACTGCTTTCCGTGCGCATTCACATGGATGACGACATTGGCCAAGAACCAACCCGCTCGGATCCCGACGTTGTCGTGCCCAATCAGGAGTTTTGTGATCTGAAAAACAATACGCACAGATGGTCAGATGTCTCAACGCCCATTTCTATCCATCAGACAAATCGCCTTTGACTGAGGGTATGCCTTATTCATTAAGCTTCTCCTGCATTGCTTCGATTTACTGCTATGATAAAGATTCCACTCGAATAAGGGGCAATCCGTAAGTACCATAGTACTTTCACGTATTATCGCCAGCTTACTTTACTATGCCCTTTCCAATTATTGTCTTGAAATTTTGTTTACTTCACATTTCACACCACCCGCCTCTCCATACCACCAATGCTTTTAGATACACTTCTAATGTCATTGTCACCTAATAACCTCCCACTTTCAGTTCACATTTCCTTCTTTCTTCTTTAAGTGCTTTTGCCACCCACTTAGAAATGCATTCTTCCCAATATTTAGCAAACTTCATAGTATCTCAAATCCTGCATGTGTTCTACTTTGGTGTCTATCCTTTAACTCCAATTGGTCTTTCTCATTCCAGATTTGTCTTCCTCGCTGACTCTAAATATATTACTTTTTTGGTGCAATTTTTCTAGATATGCTTTCTGAGAACATTTAGATACAATAGTTAAAATCATCTTATCGAAACAATGTCCTTTGGCACCATTGGTGTGGTTATGTCTTCTATTACATTACAATTTAGCTCCCTGTTAGTCTACAAGTAAAGTACACACATGTAAGCAGTGTGATTTCTTACCTTCCCGATGTCCAAAGTGTCCACAATAAACTCATCCACCCTCCCACGTTCAAAGTTATCATCAAGGTCATTGTCAGAAACTAAAAGAAACTGCTTGTTTGTGTCTCCCTTTTCACCATAGAGCTTGACGAAAACTTTAGAGTCGGAGCTGGCGCCACTGACATCTCCCGTCTTGATCTTAAATTGATATCGGATGGCTGTGGAAAAAAATATTAGGTGTCTTATGGAAAGTAGAGCAATTTACACATTAAAATAATCTTGGGGATCAGGCACTGAGCTTAAATGAGTACAAAGTGAAATTTAAATGGGAGATGTCTAGGACAGGTGTACAAAGTTGGAGCATGAAAATAGAAATATACACTCTACTTGTGTTGATGGTCTAGCTCTGGAAAATCAAATTATGTTATGTGATTTGGATATATACTGTGTGCTATAGCAAGATGCAGTTCTACCTCTTTACAGCTAACTCTGTTTGGTCGTTGTTAATCTGGTCAAGCCTTTTTCATCGACCAAAGTCAACCTCCTCTTTTTCCTCTTGTGTGGGGTTCGGTCATGTCCTCCGCTCTCTACCCCACAATATATATAGGTATGTACGCAGGTGTGTTGCTAGGTCTGGAAAAGATCTGGGGCTACGCTAATTCTGGGACTGTCGGGACTGGGCACTAGCTAGCCTTTTTGGTTGTAACCCCTGAGCTTCTATCCGGGTCTACAACCAAAAGACCCGGGGCTATAGTCCCCTCAGGACCCCACCCCCTAGCAACGCCTCTGTATGTACGTATTTGATATGTATGTATTTGGTTGCCACAACAAAATAGGGTTCCCTGGATTTCAGCAAATGTCATAATTTGTTTGTGGGTTGGAGGCTTGGCGCAGCGTTGTTCCTCATACAATTCCACACTGTTTCACCAATCTGCACCAAAATCTGCATAGTCACATGTTGAGACCCACCAGACATTACTAGCTACATGACATTTGGACACCCCACTCCTTTCCCCATATTTCAGCACCTTCACTCATGAGACGGTTGCCTGAAATCAGCAAAACATGAATGTTGTCTTAAAGGGACCGGTCCACACACGAGGAACAAAACTCGAGGTCCAGGCCCTAGGATGCACGGTTTCCAAGACATTTGCACTGCAGCGCAAGTAAACAAACTGCACCACGCCAGGGTGAGGAGACAGGTGGGGAGAGAGCACCGAAGGTCCCAGTATGCAAAAGCACACCAACTCTCGCCTCCCCCGAACGTCTGCTCCAGGGTATGTCACCCACCCACATGCGGCCATTATCAGTGCAGTTTGCTACAGAGTGTAAAGCACATCAAGCGATAAGCAAATTGGAACAGCGACCTACAGGATCAGTGTTATCAGGTCTGTCTAAAGAACCGTTCGGAGAACGGGTACTTCTGCTAGTTCTTTACTAATGATGATTTTTCTAATTTGTATTGAGGGGAGAATTGGACGTGGTGCCTTCTTTGAGACCTTACTGTACCCAATGTCTAATAAAAACAGGCCTTGTGTTTCCGTGGATCCAGGTTCCATTGGCGCATGAGATCAGTGCTGTTAATCTCAGTCCTATGTTTATGGTAGGTAATTACTTGTCTCTGTTTAGTCACATGCTTTGGCCATTTTGTTGGGATTTATCTTGTGTCCTTTTATATCTAAATGGACCTACACATAGGCAGGCTCACCTCAAATAGAATCCAACGCTCCTGTCTTTGCTGTTACCTGACCACATCTCCAGAGTCATTTAGACAACGTCAAAAAGAAATCACCTCATGTTTGCGCTCTCCCCAAGCTGTCAATGTGAGCAGACGTTGGCTCGCAAGATATAACTGGCTGCATTAGCAGTCAAGTGGAATGGGCAAGAAGAACTGAACACTCATACACGTAAAGAATGAAGTATAACATATTTTATTCAAGATTAAACCTAAGCTGTGAGGTTGGCATGGAAAAGGAGTTAATACAAATGGAATGGGCCTACTTGTCAGACAAGAGGTTCGAACCAAGATAAGAGCCTCACATAAGACCGTAGGTTGCCGTAACTGGCAGGCCTCTGTGGAGGACTCTTTTGCACTTTGAAGTATCTTGTATATATGTGGCACATTACAAAACTCAAAATAAATACAAAGAATTGTTACAACCTCCAATTGTAAGGGTAATGCTCCTAAGGGAGTTTTTTAGGAAGCTGGGTCAGGCTGGTCTGTAAATCCAATCAGGTCTAGTGCCCTATTCTAAGGGGACCAAAAGTCCTTACTCCAATGTCCACTCCCGATTCTAATCCACATGTTCCTAACTCAACCATACCCAGGAAAGCACTGCTCAGTCCACGCAATGTCAGGGAGTTTTAACACACTTCTCAACTTGGCCTTGGCAGATTATCTCAATCATGAGTAGTCCTCCATGGTATGTAGCAATGATGTACGTCTACAGGGCCAAATATACCTGATTAACCCTCTTACTCTTGGTGCTCTCCTGTTTCTCTTTACTGAGGTCAGACTGCGTAGCATCACCCCTCTTTCCTACAGTTCCTCTCATTGTCTTTTCCAGGGCAAGCCATTGTAATATCTCCTGCTTGCCAAAGAAGTGTCCTGGGTAGTATTGTACTCCCCATCCCCAGGTCTTTGTCAGGCTGCAGTATTTGAAACCCCCGGTCAAGGGACACACTCTTGTGTACGCACCCACCACAGGCTCCGCTTAGGCTTCAGAGTTTGCAAACTAGTTTAGTTGGATCTGGTGCCTTTTCAGCTACTACTAGTTGGGTTAGAATCCCCAATTTGCTACTCTCTTGCTCCATCTATTGCAGGCCCGGCTCCTTCTAACCTTTGGGTAAAAGCCTCCCACAGGTTCCTTTATCTGATCTCTAGTTTAAGCCAATTCATCTACAGTGTGGCTGCCCTGGTTTAGCCAACTCCTGCTCTTCAGCTATCCTACAAAGTGTTTAATTAGGCATCACAACCCCTGGTTCTTCTTCCTCTCTATCTCTCCTGCCCCTCTCACTGCCATACCACCCGCTCTTTGGAACACCATCCCAACAACAGCACTACATGCTTGTTTCTGACTCACTTTATATGTTCTCTTATGCACTAACTTTTTCAATGCACTTTGGGATAGGTGGGTCCCTTTTTCCATTAGCCCAGAATTGTTGGATTGGCTGCGCCTTGTGGGTTCCACCCCGCCCCCCCCTCTCGTATGTTGTTCTCAGTGTCTCGGGTGTTGTGCTTCCTCTAACATCAGACACCGGCAAAGCCCTGAAGCTCTAATTACTTATCTGTCATCTTGGGGTCAGGCATAGATGCTATGGTAGATGGCCCAGCCTTTGATCCGGCTGCCAAGACTGTTGGTCATTGTGCTATTATGTAACTATCTTGTCTGCTTGGTGCACATATGCTCTGTCGCACTTCCTTTTACTATTGGTGCCCAATTCTGAAAACTAATTTGGGGGTTGTGTACCCGATGCATGCTCATCAGGGGGTCCTGCTCTTATTGTGGACTCTCAAATGGAGCACGGAGAGAACAGCAAAGCTCCTGCTTCTGCATCATTTATGGTAGACAGTCCCAGAGGTGGATTGTGTCAGAGGTGTTTCTCCTCACCATCTATCCCACAAATGTTAATAGCAGGGATCCTATTCCTCCCTTTGAATAAGATATATATTCTGGTGGGATATACTATTGACATATCTGTGACGTGGTGAGTGCTCTGAGGAGAGTGCCTGACGGAAGGATGGTGGAGCTCTGGAGTTCCCCTATATACCACATCTGCAAAGGTTCATCTCAAAGCTTGTGGCTTCCCCTGGCCCCAAGAGATGCAGTGATCCCTGCTCCCTATGTGTAATCCACAACAGGAGGATGGTGTCTGGTATACGGCTTCCTGATCTGGGGCTATAGGGCACTAGTTCACTATTAGGCATGGGTGCTCCTTCCCAGTCAGGAAGTGATCTCTCACGCACTCTCCATTTTACTGGCTTCATAAAGGATGTTTTTACCTTTCCACTCTAAGGTTTATCTCACACCTTTTTTCACTCTATAAATGGTATGCTGCCCCTCTAACCCCTGAGGTACCTTTGCCTGCCTACTAAGATTCATAATTTCCTTCTCATTATCAGGTATACTGTGCACTTCACACTGATAGACAGGCTCAGGTGTCTCCATTTCAAGGTGGTCCAGCTTCTTAGGGCTTACAGATGTAAGGCCCTAGGGTCTTCAGGTTTTAACTACTTGTCCCAGCCTCAGCCCTTCTCTTGGGACACCTGGACTGCTACTGCTCCCATTGTGCCCCCCTCCTAGTCCCTACTGCTGGTTCTCCTTCTGCCTGCTCCCTTTTCTCTCAGCATTGTTGCCACCTCTCTTGCTGCCACTTCTGCTGGCAATCCTGCCTGCCTTATGTTCTCCCTTTCACAGGCCTTCTTTGGAGTCTTGCTATCTGTTTTACATTGTAGCCCTTTTTGAGGGTCCTTTGTACTGGCTACACTCATTGTTTGCCTCTTTTGTTGTGGGTCCGCATTGTAGTAAGCCTATGTAAAGACTAGCGGCCAGCTCTACTTCAGGTGGAAGAGGTTGGTTCTATGCCGTTGTAAGCCTCGGCTCCCCATGGTCGTCACAGGTCACTAGGAGCAGCTTTGCTCCGCCTGCTTACCACAGCTTTGTTTCTGTGGCTGGTGAGAGCACCTCCTGCATCACGAGCAGGACTCTGTGGTCACGTCCACATGCACCCCTCGCCCTAAGCTGCTCTACTTCTATGCTGCAGGATCTGCTCTCTACCATTCATTGCTCTGTGGCTCCCTTCACCCTCCACATCTTCTAAAGTAAAATGTGCTCCAAGGTTTGGCAGCTGGAGAGTGCTCCAGGCTGGGGTGATGGACCACCGTAACCATCTTAGATATTCTGCACATAGGCAATGGGGCTGAATCCTGACATGGCCATGACTGTCTTTTTATAGTCAGATGTAACATCGCTCGGGCATGACTCCCTGAAGGCAGCGGGTCCCCACAGCTCTTTCGCTATACATGCCCCTGGTAGGTAGCCCTGGTAGGCAGCTTTCTTGGGACGCAGAGACCCCTTTGGGCCTGATACTGAAGAAAGATGCCTGGCTTCCTTCAGATAGATGTGAATTGACACTTTGTAACTCTGCAAATGCAAGGAACACCCCCATACCGCCACATCGCCCTCTCTTTCCAAATGCCTAAGCCCAGCCCACCACCTACCTATTTGCAGCAAAACAAAAGTAAAAGAAGAGGTAACATGAATTTGATGAGTTGACATACCGCCGAAACACATAAACCTCTTTGTCTCATAGCCCACTTAATTATTGTGTGATAGTTCAGGTGTGGGGGACAGCTATGCTATCAGAATGTTGGTGCCCAGTAAGCAACAAAATGATCAGTGGCTCACCACGCAATCATCTAGATTTTGCTTTGTTGACAAATTGCACATCTTAAGCTTTGGAGCCCCACCCCTCCTGACTCGATAGACACCGTCCGCCCCTCTCCCCCTCACCACTCTGTACAGCTGTACCCCTCCTCAGTGCCCCTTTGAATCCTACCCCCACTGTATATCTGTTCTGTTGTTACCTCTGAAAAGCACTCCATTAAGGATCTGTATTGGTGTATACCTCTGTAAAGCGCTCCGCTCTGCATCTGTAATGTTATATGCCTCTGTAAAGCGCTCCGTTATGCCTCTGTAATGTATACCTCTGTAAAGCGCTCTGCTCTGCATCTGTAATGTTATATGCCTCTGTAAAGTGCGTGCTCAGTTATGCATCTGTAATGTTGTATACCTCTGTAAAGCGCTCCGTTATGCATCTGTAATGTTGTGTACCTCTGTAAAGCACTCCGTTATGCATCTGTAATGTCGTCTGTAAAGCGCTCCATTATGCATCTGTAATGTCATATACCTCTATAAAGTGCTCCGTTATGCATCTGTAATGTTGTATACCTCTGTAAAGCGCTCCGTTATGCATCTGTTATGTTGTATACCTCTGTAAAGCACTCCATTATGCATCTGCACTGTTGTATACCTCTGTAAAGCACTCCGTTATGAATCTCTAATGTTGTATACCTCTGTAAAGCACTCCGTGTGTATCTGTATTGTTGTATACCTCTAACACGCTCCATTGCTTTTCGAAGCCAGGTCCGTGCTCAATAAATACCATAATAATAATAATAACTAATGAAGTAATCCTTTATTACACGCTTAATACCAGGAGCAGTCTCTGAGCACAGGACCGGAATTCGAACCTGTGTTGCTCTGCGTTGTCTTGCTTCCAAGACACACGCAATTGCCCTTAGCTATGCTCCCGGGATACAAGAGAAACACTGCAAAGCATGGATAAAAAACTGCTCGAAGAACTAACATTTAGCAAACCAGCCTCCATATAGTAACACCTGTCGCACACAGAACAACACCTTTTATGGTAAAATTCCATGTTATATTTTATGGTAAAAACTCACTTTTTAGCATTGGTGAATCCCCCGCTGGCACAAGCTCACGGACAATGTGACCATCATCTTCATTTCTGTCAAACCACCTGTGCCACAAATGGATCAAAAAGTTAGCATTCCACATGCCCATAACTTGGCAATATCACATCCACTGAGTCACAGTCAGGGTAACCTAAAATATACAACCCTCTGTAGGAATCTACTGTTCATTCTCACCAGAACAACTTGTGACATTTTCTTCTCTGGAATGTTTGACCAATATGATGCCAAATCGAGGATTTGTTCCATCAAATCTTTTTTATTGAAAGATGTTTCATTGAATTGCCATACATAAAGTGTTAAGTATTTTTGCATCAAAACCCTTTCATCGAATAGGGTTTCGTTATATAAACACTTTACATTTTTTGCATGGAAAGTCGCTGGAACATAAGGTTACAGGAGTTGTCCAGTACTGAAGTCGAGTACAAAAAGTACCAATCTAATCCAGCACTGGACATTTCCCTCTAACTTGTGTAGTGTCAGCGAGTGCACTTGACACTTTTATTAAATTTTTTCCCTCAACCCCCCAATAAAGTAAAAGTCCACAGTCACTAATACTACACAAGTCAGAGGGAGCTGTCCAGTGCTGAAATCGCTTCAATATAGTTATGATATGATATGATATGGCATTTGTAACGCGCCTATACACAAGTGTTTCAAGGCGCGATGAGGCAGGGGGTGGGAACAAGGGGAAGACAGACAACGATCCTACTAGGCCAGGTGTCATTCAGATCGCGCAAGTGCAGGGAAGGGAAAAGTGCAAGGGGAAGGGGAGGGGGGGGAAGTGCAGTACAAGGTAAGTAGCGTAAAAAATAATAAATAAGGCCAGCTGGTGGCAAGTGCAAGGTAGATGCAGAACAAGTGCTGGGAAGGGGGGGGCTGTAAGGATACAGTGACAGTCCCGCAGTGCAGGGGGGTGCCAGGGAGGCAGTGCAAGTGGAGAGTGGCTGGGCCCTGGACCGAGGTCACTGAGAGTGGCCCAGTTGCAGATTCAGAGCAGATTCAGTGAAGAATTAAAGCTGTTCAGCAGGGGAGAGGGAGAGAGAAAGCAGAAGCACTGGACAGCTCCCTCTAACTTGTGTGGTGTTTATTTTTTAATTGGCGGGTCCCCAACCCGTCCAAACCCACATTTTTTGTTTATTGTTTATTTATTGAAATGCGTTACCATCAAAATTCAATGAAATAAATTCAATTAATATTCATTTCGATGGAAAGGTATTTCAATCAATACCTTTTGATGAAAAAGGAGTCTATGGATGTTTTTTCGATGGAAAGACTATAAACCGCCAATCTGCCTACTCAAATGTGATAATTCAGTTTATTTGTGTATATAAAATGGGTGCATTCGCTTTCTCTCTTCTTCCCCACTACAGCTGCAGTACTGAGCACAGCTGTCAGGGGGATGGCAGGTAGAAGGCCAAAAGCACAGAGGCAGCTGCCATCCCAGAGATTGCATGGACAGAATGTGTATGGTAAGTGGTGCGGAAGGTTTGTAGAGTAGTGGAGGAGCTCTGGCTCTGCAGCGGGCACTACAAAGGACTGCATGCTGCTTTTGCACACAGCAGAAGGAGCTTAGTTAGGTCGGATAGAAACATTGATCACTCAGTTTTGTTCTTCAAGGCTGTGTTAGATGCTCATCAACTGGCTGCTGTTTATTGACATGGGACTGAGCATGTGTATACATGTTTATTTCGAGCTGCACATGCACAGAATGAATGAGAGCCAGAGATCACTCAGGGAGCATGTAGTGATCCTTATTAAAACTGTTTGTACAGACACTATGGGCCTCATAACATGGTCGGCGGTAAGGGGTTAATGGCGCTGGTAAGGATGCCGGTGCCGTTAACCCCTTACCGCCGCATTACAAGGTCCTTTAGCGGCTCCCAGCTAAAGGCAGCTGGTAAAACCAGCCGCCCTTAGCGGGAGCCGCTAAAGGACCAGGGAGCTAATAACGGGCCCGTTATTAACGGGCCCGTTATTAGCTCCCTCCCCATTCCCATTGAGCCCTATGGGGGCTCGAATGGGAATGGGGATGGATATTTTGAATGAGGAACTACCGGGTCCTTCAAGGTTGGAATGTCCCAGTAATTCCTCATTCAAGGAACCCAGACCCGGTATGCGGTATGTGGTTAGCCATGGCGCTAGTAGCACCATGGCTACCGCCATACTCGTAATGAGGCCCTATGTGTGGGGAAGTTCTGTTTGCATACCTTCACATCAGAACATTGATACTGACATGCTTTCTACCGCTAAGATGGCCCCAGGTGATCCTAGTTGGATCCGCGTTGCACTGTCAACGATGCTAGTGCAAGATCCCGGCCCAAGATATTGATACTGAAAGGGGGTATTTCGGAGGCGTATTTGACTAATGGCGACCAGGCACCTTTTTCTGATGATCCATGTGATACATTTATGTTCAAAGCATCAATATGACGTGCTCTTATAGGTACTGTCTTAAGGGAAACGTGTATAGGGGCTGCTTGCTTTGAGAACATTCTTCCACATCACCTAAACCCTCATTGAACTGCACTGGCTCCCGCTGCAAGCATGTATAACCATCAAATGCATCTACAAGCCCAGTGCCCTCAAGTCCCCAAGCTCAGCATCTCTGGAGCCCAACGATCCATCAGAAGCAAAGACGTGTTCAGACTTGGACTCCCCACTGCAGATAGGAAAGAACCAGAAGACAGGCCTTCTCTACCCTGGCCCCCAGACTCTGGAACCTCCTCCCCATCCACACCATGATCCCCGTCCCCCCCCCTTTCACATTTCAGGAAGGGGTGCAAGACCCTCATCTTCAAGGAATGGCTCCTCCCTCACATCTACGACCAACACCCTCCACTCCACACCTAACCTGAAGTTCAGCTACCTACACCCACCCGTGTCCTCCCCGGTTTGCTTGTGGATCCCTTCCTGCCAAATTGCCCGCCCTTTCCCTCCCATGTTGTTAGCTCCCTTCTCTCTTGCATTGATGCCTTGCAATCGGCTTCCCGCGCTGTGTAAATAGCCTAATAATAAACAAAGAAAAGAAAAAGTGCAGTGTTTTTCATTCAGTGAAGCTAACGTTTGTTACATTATATCAAATTCTCAACTATTGTCACATGCAGCTGAAGAGGGAGGCGATTCACTTTCTTGTATTGAATATGGCCTAAAATAGGATGATGATGTTATGGGATTTCCTTTCATCATGGTACATTTAGTATGAATTTATACATCCATGTATTTATTCTGACTGTTGTCATATAATGTTACACTTCTCATGGCGATGCCGAAATGAAAGTGTTTGATGATGAATATGTCCTGGCACTTGCAAGTCACTTTGATTACTTACAGAGACTCCGATCTCCTCTCTTATGAGTATTTTTTTAAATGTTTCTTTTATTTAAGTGTTTTGGTTACAAAACAAACCTTGACACTGTTTTATACATCAACAAAAAACATTAATATCACGAAATCCTAACAAAATAATCTAAACACACAGTACAGTGGAACAAAATATTGTAGCTTCAAGATAGATGAAAAACAATAAAACACCTAAAAAGCCTGTTTAAAATGCCTATTGGCCAACATTTGCCATATATGAAATGCTGCAAAATTAAGAACTGTAACATCCCCCTGAGTACAGAAAAACTCAGAATTGACCATTATGAACATTTCTTAACCATAACCTTTCCTATACATCGGACCACGTTTTGTACACATGGTTAAACGCTGATTCAGTTTTTCGACCTCCAAACCGCATATACGGCACATTCTAGATTAATAATGTATTTTTGCCTAGTCGCTCATTGGTCGGGTGTTGGTTAAAGAGCAATTCTTATCAGAAAGCACCTTAAATTGGTATTCCTGGTGCATTCAAAATATACAAAAGGTTTCTTAATGGGAAAACACTGAAGGACAGAGGGCCTCATTGCAAGTGAGCCGGTCTGGTAACAACGCCGGAAAATAATGCTGGTACGACCAGGGCTTACCGGAAATCTCAGAATGACCCCCCATAGTCTCTTAAAGTGGCCTTAGAAGCCAACCATTGCAGATTGTTACTTCTGTCCCAAACCTTAGCGTTTTCCCTTAGTTGTTTAGAAACAACACTAATGTTACAGGGAAAAGTCAAGTTGAAATCAATGTCATTATGAAAGGCCTTTACGTTCAGTAGCCATTTGCTTAATATCCCCAAAGGGGATTCTTCTTTCATTATTTTGAGAAAAAAAAGGAAAGTAACAAGATGTTGTTTGTACTATCATTAATCATCTTACAATAAAATAAGCTACATGCTATTTTACATCGTTTTAGCAAGGAGATCATGACCAATTTGGAGCAGGTTTCTTCGATAGGAGTAAAGTTACGTAGGCTAAAGCAGGGCACCACAGCATCCCCTCAATGACCTTCAAACAATGTGTTTCATCATTAAGGAAGATCACAGTGCCATAAAAGGTGCAAGGAACAATACTCACCCTGTGTATCTTTAAAAGTTCCTCAATAGAGAAGCCCACACTGTTCATCACGAAGGATCAAATGGCAACAAATTTCCTTTGTACTTTAATAGAAACATCGTATGCAAGTAAACTAACGCTGCGCGTATCATACATCGGGCCACCTAAGTATGTATACTTTATCATAATCTTCAGACCGGTATTATCCACTTTCCACGTGAACCCTGGCTTCTTCCTGGCTTCTTCACCCTTTATAACCAAAATGTTAGGTTTTTCAAGATTTATGGTCAAGCTATTTTCTATTGACTATTTCTGGTGTGCTAGCAAACTACGCTGCAAACCAATATATGTAAGATCAAACAAAACTGTATCGTCTGCATTCGTGAGCCATGCACTAGGATCCTGACCAATACGTGTTGGAAAATTAGAGCATTCCTTTATGGTATCATCAAGAACTAAAACGTAAAGATTATATATAGTTTAGGCTAAAACGAATTCCTGCTTTACCCTATAGTTGTGTCAATGTGGGATGTTAATAAACCTTCTTGATTCAATCTCAGTGTGGAAGAAGTTTCAGTATACAGCAACTTAATAAGATGTTAACTAGAGGGGTCTAGACCCCGAAGTTGTAATTTGTGCCATGACTTCTGGCGGTTTTACAGAGTCGAAGGCAGCCGCAAAATCGACAAAACAGCGTTCTCCAATAAGCACCATATTTAGGCAAGGTGTTAGTCCCCTTTCAAAAGCCTGTCTGTTGGATTTTAGGATACCATACTGATTTATGCATAAATTCAAATGCTTTATATTAAGAGAGCTAAATGTTTTAGACAAGTAATCGACCATAGCCAATAGGCGATAGTAGGGAGATCTGAGGACCTTTTTAAGTATTGGCACAAGTATGGATTTCTTAAAACTACTAGGGACAGTACCCTTATTCAAAAGCTGCCTGAATATTATGACGAATCCTGCAGAGTCATCACTGATTCCCCGGTAGTCGTCTCCTCCCACATGTCCAAGGAACGGCAGCCGCTACCTGAATCTGACTCTGGGGGTGGTATTATGAGGGAGGATTAGGTAGGAAGCGAGAAATATCGGGGAGATGTGGTGACCCCATTCATAGAGACATGGTACACCCCCCGCTTTTGAAGTAAACACTATAACATCTAAAATGCTAATAGCATACTGTCATTCTGAGCAGAATACCATTACACACAATGCTCACTTGACATCTCCTGTCCCTGATAATTTTGATTTAAACACAGATCCAAAACAATGGGCCTCATTACGCGGTAGGCGGTAAGGGATTACCAGCACCAGCGGTAAGGGATTACCGGTAAGGGCACCGGTGCCGGTAATCCCTTACCACCCTATTCCGTGGTCCCTTAGCGGGTCCCTTCCTTAATGCCTGGTTTTACCGTGTTATGAGGCCCAATGTAACTTTAAAAGATCTAAAATTCTTATGGACTCCAACTCCCATAAAGCCTCAAGTACTGAGACGAGGAAGATGAAGAAGGAGTTAATTTGGACTGAAGGAAAACCCCAGACAAACATGCAGATTAGTTTCTATTATGGAAATCAGCTGCATCAGATATTAAAGCATGGTGAGCACCTTCCATTGACAGGTGGAGACGGGAGATGCAGAGCGGGCGAAACAGGAGATAGAACCAAAGCCAGAAGCAGACGCACAGTAACATTCTGTCCTCAGAGTGGCAGACACTTTCCAGCAAATGCTGGAGAGCCTGACTTACCCGGAGAGGTATGAGACCAGGAGAAGCACAGCAGGTGCTGTGAAAGGACCGCTGAAGGGCTGGCAACAGCAGCGAGGCTGGAACATCAACAGTTCTGCCGGCAGGTGAACGCTAAGCCGACGAGAGTAATGAATGAGGGTCTGCAGAGCAGGGGAAGCATTCCCAGAGTGAAAACTTCCCTGCATTGGCATGCCACAATTCGGAATCGCCATCAAACACCAGTGAGTCGGCCCATAGGTGTTGGGTATCCGAGAACATGCCAACAGGCATATGGATAATTAAAAACTTGTTTTGAACACCACCAAGTAAATTAGAAAGACAGAATGTACACAAGTCCTCATATAAGAGAATTCAATATGGGGAAAGTTGGAGTAAATATTATCACCAGCAGATGAAAACTAATGAAGAAATTGAAAGGGAATATCTGTATAATCTCCAAATATATGTGACGTCAATTTGGGGAAAATTGGAACAAGCATTGCCACAAGCAAATGAACATAGGTGAAGAAGTTGACAGACGGAACTTGAACACGTCTCCATATATGAGATGTCAATATGGGAGAAGTTAGAACAAGTAGTACTTAAGTCTATGAAGTATAAAGAGTGAAAGAGTACTAAAAAGAGAAAATTGTAGGAAGACCTGGTGAAAGAAGTACATCACGCAGTGAGCCTTTGGGAGAAAAACTGGCAGGAGAGTATACCAGGGGATATACAAATCCCAGAAGGGGATTCCTGGAAGGGAGTATACCCGGTTATCCATAGAAAACATATGCAAGAAAAAACATTGGGAGAAGAGATACCTGGCAGGAGAGTATACCAGGAAATCTAAAGAATTTATTGAAGAAGTTGCTATGTAGAAAATACACTTTTGCCATCCTTTTGTTGTGCAAGAGACACTTTTTGTTATTGTTCGAAAGACACTTTTTGCCATCCTGAAGAAATTGTTGTGTGAAAGGGAAAATTCTGCTACTCTTAAGGAATCATTGTTTGAAAAAGACACTTTCACTATTATTCTACATGCAAAAGTCCAAGGGAAGGGAACCACCCCCTGGATTCAAGGATTGTTTATTGAATTTTCATATTTGGTTTTTACACACTTTTTGCTAAATCAAAATCAGACACTCTTACCTTACACCTTTAATAATTCATTTCTAGTGTGAGGGTAAGATACGTTTTGGACACAAGAACGGTTTGCATGATTCTGATGACAAGACACATGCTGATCTTTAGTTTTAGTTTCCTAGGCAGGTAAAATCTCTTCAGGAATGGGAGAGGAAGGCCTTTATCCAATCCCTTTAATTTAATAAAGATGTCTGATGTTGAAAACATCAAAACATCAAAACTTTGTGTCTGCCTCTCATTTCTGATCCCTCACAATATTTTGTAAATGATAATTGCACATTTTCAGGCTCCTTCTTCAAAATTAGATTTGTAATACCATCTGGGCCCACAAAGGCTTCACCTTCTGATTAATGTTTGCAATGTCTCCCACCATGAAACTAAGACATATATCAAAGGTATAGCAGCATAAACCAGATTGAAAGCACTACTCTTAATCAAATCATTGGATCGAAGTGCATTACACATAATTTTCCCCTCTGCTGTGGCTATACAACCTTTATGACTTTTAGCCAATAACTTGTTTTTAGCTTTCTCACTTCACAATGTCCTTCCAACAGGGTTTTTGTTGATTTCTTTAATTTTATAATATTGGTTCTTTTTTTCTGTAGCAATAATCACATCAAATATTTTACAAGTTTGTTTCAAGCCAACATTATTTTTCCTTAACATCTTGGCAGTGATTTTCTCAGCCTTTTCGATCATTTCATAATCATTATTGAAATTAATAAGACAAGGCTGTCCATCACAAATACATTTTTGCACGATGACATTATTAAACATCACAATGCTTTTCGCAGTCCAAACACACCTTTTGCCTTGTTCGTAGAACACAGTTCAGGCATGAATTTATCGATTTATTACTTTGTCCCCGGAGAGTAAACCTTGCTACCAAATGATGACAAAGGCCATTTGGATAAAGGTTAAAGTCCTGGACAAGTTTAAATAAATATCTGGGCATTAGAATATAGTCTATCCAGGGAAATGAATTGCCATTTGTCCAAGTATGCAGAGTGGTTGAGCTAGATCCACCTCCACATATAGGTACATCATACATAATCTCTTCATGAAAGATATCCAGCCAATGAACCTTAAATTCATGATCATGATGATCTAACTTGGACACCTCTATTGCAGTAATACCATAAGAGTTCCTGTCCAGAAGTATAAAGAATTCTGTCCCTTAACCCAGATCCGTCAATGGAAGGAATTTAAAGTTTAAATCCCTGTGATAACTAAATGGCAGCATGGATAAGTGTAATTCCATTCCTCAAGTGTCATTTCAACATAGGTCAATGTACTCTTGGTCTCATGACCAAGATCGTATGTATTCATAATCAGTATACGCCTAAAAGGGAAAGATAGATTTGTGCTTAAAATCACAGCTAAAACTTTATTATTCTTATTGAAAGGCAAAAATTCAGTTTAACAGAATTCATTTTTAGCACCAATTATTAATCCTCCATACAGTCTTCCTAGCCTATTTCAACAAGCTAATATCTGTACATTATGATAGCCATCCAACTAGTACCTCCCAATTAACACTGTCTCTTGTAAAATTAAAACATCAGATTCCAAAATAAAAGATTAGCCTTTTAATTTAGTTGAATTTAAAAGTGTGCCCAATAGCCTCTCTGTGAAAGTTGAACTTAGAAGTGTGCCCTGTAACACCTCTGTGCAAAGTTGAATTTAGAAGTGTGCCCAACAGCCGCCCTTTGAAAACTGTATTTAGAAGTGCGCCCAATAGCCCCTCTGTGAAAGTTGAATTTAGAAGTGTGCCAATAGCCTCTCTGTGAAAGTTGAATTTTAAAAGTGTGCCCAATAGACTCTCTGTGAAAGTTGTATTTAGAAGCGTGCCCAACAGCCGCCCTTTGAAAGTTGTATTTAGAAGTGTGCCCAACAGCCTCTCTGTGAATTTAGAAGTGCGCCCTATAACACCTGTATGCAAAGTTAAATTTAGAAGTGTGCCCAATAGCCGCTCTTTGAAAGTTGTATTTAGAAGTGTGCCCAATAGCCCCTCTGTGAATTTAGAAGTGTGCCCTGTAACACCTCTGTGAAAAGTTGTATTTAGAAGTGTGCCCAATAGCCGCTCTTTGAAAGTTGTATTTAGAAGTGTGACCAACAGCCCCTCTGTGAATTTAGAAGTATGTCCTGTAACACCTCTGTTCAAAGTTGAATTTAGAAGTGTGCCCAATAGCCGCTCTTTGAAAGTTGTATTTAGAAGTGTGCCCAATAGCCGCTCTTTGAAAGTTGTATTTAGAAGTGTGCCCAACAGCCCCTCTGTGAATTTAGAAGTGTGCCCTGTAACACCTCTGTGAAAAGTTGAATCTAGAAGTTGCCCAATAGCCGCTCTTTGAAAGTTGTATTTAGAAGTGTGACCAACAGCCCCTCTGTGAATTTAGAAGTATGTCCTGTAACACCTGTGTGCAAAGTTAAATTTAAAAGTATGCCCAACAGCCGCCCTTTGAAAACTATATTTAGAAGTGTGCCCAATAGACTCTCTGTGAAAGCTGAATTTAAAAGTGTGCCCAATAGACTCTATGTGAAAGCTGAATTTAAAAGTGTGCCGAATAGCCTCGCTGTGAAAGGTGAATTTAAAAGTGTGCCCAATAGACTCTCTGTGAAAGTTGAATTTAGAAGTGCATTAGAAGTCGAATTTAAAAGTGTACCAATAGCTTCTAGGTAAATGTTGGATTTAGAAGGGCACTTAGAAGTTGAATTTAGAAGCGGCCCAATTGCCCCTCTGTGAAAGTTGAACTTAGAAGTGTGCCAATAGCCTCTCTGTGAAAGTTGAATTTTAAAAGCGTGCCCAATAGACTCTCTGTGAAAGTTGTATTTAGAAGTGTGCCCAACAGCCGCCCTTTGAAAGTTGTATTTAGAAGTGTGCCCAACAGCCCCTCTGTAAATTTAAAAGTGTGCCCTATAACACCTCTGTGCAAAGTTGAATTTTGAAGTGTGACCAATAGCCGCTCTTTGAAAGTTGTATTTAGAAGTGTACCCAATAGCCGCCCAATAGCCACTCTTTGAAAATTGTATTTAGAAGTGTACCCAATAGCCGTTCATGGAAAGTTGTATCTAGAAGTGTGCCCAATATCCCCTCTGTGAAAAGTTGAATCTAGGAGTGCATTTAGAAGTTGAATTTAGAAGTGTGCCCAAATAGCCTCTCTGTGAAAGTCTAATCTAGAAGTGTGCCCAAATAGCCTCTCTGTGAAAGTTGAATCTAGAAGTGTGCTCAATAGACTCTATGTGAAAGTCGAATTTAGAAGTGCATTTAGAAGTTGAATTTAGAAGTGCGCCCAATAGCCTCTCTGTGAAAGTTGAATTTAGAACTGTGCCCAATAGACTCTCTGTGAAAGTTGAATTTGGAAGTGTGCCCAACAGCTTCTATGCGAAAATTGAATTTAGAAGTGTGCCCAATAGCCTCTCTGTGAAAGTTGAATTTAGAACTGTGCCCAATAGACTCTCTGTGAAAGTGGAATTTAGAAGTGTGTCCAATAGCTCCTGAGGAAAAGTTAAATGTCCAATAGCTTCTGAGGGAAAGTTAAATGTCCAATAGCTTCTGAGGGAAAGTTAAATGTAGAAGGGAGACCAATAGCCTCTCTGTGGAAGTTGAATCTAGAAGTGTGCCCAATATCCTATTAGTCTAATACCGTGCCTGGTTGAATCGACTAATCTCCCTAATAACCTCTCTGTACAAAGTTGATTTTAGAATCATGCCTAATACTGTCCTGTATAAAGTCGAATTGAGCGAAGTGTGCCTAATAGTCTAATATCCCCTCTACACAAAAATTGAACCTAGAGATAGACCTGATAACATCTCTATACAAAATTGAATCTAGAGGTAGACCTAATATCATCTCTATGTACAGTGGAATTTAGAACTGCACATAATAGTCTAAATATCCCCTCTATACAATACTGAATCTAGAGGTAGACTTAATACCATCTCTGTGTACAGTTAAATTTAGAAGTGTACCTAATGGTACCTAATAGCCTAATATCATCTCTGTGTACAGTTGAATCTGGAAGAGTACCTAATAGTACCTAATAGCCTAATATCACCTCTATGTACAGTCGAACCTAGAAGTGCACCTAATAGTCTAATATCTCCCTGTGCAAATTGAACTTGGAAGTGTGCCTAAAAGCGTGCCCTCACTGAATCTAGAACTACAATTAGAAAGCCCAAGTACCAAGCATGAGTACACCCACTCCACCAGAGGGGCACAATGGCGAGCCAACCACCCTAAGACCACTCTTCCCCCGAACCCCACCACCAAGTAGCCAATGTTACACATGCCCGCTCCCCTCACTATCATAACAGGCACACCCCGCCCTGCAATCATCCACCCCCCGCCTTGCCCACAAACCCCTGCCACCTTCCCCCCCAGACTGCACCCTTTCCCCTCCATAAAAACTGCACGCCTAGCCCTAGCAAGAACCAAAGCTGCATCCCTCTCCCCCTCTGGCACCCCTACCCTCTCTCACACTCCAATCGCAGCAAAGAAACTAAAGAGGAAACATACCTGGTCCCCCTCAATCTCTCAGCACTCTTCGCCTCACCTGTCTCGACCCACCACCTCATTCCCACAATCACCTCCTTCCCCCGTGGCTTCACCCTTCCTGAAACCCCTCTCCCTCGTTTTCTCATCAACTGCAACTGAAACTCCTAACCTCCCACACCCCACCTTCAAATCCCCTGAACCAAACCCGATCATCCTAACACATGCAGCCACTTAATCCCGCCCGAAGCCTGCCAATTTTTCTGCTTGCCCATTATTCCCATCGAGCATCACCCACCCTACCCCTCGCCATCCCCAGTCTCCACTCTCTCCGCCACCACCCCCTTCTGCTCCAGCTCCGAGACCAACCTTCCGTGCTGATGTGAACTGCATCCTATTTAATGCCCGATCCGTAGCTAAAATCAGACACTGCATCTTTGACCTTCTCGCCTCTGACAAACCAGACCTAGTTTTCATCACTGAAACTTGGTTCTCTGACGACTTTGCCCCAATTGCTAATGAAGCCTTCCCCCCTGACTATTCCCTCATCCCACTGAACCGTCCCTCCAGAGGAGGAGGAGTAGCATTCATCTTCAAGTCTCTCTTCCACGCCTCAGTCATCGACAACCAACCTTCCATTCCTTCCTGCAAATCTCTCCTCGTTAAACTATCCCTCTCCCCGTAGCTCTCACACAGCTTCCTATTAATCTACAGGCCCCCTGGCTACGATAGACAATTTGCAAACAACCTCTGCGACTCTATTGCCACCCTTCAACTAAACCATCCCAACCTCACCCTTCTTGGAGACTTCAACATATGGCTCGACATCCCCACCAACCCTATGACACACTCTCTGGTTGACAGTTTAGATGCAATTAACTTCCAACCCCACATAAATGGCCCGACTCACTATAAAGGACACACTCTTGATGCCATCTTTAGCTCCAACACCCTGATTCATTTAAAGCCCCCCAACCCTATCATCTGGTCTGATCACTTCATTCTCTCCTTCGCCATTCGCTCACCCGACCACCTTCCCGTACGCCAATCTGAACCTCCGAATCTACGCAAATGCTGAAAAAACTAATAATCGCCCCGGACCTAGCCGATGCACTCCTCCAGTCTCCACCACCTACCTGCCATCTGAACAAACAACTAACCCCTAACGCCTTTGACTCATGGCTCGAACGCATCTCTGATGCGGCTCACACCCCCTTGCAAACCATCAACCCGCCGTGGCCTCTTCCCCAGATGGTTCACTCCTGAGTTGAAGATCACTAAACAACTATATAAATACCTAGAACGCAAATGGCAGAAAGACAAACCCAGGAGAGCAGGGCCACCTTGGCCCGACACCTTCATTAGTACAAGGCCGAAATCCGGAAAGCAAAAAAAGCCTACAACTCCCGAATCCTAAACTGCAAAAACCCAAGCAAAGAACTCCATAAAATCATCTCCGAATTCACCAATCCGGCTTGAACCACGACCGCCCCGACCCCCTCACAATCACTGTGCGACTCACTCTCCCCCCACTTTTACACCACGGCTCTCAAAAGAACAAATACTGTAGCCACCAAACTTGCTCTCTTACATCCACCAGGCAATTCTCCGCCCGTACCGACCAGCCCCCCAGCTGCGACCACTATGCAACCAACGTTCGAATCCTTTAGTCCAATATCACCAGAGCAATTTCTCAAACTTCTATCTGCCAGCAAACCATCTGGCTCGCCGCTGGACCCTTCGCCCAGCCACAACCCTCAAAGAAATGTTCGCTTCCACCTGCACAGGAGAACACGCAAGATCCATCATAAATGCCTCCCTTTCCTCTGATATCTTTGCCGACGCATTCAAAACGGATCCTGTCAAACCTCTAATTAAAAAACCTTCGCTCGACCCTCTCGAGCCCAAAAACTACCGCTCCATCTCAAACACCAGGTTCCTTGCCAAACTCATTGACCGAACCGCCTACTCCCAACTAAATGCCTTTGTCGAAGCCAACAATCTCCTGGACCCCGCCCAATCAGGTTTCAGAGCCCATCACGGAACTGAAACCACCCTAACCTCAATCTGGGATGACCTTAAAATGACGGCAGACTCCGCGGTATGCGCCGCACTATCCGCTGCCTTTGACACGATCAATCACTCAATCCTCCTGGACCGCCTCCACTCCCTGGGAATTCGTGGAACCGCTCTTAAATGGATAGCTTCATTCCTCAACGATATGTACCAAATAACGATACTCTCCACCTATACCTCCCAAGCCCGACCAGTCGACATGGGAGTCCCACAAGGAGCATGCCTATCCGCCCTCCTGTTCAATCTCTACTTGATCACCCTCCCACCAATAATTCGTTCACACAACATCCTGTGCTACAACTATGCCGACGACACTCAACTAATTCTAAAACTCCTGAACTCAAAACCCAACTCCCGTCCTGACCTGGCTGCCTGCCTCCTTGACATAGAACTCTGGATGACCCAAAGCCACCTCCTGTTAAACCCCGCCAAAACCGAAATCATGATATGTGGCAACTCCGAACCTCTCCCGCACCCATTACCATGGCCATCCTCCATGGGCAACTCACCGACCCCCTCCAAATCAGTGAAAAATCTTGGATGCACCCTTGATTCTGACCTAACACTCTTGTGCCAAGTTAACATCTCAAAGTCCTGCCACTACCACCTTAAAAGGCTTAGGCCCATCTTTCCATATCTCTTCTTTCCCAACAGACTCTCCGCGGTCCAATCAATCGTTATATCAAGACTGGACTACGCAAACCCCCTATACCTCGGAGTCCACGCGTACCAACTGAATAAACTCCAAAAGGCACAAAATGCGCAGCCAAACTGCTACTTGCGCTCGGCCCAAGAGACCACATCCCCCCAGCCTTCAAGATGCTGCACTGGCTTCCAGTAGCCCGAAGGGTGACTTTCAAAACCTTATGCATCTACCATCGAGCACTGCACAAAATCGGACCTCATATCTTCAAGACAAGCTAAAACCCTATCACCCCCCACGCACCCTAAGATCAAGCTCAGCCGGCCTCCTAGTCATACCGAAGACAATCTCAGTCAGGTTAGGCAGATCATCATTCTCAGTCTTGGCCCCCACGCTATGGAACTCACTCCCACCCCAGATCCGCTTAACTGAGGATTTAACGTCTTTCCGCAAACTGCTGAAAACCTGGCTCTTCCCCTAAAAGCAACCCGTACCAAATAAACTGAAACAGACTAGCAGCAACTCAATGACACCAATCCAACAAACTACCTGATGTGAAAAAGTTACAGCTAATAACCCCTAATATAAACTAAAAGAACAAACAGAATTAAACGAATAAAGCAGATCAAAGCAGTAAAATGGTTAATGAGAGTAAATCATACGGAAACAGTAAAGAGAATCAAACTGCTGAAATGGACAGAATGCATGAGGGGTGAACGAAGTGAATGGCATGGATGAAATAGTTAGAATGGATGAAGTTGGTGGAACAGATGAATGCGCTGAGTGGAAGAATGCATGAGTGGAAGAACAGATAACTATATAGTTCGAATGAGTGTGGAAATCGAATGAATATGTAGATTGGATGAGTGTACAGAATGGATGATTGTGTAGAGCGGCTTGGTGTGTAGACTGACAAAGGACGAGCGTATAGCGCGGATGAGTGCGTAAATACAGAGAAGCGAGTAGCGTAAGGAGTGCGTAAAACAGATGAATGTGCAGAACAGATGAGCGTAAACCGGATGAGTGTGTAGAACAGATGAGTATGTGGAGCAGATGAGTATGTAGAGCATGTGATGGCTCCAGGTCGTATCTGCAAGTATCCGCAGGAGAAGCAAGTAGAGCATGTGAGTGTGGATAGCGGATGAATACGGAAGTGCGGAGAGTGTGTAGAGCTTGTAGATTCCTGGAGCAGATGAATGTACAGACCGGGCAAATGTATAGAGCGGATGAGTGTATAGAACGGATGAGTGTATAAAGAGGATGAGTGGATAGAGCAGACGAGTGGCTAGAGCGGACGAGTGGCTAGAGCGGACGAGTGGCTAGAGCGGACGAGTGGATAGAGCGGATGAGTGTATAGAGCTCATTAGTGTATAGAGTGGATGAGTATATGGAGCGGATGAGTATACAGAGAGGATGAATGTACAGAGCAGATGAGGGTATAGAACAGATGAGTGCAGAGATGATTATATAGAACAGGATATTGCTGTTGAATGCGTGAAAAGCACAAGTGCTTAAAGCGGATGAGGGCGGGGAGCGGATGAGTGCGGGGAGGGGATGAGTGCAGGGAGCGGACGAGTGCGGGTAGCGGACGAGTGCGGGTAGCGGACGAGTGCGGGGAGGGGACGAGTGCGTAGAGGGGACGAGTGCGTAGAGGGGACGAGGGCGTAGAGGGATGGGTGCGTAGAGGGATGAGTGTGGAGAAGGGATGAGTGCATAGAGAGGTGCGTAAAACTGGTGAATGCATAGTACGTGTAAGGTTATAAAGCAGATGAGAGCCTGGAGCGAACGAGTGCCCAGAGCGAACGGACGTGTTTCGTAGAGCGGACGAGTACGTAGAACAAATGAGCACAGATTGCATCCAGTACCGATGCGAAGAATAGATGAGTATGTAGAACTGCCGAATGCGTAGAGCATGGGGCAGACAGGAGTGCATGCGTGGGGCAGAAATGAGTGCATGCGTGGGGCAGACAAGAGTGCATTCGTGGGTCAGACAAGAGTGCATGCGTGGGGCTAACAAGAGTGCATGTGTGGGGCAGTCTGGAGCACGCAGGGCGGACTGCAGTACGCTGGGCGGACTAGAGCGCGCAGGGCGGATTGGTGCGCGCGGTGCAGGGCGGAATGCATGAGTGCATGGAGCGGACCGGAGTGCATGGAGCAGACTGGGGTGCATGGAGTGGATAGGAGTGCATGGAACGGACTGGAGCGCATAGAATTGCGTGACGTATATAGTATGGTTTGGAATGGAGAGAATGTTTGAAAGAGCATATAACCCATCATATCACACCACCACGCTTACTCTCTCCTTTACATCACCACTCAACTAGAACACAGAGATACTATGACACCATTCGGTATAACTGTGATCATACCAACATCCGCCGCTCAGGCCTAACGCAGCCACATCCGGTCTGGATAAATCCTGCCAGAACGAACACATACTCCTGATCTCTCAACCACCACACCTACCGCTAAGAAGCAGCTATTACACAAATACTGCATGAGCTGCACACATACCCGGTGCTCACATGCACCTTTTGACTCCGTCTACTCTCTCTACTGACCTGAACTTCGGTTCCCAAGGACGTTCAACCTACCAGCGCCTTCAGACCATACCAGTGGTATATAAGGCGCTGTATAAATGCAAAATAACATAACATAACATAACATAACATAAAAGACTTAAAAACCTTGTATTCAATACAGAGGTCACCAACGGTTTAGATACTAAGCCAGATCGTCAAGTTACCCTATCAAGTCTCGCTCCTTATGGCTCAAACTCTTTGGTTTTAAAGTGACTTCAGCAAATTCAGATAGAACTGAAGATATTCTTTGTGAGGACTACTTATGAGTAGTAACAATTGAATTTGAAAGCTACCTCATAGATTAGCGAGTACTACCTTTTTTAAAATCCTATCCCCATATGTGCAGTATTTTTGGTCCAGGTAGCAATGGCTTGATTGGGACAATAGAGTGCTTAGAGCATGTGTAAATGGTAAGCACCCATTCATATTTGAAGGCTGTGTGCCCACCACTCGGCCTTCTGGTAATGTAACTTAGGGAAAATATAATTTTGCAGAAAAAGAAGACTCTTGGACAAACCTGATTGCCTCAATTTCTGCTCCATAGTGATATTTGGGATCCTGATTCAGGTTCTCTGACTGTCAGATATTCATTACAGAACATTGGGATGGGTGTCCTAAAATAGTCTCATTAGTGGTACAATGAAGCAACCCTTTTGTGCAATCCTCTAAAGTTCTGTCCCAGAACCATTCAAGTTCACAGACTTAGTCCATTCTTGCGGCTGGGTGATCGTGTGCCTCTCTATATATCTGGATTCAGTCTCTCAAGTTCGACGTAGCCTGTGATCTTGTCCCAGTGTTGGTTGTGAATGGGGAACACACATTTCAAGCTAGTGTTTTTAGTTCTTTGAGAACCCATCATATTCCTCATTGTTGGACTTATGTTTACTCAATTTGCTTTTGTTTAACCCTCCTATTTCCCTTCATGGGGTACCCAATGTCTCCCTTTGCCTCCCACTATCCCCCTTTAGTCCTTACTCATGTGCTGTGTGTGAGGGGCCTATCAATTTTCTCATTTTCTAATTTATTTTGCGGGAGAGGATTACACGTCAAACCCAGTTTTTCAGTTCCTCTGTGATTTCAAACATGATCCCAAATATCCAAATCAGAGAGTAATTTTCTTCAATGATGATACTGATAAAATATACTGACTATTTTATTTATTTATTTATTTAGATTTATAAAGCGCACTACAGCTCAAGGGCATCGAGGTGCTGTTGCAGAAAGTGTCTTAGTTACAGGTAGAAGGCTATGCTCATGGTTGCAGGGAGCGAAGGCCTAATAGGGTGCAGTGATGCAAGTACATAGGTGAATGCGTTTTCATAAATAATACAATCGCAAAGTGGGTTACAACACATGGGTAAGGTAGCTTATGTTGAGAGGCAACAGAGCCAGAGGGGTCCATTTATACAAATAGTAGTGTTTTGACAGCTTTCCTGAAGGCTGTGTGCGAGTCAATGCTTCTTATGTGCGGGGGAAGGGAGTTCCTGTTGGTCGCGGCAATGACCGGGAAGCTTGATCCTCCTGCACAGGTTCTAAGGGTCTTAGGAATGGTGATCGGGTTAGTGTATGCGGTTCTAGTAGGTCTGTCTGTGGAGGGTCTGGCAATTCTCTGTGAGAGGTAAAGTTGGGGCGGTGTTATGGAGACATTTTTGGATAAGGGCGAGGGTTTTGAAAATGATACCTTCCTTGATGGGGAGCCAGTGGACCATTTTCCTGGTTGGTGAGATATGGTCCCCATTAGATATGCCGGTTGCCGCACTAAGAGCATTGTTTTGGACAGCCTGCAGTTTTCAAATGTTTTCTGCAGACCTGCCAGCCAGGAGGGCTTTGCAGTAATCAAGCCGAGACCCAATTATTGCTCTGTTAATGGTAAGGCAGTTTTGTTCTGTCAGAAAAGGTCTAGCTGCAGTGAGCAGTTTAGAGTGGGACGCGGCAGACGCTATGGCGTTAACCCGTCTGACCATAGAAAGGTTAGAGTCTAAGTAGACACCCAAGGTTTTTACCATTTGTGAGACAAGGATCGAAGTGTTATCGATTGAGAAGGATCTGTATTTTTCATCAAGCTTCTTACCGGTTCCCGGTGAGCTGATAAGTAGAAGTTCGGTTTTTTCACCGTTAATGCACGACCAGTTTTCTGCCATCCACGTTTGAATCGTGGCGTAAATGGAGTTTAGGGTTTCCCTGTCAGCCTTATAGTCACCAGTTAGGAGGATGAGGACCTGTGTGTCATCAGCATAGTTTGTATATGTGATGCCCAGTGCATCCAGTAAGTTGAATAGTAGCCTCATGAAGTTGTAGAGGGTGGGTGAAATGCAGGATCCTTGTGGGACCCTGCATTTGACGAGATTAGGGCATGCTTGGTCAGAAAAGGCTTTCATAACTCATTCTTGGAGAAAGAAAGTGATCCAGTCTGTGGAGCTAGGTGAAACATTGGCAGCGGAGGAGAGGTGGTGGCAGAGGGTGTCATGGTCCACCATGTTGAAAGCTGCGGATAAGTCGAGAAGCAAAAGGAGGGCGGGCTTGCCTGCATCCCTGAAATCATCAATCTGGTTTTTGAGGTCCAACAGTGCAGTTTCGGTCCCATGGCTAGGACGGAAGCTAGACTGCCAGAGACCAAGAATCTCATTGTCCTCTAGGAATTTGTGGATTTGCAGGTAAGCTGATTTGTTGGGGATTTTCAATAAAAAAAGGGACTGTGGTGTTGGGTCTGTAATTTGCTGGGACGGAAGGGTCGAGCGCAGGTTTTTTCAGAAGCGGCCGTACCCAGGCTTCCTTGAGGCAGGCAGGGACATAGCCTGATGTGAAGGAGGTGTTGATACAGGCATCTTCTTTACAGGTGGAGAGTTTAATAGATTTGAGGAGGGCAGTGACCTCCTGTACATTCGATTCCTTGAAGGATTGTAACAACTTGACAGGGCTGGACAGGCATCTTCTTTACAGGTGGAGAGTTTAATAGATTTGAGGAGGGCAGTGACCTCCTGTACATTCGATTCCTTGAAGGATTGTAACAACTTGAAAGGTTGTGGTTTAACAGAATGGAAACAATATGGTTCCTCTTGGAGGATTGTGGTTTGAAAAAGCGAAAACAATATGATTCCTCTATGGTGTGATTGAAATACCACAAAGCGCGACAGGAGGGCTTTTTCCCTTTTCGATGTTTTAGGGCCTGTTGGTGTTCAATGATTTTGTTTTGAAGGATGTTCAGCTTGTCCAGCATGGTATCCTGGATACTGTTACACCAATCCTTGTTTTTAGGGCTGGCGGGGTGGGAGCTGGTGTTTCCAGCTTTCTGGAAATGGCAAAGATCTCTTTAGAGCCTGGCTTAGCATTTGCTATCCTAGTGTTAAGTTGGACTTGGCTTTGATAATGGCAGCTTTGTATTCTTTTGAGATGGTCTGGAAAGCTAATATGGTGGAGTCACTTGGCTTGGGTAGCCAGGCTGCAGTTATTTTCCTGATGCGCAACTCAAGAAGCTCGGGGGAGAACCATGCATTGGTGTGTTTAGTGCGCCTGGCTTTCCTATGGATAAGAGGGGCTATGGCGTCCACCGCTTGGGTGATGATGGAGTTGTAGGTGGAGGCGAGGGTGTCCGGGTTATTGGAAAAGGGAGGCTTGAGGGCCGGCACAAGGAGGTGGTGTAGGAGCCTTTCCTTTGTGAGCTGCCGGGAGCTTCTGGTGAGGGCAGGTGAGAATGGAGCCAGGCGTGTGGAAGGTTTCTTAGATGGGTTAAGTTCGAAACAGATGGAGTGGTGATCTGACCAGGGAATGGGTGAGAAGGAGGTGATGGATGTAGGGCAGTTGTGGTGGGCGATCCAGTCAAGGGTGCATCATTTGATGTGGGTGGGCTCGGTCATGGTTTGTTTGTAGCCTAAGGTGCAAAGAGTTTGTTAAGGGAAGCTGCATGGGAGTCAGCAGGGTCGTTCAGGCCTAGGTTGAGGTCTCCCAGGAAAATAGCTTTGGTGGTTTTCTTTATATTGTCAAAGATGGAATGAAGGAGGGCATCCTGGAAATCAGTGACTGGCCCTGGAGGACGGTACCCAATGTGGAGGGCAATGGTACAGTTGGGGGAAGGGTTGACTTTAAGGAGCAAGTAGTTGCTGTTGGAGCCTATTTCACCTTGAACCTTACTGATAGGCATGGTCACTTTGGCTATGAGGGCTACCCCTCCACCTTTCTGAAGGGTGCGATCTTACTTAAAAATGGTGTAGCCTTGTGGGAGGGCCAGGGCAAGGGCAGGTCCTGATGCTTCATGGTGCCAAGTTTCACTGATGATTAGTAGAAGAAGGTTAACGCTGGTGATAAAATCGTTAATGTCAAAGGCATGGACAGGGAGCGACCGTGCGTTGACGAGGGCGCAGCTGAGAGAGCGCGGGTGGGGCTTGGTGCAAAATGTGGCTGTATTAGTGTTAACAGGCACAATCGAGGCAGCAGAAAGAGGCAATATGGGGCAGTCAGGATTGCAGAAACATCAATGTTCGAAATTGCCGGCACAATGGAGGCAGCAGAAAAAGGCAACATGGGGGCAGTCAAATATGCAAAAACATCAATATTCGAAATTGCCGGCACAATGGAGGCAGCAACAAAAGGCAACATGGAGACAGTCACATTTCTAGAAAAATCAATATTCGAAATTGCCAGCACAATGATGGAGGCAGCAGCAAGAGGCAACATGGGGCAGTCAAGTTTGCAGAAACATCAATATTCGAAATTGCCAGAGGCAACATGGGGGCAGTCAGGATTGCCGAAGCATCAATATTCAAAATTGCAGGTACAATGGAGGCAACAGCAAGAGGCAACCTGGGGCCAGTCAGGTTTGCAGAAACATCAATGTTCGAAATTGCCGGCACAATGGAGGCAGCAACAAAAGGCAACACGGAGACAGTCACATTTCTAGAAAAATCAATATTTGAAATTGCCAGCACAATGATGGAGGCAGCAGCAAGAGGCAACATGGGGCAGTCAGGATTGCAGAAACATCAATATTCAAAATTGCCAGAGGCAACATGGGGGCAGTCAGGATTGCAGAAACATCAATATTCAAAATTGCCAGAGGCAACATGGGGGCAGTCAGGATTGCAGAAACATCAATATTCAAAATTGCCGGCACAATGGAGGCAACAGCAAGAGGCAACATGGGGCCAGTCAGGTTTGCAGAAACAATGTTCATAATATGAATCATACTGTGGGAAGCAGCATGCTGCAGCAACCGGGCAGAAACTCTAACAACATGGGGCGTGTAGCTAGAGGGCTTGGTGAGATATGATATGATATGATATGGAATTTATAACGTGCCTATTCACAAGTGTTTCAATGAGGCTCCCTTTACTTCCAGTTTCTTTGTCATCCCTCAATCCCCCATTTTCAGGTCTCAGTTCCAGACTCAGTGGACCGATACACCAGACTCCTGCTACTTGATACCCAGCCACTAGGCTAACAAACCTAAAACTCACTCTTCTTGGTTTCAGTGGCTGCTGTGGTAGCCCCATTTAGAGCACATCAGGTGTCTTATGTGTATCAGCTTGCAATATACGCACTCCCTACAAACAATGTTTGATTACTTTTTGTATTTGTATTTGTATTTGTATTTGTATTTATTTTATTTATATTGCGCAACCTGCCCAAAGGCATCAGGGCGCATGTTTAGAAGGGATTACAAAGTTTTACAGAAAGATAGATTACAAATTGCATAGTAAATAAGCATACATAGAGAGTAGTCACAATAAATACAACAGTGGACGGGGTTGTAGAGCATGCAATGGATGATTACCACATGGTGGTCAGCTCTTCGTCTTGCTCATAGAGCCATTGTTTTGTTCTGTGTTTGAAGGATTGGAGGGAAGGGACGTTCCTGAGGTCATTGGGTAGTGAATTCCAGAGCTTAGCGGCCAGTACCGGGAAGCTTGAGCCTCTGGCAGTCTGTAGTTTAAAGCAGGGAATAATTAGTGTATGTGCTTGCGCAGCTCTTAGTGGTCTGTGGGCTGTGTGTTGTGTAAAGCGCTCTGACAAGTACGCTGGTGCTGCGTTGTTCTGTGCTTTGTAACTTAAGATAAGAGTTTTGAAGGCAATACGCTGTGGGATAGAAAGCCATCGCAAGTTCCGTCTCGTGGAGGAGATGTGGGTGCGCCTAGGAATGTTGAGAGCAGCCCTAATGGCGTTATTCTGGGTTACCTGAAGTTTGTCGATGTTTCTTTGATTAGTTCCGAGGTACAGGGCATTACAGTAATCAATTTTGGATAAAATAAGGGTTCTGGCAAGGATCAGGCAGTTGTCCAGAGTTAGGAAAGGACGGCAGGCAGTGATTAGTTTGCACGTGTAAGCCGATGCTGAGGCTACTGAGTTAGTTTGTCTGGTGAGCGAGAGGGTGGAGTCTAGGTAGATTCCCAGTGTTTTAGTAACGTTGGAGACCTTAATAATGTTGCCATCAATGTTGAAAGCCTCATATTTGCTGCCAAGTTTTGCAAGTTTAGATTGGGAGCCTAAGATGAGTAGCTCAGTCTTCTCGTCGTTGAGGCAGAGACCGTGGTGGGCCATCCACGCCTGGATGACGGTGTAAACTGCATTGAGAGCTTTAACGTCAGTTACGTAGTCACCCGTTATAGGAATGAGTATCTGGGTGTCATCCGCATAATTTGTATAGGTGACACCCAGATGGTCAAGAATATCAAAGAGTGGTTTCGTAAAGATATTATAAAGCGTGGGTGATACGCATGAGCCTTGTGGGACACCGCAAGGAACATGTGCTGGGTCAGCGGCGGCATGAGATGAGAAGACTCTCATGGATCTGTTTGCAAGGAATGAACTGATCCAGGAGGTAGCTGCTTCAGAGAAATGGGCAGCCGTTATAAGGTGCTGGCAAAGGATTTGGTGATCTACCAGATCAAAAGCGGCTGATAAATCTAGGAGGAGTAGGATCGCTTGTTTGCCCTTGTCTTTCAGATCCTCAATTTGTGTTTTTAGGTCTGTTTGGTCTATTTGTATTTATTTGGTTTATATAGCGCTTTACACCAAAGCGCTGCACATTTTAACAACAGGATACATATGATAGGTAGAGGTGGAGGAGGGAAACGGATGGGGTGAAGGGTGAGAATGGGGGGCAGATGGGGAGGGAGATGATCAAGGAGATAAGGCAAGGTGGGAGGGGAGCAGGAAGGGTGGGAGGGGATTCATGGCAGGGAATGGCAAAGGAGAGATTTGAGGGAAGTGCGGAAGGGGGAAAAGGTAGAAATAGAGCAGAGTGAGAGAGGTAAGGAGTTCCAGTGTAGGGGGGCTAGGAGATGGAAGGAGTGGAAACGGGATGTGGCACAAGGGGAAGGAGGAACAGTGAGAAGGAAGTAGTCAGCAGAGTGAAGGGAGCGGGAGGGGGTGTAGAAAATGTATAACATTTTGTATAAAATGTTGTATTTAAAACACCAGATGGAATGGATATATTATGCAAATAGTACCCAATGAACTTGTGATTATGTCGCTTGATTTGACTAATATGAAGTAATATTAGTCAGGCCATGTATGTATGGGTACAAGATTATGCATATAACAAAGAAATGATTTTGCCCTTTTTGCTTTTGATTGTATGTACTATTTACAGATGTGTTCCCACATACTGTCTGAGCACTTCCCAGCTTGTGCTTTGCCTAAAACACATGAAAGCTACATCTTTAGCCAAATAAAAAAGGCAGATGTAGTTAAATCCCAGTGGGTGGATGGTTTTTTCCCAGTGACACAAACTTGATTGTTGTTTCGCTGGGCTCTTTTTAGAAGGTTTGAAAAATCATTGCAAAAACTAATTGCAATAGCAATGTTTTGAGGACAGGACAAACCCCTTGTGTGCGCACAAGTGTCTTCAGCACATTTAGTCCTGCCCGACCCCGGGCTGTTACCAAAGCATTAGCCGGCAGGGGCTGTGTCGATTGCTCCGCGGACGGGGAGTCATTACGAGGGCGGGTTACTTTCATGAGAAGTAGTCTTATGGCAGGCAGGCGTAGTCCATGAGGAGCTGGCGAGTCGGTGAGCTGTAGCGATCTCTGCACCTTCCTTTGCATAGGCACGGGTGTCTGGCAGGGCGGCGGCCTAGAGGGTTGCGGGATGGCACAGGTGATATGGCGGGTGGGCTGCACAGACAGCGTCATGTAGCGATCCAGTTTTGATGGCTTTATATTGGGCCTGGCATGAGCCCGGTGTATATTTGAGCAGGGGGGTCACGTGGGTGACCGCGGGAGCTGGGTAGTCCCCAGAGAGGTTATTTCGGGGGAAAAGATTAAAAGGAACGTGCAGGGCGCTAGAAGGGCAGGTGAGCCTGGACCTAACACAACCTCAGAACTCCCCTGAATAAACCCATTACAGACACTTTTCAATATGTAGGACTATTTTCAACAACAAAACCATCAATCAATTATCATAAATAAGAATAAACAAAATAAAAATTAGTTTAAGATTAAAAAAAGGACAATACAAGACACAACAGACACACTCTCGATGAATTACTTAAAAAACTTTCCTCACTTGATCCAAGCTTTTACTATGTACATGGAAACTGCATAGTCCACATCCTGGTGGTTTGAACTGCTTCTACATAATTCTTCTGCCATGAGCAATGATCTTGTTCCGTGACTAATTAAACAGACCTATAAATGACATTGGTGGATGCCTACATGGGCAGGGCATTACAACACAACATGCTGAAAAGATTCAACCAAGTCCCGACAGAAAGGACAGCAATCTGACCCATTGCTAATCCAGAGCTTTTGTGTGGTGGCAAGAGGCAGCGCATCAAGTCTCCTTCTCAGAGGCAAGGACCTAGCAAAGGGTCATTCAAAAAGAACTCCATGCCATTGTGTTCTAAGCCAAAGTCTACTTAAGCTAATGATGCCTCACCAGAGGACCACATAAAACATGTGCCTACAGTAGTATGCTATGTAGACTCTCTGCTTATAGTAAGAGCTAATAGCCAAGGGACTGGGCCATGAATCTTTGAGGACAGTAGTTTTGTCATATCACGGGTATGCCTAAACCAAGGGAGTGAAGACCCATCTTCATTACTGAAAGGCATCTCAACGCCATGGAATACACCAAAAGCGGGGAGACCACTTTCTTTATCACAATAGCAGTTGTGGAAATTTCATTTCCAGGTTAGTACGCCCCTTATTTGGGGATTTATTTCATCAAGGCGTTGTGTTTGCTTCTCTCTTATTTGTTGAGTTACTTTAAGCTGGCTCCCACACCCCATCACCGTTTTTAAACTCAGCAAAGCTATCAAGTGTGTGAGGCAGCCATCTTTCTTCTTGTGAGCAACAGACTGAACTCGTTTTCTGCTGGGTTTTCAGTTTGGGAGTCCCATCTATGCTTTAAACGGGGGGTAGGGGGGACTTTGAAACCCTTACACAGACTTTTCAGAAGTAATGAAATATGAAAGTAGAGCCCTCTGGGATATCTGAAAGGCATAGTGCCAAAAACATCTCATGTTCAAAGGTCACCGTATTCTAGAGAAATTTTTTGTAACCGGTGACTCCCCAAATGGTTTGACCTACTGCTCCCATTATTCCTCACCATTGACTAGGCTGGCTAGGGCCGATGGGAATTGTAGGCCAACACATATGGAGAGCTAAAGGGCTGCAAACCTAAGTACTTGGATAATATTTATTTTATTTATTGGGTATTTATAATGCACTATATACAACGTGTTTCAAGGCGCAACAAGACAGGGGGCGGGGGCAGGGATGACAAAACAAAACTGGTCCTACTAGGCCTTGTGACATTCGGATTCTGCAAGTGCAGTAACGAAGTCCGGAGGAGAGGGGAAGAGGGAAGTGCCGGTCAGGGTGGAAGGGCCCAGGGGTTAAGCGAGTGCCAGGGGAGGCAGGTGGACAGAGCCAGGGGAAAGAAGAGAGTGGAGGGGAAGAAGGTCCACATGCTAACTGTTAGGAACCGGCTAGAAGGGCTCAGGGGTGAAGGCCCAACCCAGCCAGTGCAGGGGGAGGGAGCCTGGAAGGGCAAGTGCTGGTTGGGGGAAGGGGATCAGGGAAGACCAAGTGCAGGGGTAGACTGGTCGAGGAGGGCCTGGTACCCTGTATGAATCTGAAGGAACCAGGCAGCCAGTCAATAGGTAGAGGGGGACATTAGCAGTGGAGGGGGAGAGAGAAGGAGGAAGAGAAGGAGAGGGTCTTGAGAAGCTTCCAGATCTAAAGGAGAGCTGGCTCAATTCTCAGAGGGGCAGGGAGGCCATTCCAGAGGGAAGAACCTACGGAGGGGAGAGCTGTACTCCCCACTCTCTGATTGGAAAAACATCTAATTTGCAGAGAGTTGTAGTTAGATGAACGAAGGGCTCTAGCAGAGACGTGCTTAGGGGGAGAGATTTGGATGTAGGGGGTTCCCAGGCCCCAGAAAGCCTTGTGGATAATGCAGAGGGTATTGAACTTGATCCGTGCAGTACCCGGGAGCCAGTGGAGAGATTTTAGGGCTGGAGAGATGCAGTCTCTGGGCTTGAGGCCAAGGATAAGTCTTGCAGTCCTATTCTGCATTAATTGAATGCGGTGAAGGGAGGAATAGCGCAGGTTGAGGAAGAGGCTGTTGGAGTAGCCCAGCCTGGAGAAGAGCATATCCATGCACTGCATACTCCCATTAAAAATAAACAGAGATATTATGGAGGACAGTAAAGAGTATTGAGTTGCATTGAAATGCATGAGAAAAATGTAAACTGCATGTGGAATGGTACAGGTGTCTCCTTCCATAAGTGGGTGTGTGGGGGCGGCGATCGTATAAGAGCCTAGGCCCCTGACTCCTGTTGCCGGTGTGAGCATTAAGAGCCCAGTAATGCAGCCATCATAAAACGTGATGGGGGAGAGAGAGCTGGATGGGGAAGGATGTTTTCTGCAAATATGGGAAATGGACAGAGAAAATGGTAATCCACATGTTAAAAAGGGAAGGGAACCTAAGGGTATGAGGAGAAAAGGGGTGAACATTTAGCAGTGGAAAGGAATGCCGTGGGAAGGTGCCCTTTTGGTGTAAGCATAAAAGGAATGATAAGGTGGATAATACAAACATATAATAGGTGCAGCTTAGGGAAAGGATTGCAAAAAAACATTAAAGAGAAAAAGAAAGGAAACAACATGAGAAGAAATTGATGAAAGAATGACTCTGGCAAAAGATGAAATGTGAGGCCTCAATAACAGATTGGATGAGGCTATTAATATGCAAAAAAGGCAAAAGGTCTGATCGAGGGAGGTGGCTTGGAGCAGGGCCGGTTAGCTGGAGCTATTAGTGCACGAAGGCAGCCAAGGCTGGGGTGGGAGTAGGCTTGCCCTACAAGGTGGTTTAATGGTCCGTCTGGATTTCCAGAGTTAAAGCAAATCAGTGTTGACACTGGCACTCTTACGGTCCCACCAATATGCAATATCTATGGTTTATAGCTCTGCTGTGAATTTTTAGTAGTTTGGCGTCACTAGGAATCAGACCCCAATTTTGGAGATATACCAAACAACCAGTCCGACATGGCAATTGAATACTGCTCCCAAAACACATAAAACACCAGAACGCTACACCTTCCCTAACCAACCTAAACGACAGATCCCATCCAATCGTTCCTAGCATTGTAGGCATATGAAAATCCCTTTGGGCACGCTCATGTCTCCATGCCATTGCCACAAAACACAGTGGCCCTCATTAGGACCCTGGCGGAGAGGGTTTTACGCCGGCGTAGTGCATGGCGTACCTCTCCGCCAGACTACGAGTTCCCGTAGCGCCATGGAAGGATTTTTACGCCTGCTTTTTGCAGGCGGAAAAATCCATGGCGCTACGGGACTTGTTGTTAATTACGCCACCGTAATTTACGGTGGCGTAATTAACGCCTTCCCCACTCCCATTATACCCTATGGGGCAAGAATGGGAATGGGGAAGGGTAAAATGGGGATTGGGGACTTACCGCCCCGCCAAGGTCGGCATGGGGCGGTAAGTCCGCCAACCACCTTGGCGGAGTTGGCAGCTTTGCGCCATGGACCATGGTGCAAATTGCACCATGGTCCTCCGCCAAGGTCCTAATGAGGGCCAGTATTACACACAGTACTAGGGTGCATCCAAACTGCACACATCAACACTAAACCAAAACGACCTTGCATTTCCCCTCCCTCCCTCTCTGCTATGGTAATGCCAAATCCGCCCCCTCCACGCCCCCTCTCTTCAAGATCCACCAGAGAGCAAGAAGACCAGGTAAATGGCAAGGGGGCGATGGGCAACACCCAGTTACATAATATAACAACATGTTTCTATGTCCCACTGATAGGATTTCAGAGTAATGTACTTCAGTCTGATGGTGGGGGGAATGCACTGTGTTCTACCATCAGATACACTCGCTTCCTACACTAATGGGACAGTCTCTACATGTTAACCCATTCGCTATTCCTTTCCTACAGGACTGAATAAAGGGATGGATGGAGGGAGAAATGGATTGAGGTGGGGGATGGATGGAGGGGGAGGAAGAGAGGGGCGGAGGTAGGTGGATGGAAGGAGGGAGAGAGGGAAGGAGGTAGGTGGATGGATGGAGAGAGTGAGGTACAGAGGTAGGGGATGGATGGATGGGTAGAGGGATGGAAATAGGGGGCTGGAGGGAGATAGGGTGGAGGTAGGGAAATGGAGGGAGGGAGAGAGGGAGGGAGTTAGGGGGATGACTGGAGGGAGGGAGGGAGCAAGGGAGAGAGGGATAGAGGGACGGAGATAGGGGGATGGAGGGAGGAAGAGAGGGCCAGAGGTAAAGGAATGGATGAATGGATAGAGGGTTGCAGGTTAGGGGATAGATGGATGGATGAGGGAGAGAGGGACGGAGGAAGGGAATGGAGGGTGGGAGGGACGGAGGGAGGGAGAGTGGGAAGAAGAGAGGGAGAAAGAGGGGGACGAAGGTAGGGGGATGGAGCGGCAGAGGGACTGAGATATGTGGTTGGATGGAGGGAAAGAGGAACAAAGGTAAGGGGGTGGATGGATGGGGAGGGAGAGAGGGAAGAAGAAAGGGTGATAGAGAGGGACGAAGGTAGGTGGATGGAGGGATGGATGGAGAGAGTGGCATAGGTAGGGGATGGATGGAGGGGGAGAGTGATGGAGGTAGGGGGATGGATGGGGAGAGGGAGAGAGACCAACGGAGGTAGGGGCATGGATGTATCTAGAGAGGGACGGAGGTAGGGGGATGGACGGAGGGGGAGAGGGATGGAGGTAGGGTGATGGATGCATGGAGAGAGGGACGGTGGTAGGGGGATGGATGGAGGGGGAGAGGGATGGAGGTCGGGTGATGGATGCATGGAGAGAGGGACGGAGGTAGGGGGATGGATGCATGGAGAGAGGGACGGAGGTAGGACGATGGAGGGATGGAGGATGGGAGGAAAGAATAGAGGGATAAAGTTAGGAGGAGGGATGGATGGAGAGCGGGACGGAGGTAGGGGTTTCGATGGATGAAGGGGGGAAGAGATGGGCAGAGGTAGGGGGTAGATGGAGAGAGGGAGAGAGGGACGAGGTAGTGGGATGGATGGATTGACAGAGGAACAGAGGTAGGAGGATGGAGGGGGAGGGGGGGAAAGAGAGAGGGACGAGGTTGGGGGATGGATGGCTGGATAGAGGGTCAGGTAGGAGCATGGATGGATGCAGAGGGGTACCGAGGTAGGGCAGTGGATGGAGGGAGGGCGGGCGGGGGTAGGGGTATGGATGATGGGAGGTAGGGGGATAGATGGATAGATGGATGGCTCTATATACTTGTTAAGCATGGCTCTGAAAACTGAATTACCTCCAGATACTCCCTGGTGGAGAGATAGGTCACCCGCCTCACATTTCGAGAGCGACTAGATATTATGAACTCGCCCCAGCATGTTTTCTCTTTGGCAGGGGTTTTAATCTCCATGGACACAGAACTGGTGAAAAGATAATGTTCCCTTTCGGATGTACACTCCGCCATGTGGCATTAGATAGGTTGGGTAACTCTCTAAAAGTTGTCTAGCCGCGCACCAGTCTTTTGGCGAATGTGGTACATTCTGGAATCTCGTGTCATTGGAGAGCCTACTTTGCAGTACTGTACCTTTCGCATGGAAATTCCACCGCCTGGGTTTCTGGCTGTCCATCTTCCCGGACCACTACCTTGTTGAGATACCAGCCGCATCCTCCACCTTTGCCATCATGCCCAATTCTTACCCTCTTCACCTGCTTCAGATTGACCGCCTCAATGATGAATTCATCAACCTAAGACAGAGAAGATCAGAAAACGTCATTACTAAATGACAACATCCTTACATGAAAGCTTAATCAACTCAAAGGGACATTTTGTCCAGGGATACAGTCACACATTGCTTTGTAAGATTTCTCTCGGTAATCAACTGCTTTTCACTTGAAATTAACAGGGGTAAATGAATATGTTCTGATATTGGGGTTGCATTGGGAGACCCCACTAGATGTACATGATTGTTCCCTGGGGCATTGATATAAGGCACATATAGTCAAGATGAATACAATGGAATTCACTGGAAGGAAACTGACCAGACCACGGCTATGGTTTTGCCACTGAATCGTTTTCTGGCAGTTCTGGTGTCCACGAGGGAGGGCAATTACCATTCATGCTTCATCCTCGAAGCAGAATGTTATTCCATAGGCTCACACCCCTAACAATGGCTGCGGTGCTGAGCCTGTGGTACAAGCAGTTCCCTACCCATGGACATTTTAGGAGCATTCCTGGAACATTTCTGCAGAGTAAAATGTTTTCTCTGCCCATTTCGGACCTCAAATTCTAGAAAGAAAGGCTTGGATTTTGGGTGTTAAAATTCCTGAGTCTTCTGACTATACATTTTAGAAACCTGAAAAATCCAACTATACTCAGGAATTCCTGTTTTTCGCTGAAAAAAGCAACACCCCTCCCAACCCCCCCATTTTCTGTCTATTTAGTGTATGAATTTCTGCAGAAATCCAGAATGGGGGAATTGGTGACATGTATATATTCATTTAATTTGACGGGGTGACCATTTGAAGTGAAGGAGCTTAAAAATGTCCCCGAAATGACCAGAACACATTGACCAACCGAAATCATTTACAGGGGTTAAAGTGCACCGAAACCTCTCTAAGTGCAGTATTTTTAAAATATTGAGTTGAAATGGCGCATTTTGAAACTCATATTTCAGAACACCTGGGAATACCTCATACGGTTTACAGTAGGTTGTGTAGGGGAAAACATGAACAACTCTAATAGATGCCAGATCACCCACAGTACCCAGGACCATTTTCCAACACATTTTCATGCTCACTGTGCCCAAAGAAAAGAACACAAGGCCTGTCTCAACAATGTACGCCGGTATTAAACTGATCTGCACAATTCCATGCTTGTTTCTGCTAGTGCCCAAACACATATGCAAGCATTGGTCTGCCAAACCCACTCTCATTGTTCCTGTGCACAACCCAGATCATGAAGACTTGCAACACAACATGCCAACACTGCGCCATTTTCATCCTGCCACATCAATGTCTACCAAAATATGTCAGCAATAGCCTGTAAAACACACTTTCCTGCTGCCTGTCTATGCAATATGCTACAAGTTCCCTGCAATACACATTTTCATGGAAGCTGGGCTCAATATTTGGCAGCATTGCCACTGTGCACATTAATTTCAAGCAACTCATACCCAAGCATATCATGAGGCCTACCAATACAATATGCTGCACTTCACTACTTTCATGCAGCCAGTTCAGTACCCAACAATATATGCCAGCATTGCCCTGTTAAAAAGAATGTTTATGCTGGGTGTGCCCAATACATGCCACCTTTCCACTATGAGAAACACATTTTTATGCTGCTTGTGGCCAAAGCAGATTACGGGGTCTGTCATTACAAAATGGTAGTGCTGTAACACATTCACAATGCCAGCTTAGTTCCCTACATTATATGCCAGAATTACCCTTTTGAACCTATTTCCATGCCAGCTGCACACAATATATTCCAACATTGCCCTGGAAAACATATTTCCATGCTGACTCTGCCCAATATAAACCAGCATTGTTCAGTGAAACACATTTTCTAGCTGTCTTTGCCCCAATATATGCCAACACTGCCCTGTAAAGTACCACACTTTCATGCTGCATGGGTCAGAAATAAGTCAGTATTGCCCTGTAAAAGACACATTGTAATGGTGGCGGTGCCAGCGCTTATGCCCTACCCCTAAACCTGCCCGCACCAAACACACATACACACACCAATATGCACTCACCAACAGAATTCCTCACTCCCTTTCAAAGTCACACACACACACACATCTTCAACACGCTTACACACATATACAATTCGTTTTTTCACGCTTATCTTGTCTTGCTCGAGGCGAGTCCTCCTGGAACAGTTCTCATGTTGGCAGGGCACATCTCGCAAGGGCAAAGAGTCAGTATGGCAGGGAGAGTGGGGGTAAACACCTTCATTGTGCTCATGGGCCTACTTTCTTGTGCGGCTAGTGGGCGCATTGAAGGCTATGATGTCGCCTTCGGTGCACTTTTCTGGACTCCCCGAGGCCCCACATTGTGCTGAGCATGTGTCAGCACCATACACTCACAGTACGCCCGGCCCTGGACCTTGCACAACACTGTGCAAGGTAACAGGGAGCTGCCATCTTGTTGGACTCAGAGGGCTCTCAAAAGGGACATGACCTTGACTCTTCCCTCAGTATGCACCAGCTACTATTGCATAAAAGGTATCAAAGATGACTTGTGGGCACACAATTGCTGTACACCTTAAATGAGTTGCACTTTGTCCTAGCAGTAGATTCTGGGTGGGTTTCGTTCGAGCGAGTGAATAGATGGTGAGGTACTCAAAGATTTAGGGATCCTTTGCCAAGTGTCAGGCAACACCTTCGACTTGCTCTTGCTATTCTTTCAGTCATTTAAAGCAGAACATGTCTTATATTCTACAATGGGCTACTGTGTACATACATTCAGAGACTTAAAGAGATACGTGTTTTGTAGAGACACAAAAGAGACTCATCGTTGGCAAAGACCAGTAATAGTTGTCCAACGCGATGTCACTATCCTACAGATGTGCTTTTCAGGATAGACCGATTTACACAATGAACCTTCATTCCCAAAAATACAAATTACGATGGCTTCCTTAACATATGTTTCATTATTTCATAGCTTTGTAGAGCTCACACTTGACACTGTGTACCCAACGTATAGTGATGTTTGCAGGTCAATTGTTTTCCTTGTTCGATTATAGCAGTATTCAGAGGTAGATGTCAATGAAAACTGACTATCATTGGTTCCTACCTTCTCGTCTAATAAAAGGAAACCTTCCAACATTTCAAGATTTGATTTGATTTGATTTGCTTATAAAGCGTGCTGAACCCTGAGGCAGCTAGGCGCTTGAACTTGGGAGGAGTTACATACAGGTTATACATAGTGAGGTACTATACGTACAATAGAAAATACAGATATAGTACAATAGGTGCAGGATAATATATACATAAAGTACAGTACATAATGTGGTTACGATAAATAAATGAGAGGAATACATGTCAGCCTGGTTCCTCTTTAGAGGGTGAGGAAGTTCAGGGAGTTCAGTGTATCATTACTGGGCATCCTTGGAGAGTGTCTTCAAGTAGGTTGCATGCAGACTGCTTGGACTGTGGCCACGCAATAACACAGCCCCTGGTTCCAAAAGGGGGGAGTTTGCATTTGGCTGCTGTAGTTGAAGGGGAGCGTAAGGAGGAGTGGGACACAAGGGTAGCAAGGTTTGCAGAAAACAAGTCTAGTTTGAGAAGACTTCTTCAAATAGTGGCATTTTTAGGTTTGTCTCAAAGGGCTGTTGGGCGGGTGAAGAGGTTTGTGTGGCACCGTGTTTTGAACAAGCTGTTTTGTAGTGGCGGGGTAGGGTTGGAGGTATCTCAGACCTTTATCCAGATAAGGGATGTGTTAACCCTTTGCTCATCAGGGAGTCTGTCTCCAAGTTCATTAGGGGTGGGCTATAGGTGAATTCAAAAGAGCAGGATGGGCCAACCACGCAGTATGAGACCAGCATACCAGTAACTTCCCGCAGTAACTTCATTTTAACCTAATATGCATTTTTAACTTTGTGCCTATGATGAAAGCACTACTGCTCTGCAGGAGCACAGGGATGAGTGCTGGCTAAACAGCCTGACCAGCCCCACCATGCTACCAAAGCAGCAGTGATCCCAATCACAATGGTAAAACAGGCCCAGCCAATGATTATACCTCCTTCTCCTTTGGTGGTAACCTGGGTCGAGAGCAGACTATACTCTCAGGCAGGGTGTGAGGAGATAACAGAAGCAACCCAAACAGAAATAGTACAAAGACTCCAAATTAAATGCATGTCCAATCAAGTTATTAACTAAATATATACTTTAATCAAACAATAAAAAGGAAATCAACTAAGTAAAAACACTAGCAAAACCCCACTCCTGTAAAGAGAACACAGAACATGAAGACTGCTGTATAGCATGGCGCTATGGGTAGTGAGCAGGGTTGTTCAAGCATGAAAGTGCACCAATGTCACTTTTTATAAGGAGGCGCTTGAGAGCCAAGGTGGAAAAAGGGGCTTACAAGTCACGAGGGACTCAAACAGTGAATGGGGGACAGGGTCTCTTAACAGTACCTTGTTCTTGCTTTAAGGAGGCTCGACAGCATCAAGCTAGGCTACTTGGCACTTTAACTGCAGTGGATCTGATGCTGAGATGGTTCAAGTTGATGCGAACCCTCTGGCAGTCGGCGTCAGGTTTGATGGTGCTGGCACCAAAAGGGTCGAGACCGTGTTCGAGATGGAGGAAAGTTGTCTCCCAGTAGTTTGAGTAACGATCGAGTCGGCGGCGGCAGGACAATGGGCCTCATTACGAGGCTGGCAGCCGGGGAATGAACGGTGCCGGCAAGGTACCGGCACCGTTCATTCCGTGCCGCCACATTACGAGTTTGCTTGCGGGTGGCGGAATGTACGTCTGGCCCAGACCAGATGTGCATACCAGCACCCGCGAGCAGACCAGGATGCTAACAACGGACCCGTCATTAATGGGTCCATTGTTAGCATCCTCCCCATTCCCATTGAGCCCTATGGGGGTTCAAATGGGAATGGGGATGTTCCGGGTCCCGATAATGGGAATTACCGGGCCTGCAAAAGTGAGAATGGCCCAGTAATTCCCTTTTTTCAGGACCCGGACACGAGTTTGGAGGCAGTAATGCTGCTAAGAACAGCATGGCTACCTCCAAACTCGTAATGAGGCCCAATGACTTCTGCTGAGTCAAGTCCTTGTTCATGACAGCAAGTTGTATGTCTTCTAGCAGTGGTTTGAAGTTGTCTTAGAGTGACAAAAGCAGCACCACCGGTTCTGTGGCAGATTGAGGGATGTCGAACGCGGTCCAAGCATCTCGAATATGGTCCAAAGCAGTCCAAATGTATTTCAGCGGCTTATGTGCTTCTGGGTGCTGTGACTCCCACTCCAAGGTCTCTGGGACAAAGTGAGTCTTCCTTGCTCTGAACTACCAGTCCAGTGAGCCTGGCTGGCACTTACATGAGTTCCTCCATCTCCAGTGAGGAGTCTGGTTCCAGTGCAGATGGCAGAATGGCTGGCCTTAGTCCACTTCAGTTCACCCCCAATGTATCCTGGTGATGGTTAGGGACCAGGGCTCTCCTCTGCTTTAGATGCCATCTGTCTTCACTTCTATGGCAGAGGACTCTAAAATGAACTGCACTCTCAACTGAGGTGCACATGTGTATTCTTCTTTATGGTGTCCAAAGAAGAATTAAAGGCTTATGAGAAAGCTTCCTTATGAGGCCAAATGTTACATCGGATTGGTCCAAAGCAGGCCTGCTGAAAGGAGTCCAGTCCCTGTTGATGTAACAAGTGACACTAGCCTTCTGATATCATACCCATAGTGCCATGTCTTGCAGGAAATAGTGGGGACAGGAAATAAAAGAGCACTGTCAGGACCCCTTTTACAGGCCTCCCTTCCCTCTCTGGCTGCTCTAAATCTGCTCTTTTTCCATGCCTGCTGATTTCAGAGCCCTTCTGGTGTGCAGCACCCTGGCATGAGGATGGCTTTGTTATGCCAGTACTGCCTTTGAAGCACTGCCTCCAAAGAGATTCTGGGCCTTGAGGGGAGGTGTGACCCTTCCTCCCTAGGAATCAACAGAGGAAGCATCCTGGTTATTGTCTCACTGGGTTAAGTGGAAATCCAGGATAGTCATGAATCCACATTGCCCTGGCAGAGCTTGGCATGGGCTCACAGGGTTGACACTAGCATGATATGACATTTCTGTGGCTGTGATAATTGTGTGCTTTCATCAGCCACCACACTATGACCAGGAGTGGTTTATATTAAGCAATTATTCTGCTGCCAGACTGATTAAGACAGACAATGATTATATTTCAGATCAGAGGTGCAAACGCATGGGCCACAGAAGCTGTCTGGGATGCACATGTAACCTTTGAACCTGCCCTGTGCCACTAAAGTGCAGGGGCTGAAGATGTCAGGGAAATGGTGCAGGAAAAGCACATGGATGCACTATACCTCTGGCGTGGAGCTTTATGTGGTGGGCTCTGATTAGCAGACTCTCTCTCCAAAGTACCTGCATCACTTGATTTGAATACAAATATAAAAATGCTCGGGATTTCACACCTGTGCCAAATGGCATTCTGTCACATCACCATTTTACTTACATTGGTATTATCACAAGGGCATTTTACAGCGAGGGCCAGGGCAGTAACTATTGTGACGTTATGGTAAGAGAGCTTTGTTTCCCGTACATATACATTGTGAGTCTCACCAGCCGAGACTGTCTTCAAGTGTCATTAGGAGCAGGCTTTAGGAAGATAAAACTGGCGTATGTGCCGGCTATGCAGCAGACACACCGGTGTTGTGCCGAAATCAAGCCCATCTGCACACATCTGTGGTCAGGGTGGGGGAAAGGGCTCATCCCACTTACATCTTTGTTCAGATATATGATTCTATTCAATTCTTATTGAGAACCAACCTCCCTTTACACCAAAGTACTATAACAACACTGCAGGGGCTACACATATTCAGCAAGTACAAAAAGCTCCTCCCACTGAGAACAATCAGAGTCCATGGCACACATTGAAGACATCAGGTACCTTTGATTTTGGCTTCCCTTTTATAAATGCACCCTCTGCAGTCACAAACTTTCTTCAGATCACAGACCTCATTATTTCTGATGACTTGGGATCACAGACTTCCTAATTTCTGATGACTTGGGATCACAGATTTCATTACTTCTGATGACTTGTGATCACAGATTTCATTACTTCTGATGACTTGGGATCACAGATTTCATTACTTCTGATGACTTGTGATCACAGATTTCATTACTTCTGATGACTTGGGATCACAGATTTCATTACTTCTGATGACTTGGGATCACAGACTTCATTACTTCTGATGACTTGTGATCACAGATTTCATTACTTCTGATGACTTGTGATCACAGATTTCATTACTTCTGATGACTTGGGATCACAGACTTCATTATTTCTGATGACTTGAGATCACAGACTTCATTATTTGTAATGACCTGCAGTTGACCTTTCTATCAGAGACATGGCTTACAGATGATTCCATTCCATTTCTTAAGGTCCTGGTTCCCCCCAAACTCTAAATGCCTGTGAGTGACAGGCCAGTGGGAGGCAGTGAATTGCTGGCAGTCCTTATGGATCCCTAGACCTGTACTAAATTGCTCCATTCTAGAGATATCCACAGAGTTTAACTCCCCCTTTGTACTTTGACTCTGTCTCCTAACACAAATATGATCCACTTGTATACAAAAGCCCTGAGTAAGATACTGCTTTAGTCAACTTGTGGGCCTAGTAGCGGCACTTAGAACTGAACATAAAAAATCTGGTTGTCATTGTTGATTTAATTGTTTATAGAGATCGTCTTGATTCTTTAACAGCAAGAATATTGTGTGGGGTGTCAGGATCTGCCTCTTTACCAACAGATCAAAGAACCTATGAATCTGACTGGGCATTATGAATGCCATCCTTTGTGCCATTGGAGGGCAAAGGAGTGCTTTCCGAGCAGCCATTTTGGAATTCATTAACGCCCCCAAAACTCTTTTTTATGCGGTTCCCTTGTAGATGATATTGCAGTAGTCTAGGTGGGGGCCAAACCAGTGCTCTGGTTAACTCCATCCAGTGGTTTGCCTGGAGTGACAGAGGACCTTCATTATCTTCTCCAGGAACTGTTAGTGCATATGTTTGGGTGGGCTGAAAGCTACCTCTGTGTTGGATATGGCATCCAAGTTCTTTGGTTTTAAGAGTCAGTCTGAGCGCCATTTCCTGGCTCTGACAATGTGTATTGCATTTGGAAGTGAATTTGCATGTCATCTGCATACAGCTTGTACTGGAGATGTTGCTTTATCATTTTTGCTAGTGGTCACATGTTGACACTGAGTGTTTCATGCTACTGAACTCTTAATTTCCTCCGTCATTTTTTCTCGCCTTTTCTATTGTTCTTCTCTCTTCTTAGGTCTTCCTGCTTCCCATCTTGCCCCCCTCAAATCCCTTTACCACTCAGCCAAATGCACCCTCTGTCTTCTCTCCCTTCATGACTCCATTTAA